>NC_061119.1:179140547-179202507 GCF_002878395.1 Capsicum annuum
ACGGGGTTTCCATAAATAACCCTCAAATATCAATAGAGTAATCATCATCCAAGAATAAAAGAATTTTATAAAGATAACAAAATACGACTTATTAGTCAACTCCAAATATCTATACTAGTCTGACAAGACTAAGAAAATCAATAAAACCAGCGAGCCATTGAGACATGCCCCAACTGACTCATACTCAGTTATCAAATGTAAACAATTCCATGAAACCAACATCAGACATCACATCCTCAAAACATGAGGACTAACCATAATAGAGGATGTAGAACAGCGTGCCCGAAGAATCACTGTTGAACCTAGAACTGAGCACCTGAACCTATATTCTGAGAAAATGCAACCCACATCCAAAGATGTGGGCAGTACCATGGAAAGGAACCGAGTATATAGGGGGTGTATGCAGTTGTATAAACATCATCATCATAAATATTTATAAGAAATATGCAGGATATATGAAAGAATCACATAGCCCGAAGAAAATCATCATAATCATGAGAGGATGAAATAAGTACAATAACACATATGAGTCCTCATATAATTTTTCAATCACTTTCAGTTCATCAAGAATATCAATTCTTATAATCTAAATATCATTTAAATCTTTCGAAAGAATAACTTTCACAATTCCACTTTCAAATTACTTCACCATTCACCATAGACACAAGGAAACACACACATACTGGGAGATCCTATAACCGACATAAACTATGTGAACTACATGGAGTCCAGCTTACAACCCACATTGGGGAGAGCCTTCCTATCCTTTCCATCGGAGTAGGACTATCGATATCAAATCCACACAAACTAGTGATCACTATATAAATTAGCCTCAGGCTCACTCCTACGAGGGTACATAGTTCTAGGGAAGTAAGGTCGCTTTATACCTCCTACTTGATGGTAAGATTTCTCCCAGACTTAGCTCAGATCATTTCGAAGATAATCCATAACAAAATAATTTCAGTAATATATAAATATACATCGGGAGCCATCATGCTTCCCATCTATCAAAATCACCCACGTTTTGGATTTCTTTCACACTCGAGTTCAAAACAACTCCATTAAGACCAAAAGGTCAAATCATTCAAAATATCTCAAATATTCAACATCAACATGCCTATATCACACACTTTCTCAAAAGAACACAATTTTCAATGGGGATTCATAACCCAAATATCAAAATCATGATAAATATCGTTCAAGATTCATGCTTTATATCTCCACATATGTAAATTCATCTTTCAAAATCATAAACATCAAGATTTTATAATAATCATCATAAGATATGGGTTCATGCTTCAAATTCATAAAAGTTAAATAAAAATCATGCCTTTGTAAAGAAAATTACTTTTGGACACAAGAATGAAAGAGAGTTCTTGTTGAAAACCTCCACATACCTTGAATGATGAACTTTAGATTGATACTCATTTTTGAGATGTTAATCGTGTCTTTGAATGATGGTTCTTGGAGTGTTGAACTAGGAACTTGGAATCTTGAATAAATTTGCAGAATTAATGGTGAACTTTGGAGGTTCTGGAAGTTGGATGTAGGAGCTTAGGGTTTTCTTTTTGAGGGAATTTGATGAAATATAATATATAATGCTTCTAATAGGCTTTAATATAGGGTTTGGATGGATTTTAGGTGGGGTAATGACTAAAACGCCCCTAAAAATTAAATAATTCTCGAATCTATCCTTTGGTGGACTTTTTTGATAGTCTGAAGTAGATCAACCATAACTTTTTACTCTGATATTCAAATTGGATGAAACCAATTTCATTATAAAGGGAACTCTCATATCTTTCCATTGATATATAGTATCTCACCCAGATCATTGTGCACGAGGAGTTATGATTTTTCGAAGTTGACCTAAAAATTAGTTTTTGATAGGCTGAAGTAGCTCAACCATAACTTTTAGCGCCAATAGACAAATTGGATGAAACCAATTTCATTGGAAAGAGGACTCACAGAGCTTTCTGTTGATATATACTAGAGCACCCAGATAATTATGTACAAGGAGTTATGATCATTTAAAGTTGGAGCAAAAATATGCCAGGCCTCAGTACTTTTTCCTGCACATTTTACTGTTCACTACTATTTATGGTTCGGAATGGTCATAACTCGTCGCTCGGGTGTCCGTTTTGGATGATCCACATATCATTGGAAATATTATTTGATACTCTACGCAATGGTGGGTCATAATCTAATACATTCCACACGAAAAATTTATAATTCATTCTAAAAGATAGAACCCAACAAGTTTACGTACAAAATTTCAATGAAAAATTTCCCGGGGTATTACAGTCTAAGTGTAGAAAGGACTCACTCTTAAATCTGAAATCTGAAAGCTGAAATCTTTAGCTAATATCTTTCTGTAAAGCATAATCTGAATAAAGTTGTGAGCCTTTACACCTAGTTTTCTAAAAACTTTCTGTTATTCTTTTCTGAGAAACTATTCTGAAAATCTTTACCATTAAGCTTTAAGGAAAACACTTTATCTTAAGGGAATTCTTTCAAAGCTTTTATATACTAGTAGGGAAGTTCTCATAACCGAGATAAATAATACGATCTACATGGAGTCCAACATCTCATCCTCCTAAGAAAGAAACCTCACATTGGGGAGAGGTTTCATACTCTTGCCAGGGAGTGTAACCTCAGCTTAAGTGATCACTATCTCAGCCCACTATGGACACTTTAATCTCAATTCTATGGTAGCACGTAGTTTTGGGGTATGAGACCTTGGAATCATACCAAACTCAGTGCTAAATACTACTCCCTTTAAATTGTTACTTTCATTTTGTTGGAAATCCACTTTAAAACTAGCATAAGGGTTTATTATGAAACCAGTTATACGCTTATCTGAATCAGTCTATAAATAAAGCTATTTTGCTTTCTGTAATCTATAATAAATCTATAAAGTTGATTCCAAAACTTATCTGATGATCGAAAGATCAAAGTTTTTCTAAAAATTTATAAATATTCTGATAATAGGATGCTTAAAGAATCATCTTTCTTGAAACAATAATATTCAATCTTGGGGTAATAACCCATGCTTCAATATCGTGTCAAAACATAATAATAATCAATCATGCTTGATATTGAAAACAATGACAGTTCATCTCAAAATTTGTACATTACTGCAATAGGCATAAAAATATGAAAATAGACATGAAATTCATCTTCTAAAACACTTGAAATCTCATATTTTTGCAAATAGCAATAATGGGTATGAAACTAAATTCAAATCTCATGAATATTCATTCAAAATCATATGAATTTGTAATTAAAACTTGGTTTTGGGCACAAGGATGAAAAAAGATCCTTGTTCATAAACCCCTCATACCTTGATTGATGATTAGATGAAGAAACTTGAATTATTGATTTCTAATTGAGTTTTTGAAGATGGATTCTTGATTATCTTGCCTTGGGAATCCTCAATCTTAAGCTTTCTTGGAGAAACTATGATGGATTTTGATTTCTTAGAGAAGAAGCTTTGGAGCTCTAGGGTTTTGCCTTAAAAGAAAATGGATGAAATTAGGCATAAAGTGACTTGAATATGATTAATTCTTTGTTTTGGACTAATTTGGGCCATGGGGATTGACAAAAATACCCCTATTAAACTCTAAGTCGGAAATAAAAAATGCAAAATTTTTCCAAACTAAAAGGCCACTACGACGCGCCACTATCATGATGGCTTACTGGAATGGACGAGTGGGAACTGGGCATGCTCCATGATGCGCCACCATTGCAGTGCCCCTTTGGAATGCCATTTTGGCCACCAACGCAACATGCTAAGGTCGCGTAGAGCTATTGGATTTTGACAATTGAAAAGATGGATCAATCTGCAATGCACCAATATCGTGGAGGTCCACTGTAATGACAATTACCATTTTTACCTTCTCCTCAATGCGCTGAGGGCATAGGTGGCACTCTGTCAACTTAAAAATGCCACAACTTTCCAACAACATATCGAATTTCGGCGAATTTGGTATCGATAGAAAGCTTATTTAATTTTCCACACAATAAAAGGTCCTAAATCTGGAAAGTTTAACATGAATAAAAAGGTATTCATCTTTGAAGACAATATTTGACATTCTAGGAATGGATTTAAGCTAGAAAAAAGTGTGGGGTATTACAATATCTCCCCCTTGGGAACATTCGTCCTCAAATGTGGCTAGTTAAGATGAAAATACTGAGCAATCTGAGGCTATAAGCTATCATGGACAACTGAAATAAACTGAATAACTGAATCTCAATTAAAATGAGCTACTAAATTGATCTGAGAGTGCATGAATTCTCATGAAGATAACTATATAGCTGAATCTGAAATTGAAAAAGAACTGAATGAAGGAAAACTACTACCTTCAGCTGAATCGAAGTTCATAGAGAAGAGATGTGGATACTTGGTACACATGTCTGCTTCTGCTTCCCAAGTAGTGCCCTTAACGGACTGATTTCGCCATAGAATTTTGACCAAGGGAACTTCTTTTTTCCTTAGTCTATGAATTTGATGATCAAGAATCTCTACTGGGACTTTTTCATAAGAGAGGCTATTCTAAATATTTATGCTTTCTCGTGGAACTATAACACTTGAATCGTCCATGCACTTTTTACATAAGGACACATGAAATACTGGATGAACTGAGGATTCATACCTACCCTCCTAACAGGACTCAAAATACGGAATGGACCAATATAACGGGGACTAAGCTTCCCCTTTTTGCCAAATCTCTTCACCCCTTTCCTGGGTGAAACTTTCAAGTACACAAGATCATCAACCTCGAACTCAAGGTCTCTTCTTCTTATGTCTGCATAAGATTTTTGATGACTTTAGGTTGCTTTCAATCTCTCTCAAATCAACTGAACTTTCTCCATGGCCTCAAATACCATGTTTGGCCTAATCAAAGTGGCCTCACCCACTTCGAACCAACCAACTAGTGATCTACATTTTTGCCTATAAAGAGCCTCAAACAGAGCCATTTAAATACTAGTATGATGACTGTTATTATAAGCAAAATCAATCAATGGAAAATGCTCATCCTAAGTAACTTTGAAATCAAGAAAACATATCATCAATATATCCTCTAGTGTCTGAATGGTCCTTTCTTCCTGACAATCTTTCTGTGGATGAAAGGCTGAACTAATATGAACTTGGGTACCAAGACCCTTCTAAAAATCTCTCCAAAATTAAGAGGAAAACTGAGTACCCCTATCAGAGATGATGGACAAAGGAACTCCATGCAAAAATCTAACTAATTCTCTAATGTACAGCTTAGCATAATCTTCGGCTGTGTAAGACGTGTGAACTAGTAAAAAATGTGCTGACTTAGTCAATCTGTATACTATCACCCAAATCAAATAATGCTGACAATGCGAATGGGGTAAACCAGTCACAAAATCCATATTCACCTCTTCCCACTTCCATTTGGGGATACCAAACTCTTGCAATACACTACCAAGTCTTTGGTGCTCTACCTTAACCTATTGACAACTTGCTCATTTAGCTACAAACTCTACTATATCTCTCTTCATACCACTCCACCAATAGATTTCCCGCAAGTTGTGGTACATCTTGGTAGCACCTGGATGAATGGAATAACACGCACCATGCACTTCTGCCATAATCTGCTGCCTCAAATTATCAACATAAGAAACACACAATCTACTTTAGTATCTCAACACACCATCTACCCCTTGGGAGAACACATCTACTTTTTGGTCTTAAACTGACTCTTTCAGTTTGACCAAACTAGAATCCTTATCTTGCTTCTCATTCACCTCCAAAACTAAGAAAGATTAGTAACTACTCTGAACCCAAATATTTCGTTCAGCTAAGTTAACCAATCTCACACCCAATCTAGCTAATCGATGAACCTCCTGAACTAACTCCTTCTTATCTTTATCTACATGAGCAACACTTCCCATAGACAATCTACTAAGGGAGTCTGCTACTACATTGGCCTTGCCCGGATGGTACAACACGTTCATATCATAGTCCATCAATAATTTAAACCACCTTCTCTGATGAAGATTCTACTTCTCCTGAGTAAATACATATTGAAAGCTTTTGTGATCCGTGAACACATAAACATGCACCCCATACAAATAATGTCTCCATATTTTCAAAGCAAACACAACAGCAGCTAACTCAAGATCATGGGTTAGGTAATTCTTTTCATAAGTCTTAAGCTGTCTAGGGGCATAGGCTATGACCTTACCTCTCTGCATCAAAGCACAGCCCAAACCAACTCTGGAGGCATCATAATAAACCATAAAACCATCTGTACCATTAGATAATGCTAAACCTGAGGCCAAAGTGAGTCGAGTCTTTAACTACTGAAAACTCTTCTCACAAAAATCTGACCACTAAAACTTAACTTTCTTTTGGGTCAATCTAGAAATAGGAGATGCAATAGATGAGAAACCCTCAAGAAAATGTCTATAGTAGACAGCTAAACCCAACAAATGCCTAATGTCTGACAGAGAAATAGGTCTAGGCTAATTTTTTATGGCTTCTGTCTTTTGGGGATCAACTCTAATACCCTCACTGGAAATGATATGACTAAGGAAAGCTACTGACCTTAGCCAAAATTCACATTCACTAAACTTGGCAAACAACTAGTGATCTCTAAGAGTTTGCAACACAATTCTAAGATGGTCTGCATGATCATCCTCACTACGAGAGTAGACAAGGATATCATTGATAAAGTCTATGACAAACATGTCTAGATACTGTTTGAACACTCTGTTCATCGAGTCCATAAAGGCTGCAGGAGCATTTGTTAGTTCAAAGGAAATGACTAGAAACTCAAAATGAACATAACGGGTTCTGAAAGCTGTCTTTGGAATATAAAATTCCCTTACTTTAAGATGATGATAGCTGGATCTAAGGTCTATCTTTGAGAAATAACTGGCACCTTGGAGTTAGTCAAATAAGTCATCAACTCTAGGAAGAGGATATTTATTCTTAACTGTAACTTTATTCAATTGACAATAGTCAATGCATATATGCAAGGAACCATCTTTCTTTTGCATGAGTAGGATGGGAGCGCCCCATGGAGAAACACTAGGCCTTATAAAATCTTTGTCTAAGAGATCTTTGAGTTGCTCTTTCATCTCTTTAAGCTCGACAAGATCCATACAATATATAGATATAGAAATAGGATGAGTATCTGGAAGAAAGTCTATACCAAATTTTATTTCCCTATCAGGAGGTACCCCTGGCAAATCTTTAAGAAGAATATCAGAAAACTCATTGACTACTATGACTGAGAGAATTATTGGAGTCTCAGACTTAGTTTCTTTGACTGGAACTAGGTGATTGATATACCCTTTATAGATCAACTTTCGGGCTCTAAGATAAGATATGAAATGACTTTTGGGAGACACTAAATTACCTTTCCACTCAAAGACTGGCTGATCTAGAAACTGTAACTTCACCACTCGGTGTGACAATCTATAGATGCATAATAGGAATAGAGCCAATCCATACCAAAAATAAGATCAAATTAGGTGTGCTAACATAATTTTATGAAAGACAGTGATAGGATACTTTCTATAGATCTGTTTAGCAATAATTGACTCACCTACTGGTGTAGATACCAAGAAAGGCTCCGAGATCTTTTCAAAACTTATCTCAAAATTTACTACAACTAATGGGGTCACATAGAAGAAACTCAACCCAGGGTCTAACAACACATATACATCAAGATGAAAGACACAAAGCATAGCAATAACAACTTCAGGTGAATCCTCCTGCTTTTGACGGAATGTTAAAGCATAGAATCGATTCTAGCACTGACCACCACTAGTACTGGATGATGCACCCTGAGGAGGGACTGGGCGACCTAAAGAAGCTGGTGAACTAGTAGTCTAAGTCTAGGGGAAACCATCTCTATTTCCCTACTTAGAATATAGGCACTCTTTAATTCCATGACCCGACTTATCACAACTAAAACAACCCTTCTATCCAGCCAATCACTCACCGGGATGATTTCTGCCATAACTAGCACAAGAAGGATAATGAGGTCTTCCACTTGCACTATTTTGAGATCTGGACATAGAAGACTTACCCCACTGCTCCTGCCTAGCTCTGGGAGCGGGAGCACTAGCTGATGATAGTGCTGGCAGAGATGAACGATTCTGAAACAACAAATGATTTCCACCTTGAGACCTATTCTGACCATACTTAAACTGTTCTATTCTAGTCCTCTTATTATTTCTATCTCTCCCCTTTAACTTCTCGGCCTCAATCTGCTGAGCATGTATCATCAATCTCGTAAGATCCATGTCTCCAATAAGCATAGTAGTCCTACATTTCTTGACTAACAAGCTAGACTCTCAAGTAACAAACTTACTCATACTAGCCCTAGGATCAGCTGTCGTATCAGGGGCATAATTAAGCAACTAATTAAACTTAAGGTAGTACTCCTTCACTGTCATCGAGCCCTGCCTCAAATTTACAAACTCGCCTATCTTAGCTTACGTCATCTCACATGGGAAGAACCTATCTAGAAAAGCACTTGAAATACCTGCCAACTTATAGGAACAATATTCACACCTCTACCATTCCTCCACATCATTACCCAATCATATGCTACATCCTTCAATCTATAGGCTGCTAAATCTACATTCTTCTCCTTAGAAATATTCATAATCTAGGTGAACTTCTTCTTCATCTCATAATTTTCCAAATAAAATGGATACATGAACTCTATGGGTGAAAGGAACCCATGGATGAATATTTAACATACCTGGGTGGTTAAATTCGTGGGATTAAGGGTGAGTTCTTGAGATTTGTCCTTGAATTTTGAAGGTTGGGGTTTTTGTTCTTGAAGAGAATTGATTTAATTTGAGAGAATAATGTAAAAATGTGCAAATAATGTTTTATTAGGGCTTAAATCCCTTGTTAGGATGGATTAGGAACTTTGGGAAAGACTAAACGGCCCTTAGAATTTTAAATTGCGGAATGGAAATCCCGATTTTTAGCTGTGGCGGAGAGCAGTACAATCGCATCGTGCCACTGGAAAATGCAATTGGGACCTGGAAGCTTGGCGCGACATGGTGGAATCGTGTTACCTTACTAGAAATCAACAATTTCCAGTTGGCTTGCCTCCGTGACATAGTGAAGTGTCAGTTGGCACACTGCTTTATAAAAATGGCTCTAACTCTTCACCCGAGTATCGGATTTGGGCGAATTTTATAACGTTGGAAAGTTGGCTGAATTTCCTATGCAATGGTAAGATCTAAACTAAAAAATACTGAGTATTTATAAAAATTTATATAGGATAACTCCAGCACTTAGAGCTAAATTAAGCTAGGGAAACACGAGGTATTATATTACTGTTGTGATGTCTTTTCCCAATCTCTACCTCTCTTTTGAAGAAAGTAGTGAATACAAGTGGTTCTTAATGTTAACCACCACTAAGAAATAAATTTAACTGAAGACAATCACAATACATGCAAGAATCTTTATCTAGAATGTCTTAGCACTTCCTCTACTTTGTTAATCCATCAAGGTTCTCAAAATCCTAGCTAAGGGAATTAGCCGCTCATAGTTATTAGATCAATCATGGAATCTACAGACAAAATTACAAAATCAATATCAAAATAATGAAAGAATAAATCCCAAAGTCTTAAATTGAATAACAAACCAAGAATAAACCAAGAATAATAAGAGTATAGCATAGCCTCCGAGGGCCTATCCTTGAATATGTGAATAATCCATATTTTTATGAATGAGAATAATTAACACAAAGTCTAAAGGTTATTTATGGATTACAAGTAACCCTAGAAATCAAATCCTAAATAAAATAGGAAAACCCTAGAAATCAAATCCTAAATAAAATAGGAAAACATAATTACCCATACATAATAGGACTTAAAAACATCATAGGAGTATAATTAGGAAACATGAAAACCCTAGAAAACAAATTCTAACTAAAATGGACTAGGAAAACTAAGTCGGCCAAACTTACAATTCATATGGTCTACACGTAAGTTCTCCTTACGATTTGTATTTTGCTAGTCGTAAGCATTCCAGTGATCATTTGCAGGGATCAAAGCTTTTGATGTCCATATGATTCCTCAACATGACCCATAGTCACTCCATATGAGTCGTATTCAACCTTCACTTAATTTCTTCATCTTAGCTTTTGCAACTTTCATCTTCATGATTAAAGCTACGATTAGTAAGGTGATGTAATGACTCATAAGCTAAACATACTTCAACATTTTCATAGCTTTTTGGTGAATTTATGTGCGTATAAATATCACAAATATCTCTTGCTTATAGGCAAGTGAAAACATCCCTTAACAATTAAGTTCTTGTGAAAAGCATAAATATTGTCATCTTCAACCGAGCATAACTTTTTATGTACTCAGAATTTTTTATCTCGAGACCTACTAACAGATAGACAATTGAATTAAATTTCCAACAATGCCAATTTTTCCTTAATACGATATCGGTGTGAAACATTATGGCCAAACTACTAAAGCACTGTCGAAATTGTGTCGAAGCTGTCCAAGCTACGACTCGTAAGGTCTCCTTATGGGTGGTTAGGAGGAAGTCGAAAGTTGAGAAGTAAAGGCTGAAAATAGGTTTCTGACTATGACTCAGGCCATGACTCATATCCAGACCTTACGAGTTGTGACCAAAGTCATTGGGACGGCTTCCAGATGTTTTTCAGACGATTCCTAAGGGATTTTTTTTGTCATTTCTCACTCATTTAACCCCAAAACTACATCCGGTAAGTCCCACAAATGACCGAAAATGCTCAATTAGGTAGCCAAAAATTCCACTTTTCATAGTTCTTCTTGAATTTAGCATCCCAAAACCTAATTTCCTGCTAAACACTCCCCAAAACACATCAAATCTAACAAAAGAGGCTTAAGTACATGCATATTTTTATAGTTTAAGCATCGTAAATGCATATTTCTATAGAACATCAAGACCCTCAACTTAGAATGTTGCATGAACTCAAGCAACAAAATAATATGATGATGTTTAACTGAGTAAGATACCTATAGTAGTCAATCATCAATTTTAGCTCAAAACATAATACCCTCTCCAAGTTCAATCAATTCAAAACCAACTGTGTTTATTAACGAAGCACAATAATATGACACAAAGGAATGAATCTATGGTATTACATTAGCAACAAACAACCATGCATATATATAAGTTACACTATCCAAACAAGTAAGCAGCTAGCAATACAACTATGTGCCCTCAGAATAAAAAAGTCCCTCCTTACTCATTATGAAATTAAGCATGTCAATATGGGGATGGTCAAGAGATACTCACTCTCAGAAAGAAGTTCCAACCAATGTGTTCCAAGTAACATAGGCTTGCCCTTACTTTCCTTAACTAAGCATTCGAACAGTTAAGTTAGGATCACTAGAGGACTTTTCTTCGGCTTGCAACGTAGGCTTGGAGCTGGTATGATATGTATGGATATTTAAAGTGACTAAGCCTCCTTGGCACTATACTAACTTTTGGGGTCCACATATAACCAATTTTTCACTTTATTTCTACCTTATTTCTCCCTTTTTATTTTAAAGCATCTTCAGGTTGGGTATGGCCTTTTAGTCTTTCTTTTTCTCTTTTTCACAAATTTTCGTCTTCTTTTTCTTTTTCTTTTTTTTCTTTTTTTTCTACCACACTCATCCTTACTTTCTTTTCTCTTATTTTATCCTTCTTCATACTTATTTTACATCACGCTCCCCTATGATAGCTACCCTTAACTTAGGCAATTTGTCTTAGTTGAAGTGCACAATGTCCAAGGAGGACCAGGACCAAAATAGGGTTATTGTAATACAAATGTGAATATGATAGGTGCAATAAGAAAAATAGGTTGTAAGGCTCAAAGATCGAGATCAAAGGATACTAATTCACACAGGAAAGGTCAATTAGGCTAAAAGTGGACTAATATCAAAAACGGCCTAAGATCCTTTCCTAACCACTATCCTCCAACCTAGCAAGACTAACCAATCAAGTTTTGGGTTTAACACACAAAGGGAACTAAGTAGCATCTCACACACATGGCACAAAGTCAATAGTACAAGCTACCACCTATCTGATTTATGCACATGTTCGTAATGATTATAATGTCCCTAATACTAATTCCATAAAAAGATTCACAATAGTCGAATATATATATATATATATATATATATATATATCACACATTTAAACAATAGGCAATTAGGGATGTATTTATCATTTATCTCAAAAATTAACAAAAATATGTCAACTGCCTTGGATACTTATTTTTCTCATAATTAACCACAAAACATCACGAAACAAAACACAATACGCCTAAATATGTCAGCTCTACTAGGAACAGGTCTCCGGGGAAAAGAGGCACGCCAATGAAAACTCCAAGAAGACACCAAGACCTACAAGTATCTCCACCATCAACTTAAAATCATGCATTATCCCCAATACATCAAACTGCTATAGAACAAGAGAGTTAGGAACATACGTGTGTCACCATAGGTGTGAAGATCTGACGTCAACCATGAATACAAATACAAATACTAAAATACCTTGAGTGGCCTCTGAAGTAGTGCCTGATTTAACGTCGTGGCATGACGGGGCTATATTAGATACTCAGACTTCACCAACAAGCCCATGGATACCTTAATTACTCAGACTTCATCAAGGTAGCCCAAGAGTTGGCCTTTAAATTTCTCTTTTCACTTTGAACTTATGAACTGCACCCCTAATTATTTTTCTGATTTCCTATTATGCTCATGGGCGGAGGTATAAAAATAAATGACCCAATAAATAGATGTGGCATATTGTAGTTCTTGGACCTTATGTGAGGAATGTAGTTCTTTGATTTATGCTCAAAAAATTCAAGAATATAGACATAAGTTTTCTCTTCCTTACACTCTTCTACAGTCTCGGATGGATCGATTAAGATATGACTATCCAAACACAAGGTGGAAAATGCTTTGAATGAGGTCCAACATGCTCTAACTCATGATTTGCAGTCTTATTTACATCCTAACATAACTCTAGTATGCTCTTCTTGAGAGTGACATTATCCATCAGAGTGGTTTGCTCCTTTTCGATTCGAATAGTTGGAAAACATTATTTTTTACTTTTTAAACTATTTCAAAATCATAAAAAAAATGTTTGAAATAATTTATGAAATTACAGAGTCGCCACTTGATTTTTGAGAAAATAACAAGAAAAACTAAAAATATTACTTCAAAGATTTAAAACAAAAAAAATCTTTTACGTTTAGAAATTTTGAGTAAGTGGCTCCTATTAATACTCTTGGAAGGTTGTTAAGGCACCAAGAGTATCCACTAACTTGCGGTTATCCGAACTATTTGAAAATAACTTTTTTGATCGACTTTAAAAGGGGAAATTGGTTTTTGAAAAAAAAAACGATTAAGGGAAAAAATTGTCTTTAAGATTTGTGCAAAATAAATTTTGACAACTTAGCGGAAATTTTTAACTAAGTTTAAGAAAACTAAAAACAATTAGCATATAAAGAGGATAGGAGGAGACTAAGGGATTTAAGCCATTAGACCCAAATTCATAAATCCTATCCTCAGTTAATTTGGACTTTTGGTCCATCTTCACCTGTCCTAATCTAAATACTTGGGTTTTGACTCATAACTTGTCCTAAGCTAGTTTTCAGACCTTTGAGGCCCAAAATCTACTTCACTTGTATTAAATTACAACTTTGGCTTCAAGACCCAAATCAATGAATAAATAAATGACTAAATGAATAAATAAAAAATAAGAAAATAATTAAAATCGAGACTTTTCAAGTCTCTAAGCGACCTCATCAATGGGTTTTGACCCACTTTTCTTCTTCCATCTCCTTTCACCCGCACGCCATATAATCGAATTGGGTTTAAAATTCAGACTTGACTTGAAGGGGTGGGCCTCATTAGACCATTAGAAAACGTAAGAGGAAAGGAGTCCATTTGGACTCCAAAATAGAATCATGCAAAGAAAAAGAAAAACAAAAAAATTAATATGTGTTCGAAAATTCTACACTTAATAGATAAATGATGAGATAGAAAAATAGTATTCTCAAGCATAAAGAAATAGTATACTATGAAAGCAAACAACAATAAAAACATCTAACAAAAAGAAAATTAACTCATTTCTCAAACAATCTTACAAATAAAATCGAACCTAGCACAATATAATCAACTAATCCTTGAAAAGAAACCATTGACCCACGAGTATAGTTGCTTAAAATTTGGAAAAATATTTTCTATAGATTAACACATATTTGCACCAAATACTACGATATGATATAGTCTAAGACATATTTTCATTAAAGTAAGAAAAGGGAAATGAGCATAAAATAAGGAAATCTTTTTCGTGACATCTCAAATATGAAATACAAGGCATACTATGGAACAACATTTTTTTAATACCAAATGGAGTCTATCAACAGATTTGAAGAAAAATTCATGGTAGTATATGAACAACAATGGGACGTCTAAATGCACAAAAATACTCCAAGAGATAAATCAATAAACGAGGTGAAGGAAATAGCATATATTAAACATGTTTGAGATATTATATTAAAAGACAAGATAGGAAAAATAGTAAAAGATTAGTTCCAAGAAAAAATATCCAATTATGCCAACTCCTATTTTAGTATTACACCATTTCAATAAAATTTATAACCATAACAACTTTTCAATCTAAACAAGAGAAAACCAAAGACAGTTTTGACCATGAAAATGGGCAAATCATGACTGCAAACATATATCAAAAGAACTTAGCATTTCATCATGGCATATAATCATGGAGAAAAAAAACTCGCTAATCAAAAGAATTAAGGATCGATAAAAGAGTTAGATCCTAAAAGTAGCTCTTAAATTATAATTTCTACATGTGAATGAGTCAACTATCATATTTATGCCAAAGTGGTCAACTTCAATCTTAAGCAGTGATTTTGCAAATCGCTAGACCACAAACATAAAACACAATGATATGTCTTTCAAAAATAACACTAAATCTCTAGATACAAGTAACTTACTACTTCAAACTGAGAAATAATTTCAAGACCCTTAACAATAATAACTATTATTTTTCGACATAAAGGAAACAACTTTACATGCTAAAAACAAACATATCCATCAATAATGAATTTAAAAAAAAACATGAGTAGGTATTTTAATCAAGCAAAGATCAAAATTTTATCCCTCTAATTTACTAAGGTGAAAACAAACAATAGTAACTATTCTTTTCAATATAAAGGAAACAACTTAACATGCTAAAAGCGAACATATCCACCAACAATGGAGTTAAACAAGGCATGAGTATGTATTTTAATCAAGTAAAAATTGAAATTTTATCGACCTAATCATAGTAATCAAAGAATAAAGTCAAAGAAACACATTAGCTCATTTTATAACATGAACATAAAAATAGCTATAATATTGATATTGCAACATCCTATGGCCTTCAAGATCTTCTATAGAAAATAATCCCAGCAAAATAAAATTACAACTACGAAACTACGAAGAAGGGGATGAAGAAGAAAATAATAACAAAACTAAAAGGGAAAGGTGTGTTTACCTTTTTTTGGAGCAGCAAAATGGGACTTCAAGCTTTATTTGGAGTCTTGATCACCATCGGAAAGCAATCTTTTGAGAACCCTAATTAGACTACCACTTGAAAAATTTTTATAAAAAAAAAATTAACTCTTTGCTCAAAAGTTTTTTTCCACTCTTTGAGACTTGCTCTATACCAAAATGGTGGTAGTATTTATAAAAAAAAAGATAGAGATTCAATATTTTAATCTACCAATATGGGAGAAAGAATTTAGGGGTGTTTTGGAAATTTAAAATTAAGAATAAGGTTTGTTGGAGGATAAAGTGAGGTGGTATCATACAATCTAGTACAAATTTTGAATTTCAAATTTAAATTTCAAAAATGGAGAAAGAATAAGTTAGAGGTGGAGTTGTACAATCTAGTATAAATTTTGAAATTCAAATTGAAAGAAAGGACAAGGTTGAGGTAGGATTGTACAATCTAGTACAAATTTTCAAATTCAAATTGGAAAACGGACAAGGTTGAGGTGGAATTGTACAATCTAGTACAAATTTTGAAATTCAAATTGGAAAAAGGACAAGATTGAGGTGGAATTATACTATCTAGTACAAATTTAAAATTCAACTTGAATGGGTAGATTTAAGTTATTTTGGGGGATTTGGGGGTTATTTAAAATATAACCCTAATTGGGATTTCAGATTTAGCCAAATGTATTTAAGTTTGACCAGATTGAAAATCAATTGGCGGATTGCATTGCAATTATGGCCAATTTAATTTCAATTATGGCCAAATCTAATAGGTTGGCTAAATCAAATTGAAATTTGATATAAATTAATTCTTTCTTTAATCTCGAGCTTCTTCATTTAATTAAATCAAACGTATATTTATCTAAATAAATTATTTTTGAGAATAAATTATATTTAAACCAAAACTATATCCATTTAAATTAATTTTTAATGTAATCTCAATAAAATCCCTACTTTCATAAAAAAATTTATTTAATTAACAAAATTTATACAATCTCATATATATAAATACGAACACGTATAATTATGACTTAAATGACAAAATTAGACCAAATAAATATTTTAGAGCTCATTTATCTGAATGAACTAAATATTTTGATTTTATTATAATTTGAAGAAACCCAAGATTAAATTTGGTCGTGGAGGGCAAAATTTAGGTGTCAACAACTGCCCCCTCCCATTAGGTAAGGTGAATGCAAGTAACCCTAGGTAAAGGGATTTTTACGCTCCTAATTTTTGTTCGATCACAAATTTATTTTTGAAAAAGGTTGGCTTTTCCACGAGTTTCATAGAGTTATGTCCGAACTCCAATATCGAGTTTCCTACATATCTCAGGTTACATGAGAACTCAGGCCACTTGTAGATCATAACGCTTGATTTTAAGCATGATTTTCAAAGAAATCACAAGCTATTTCGATTTATGATTTTGGTGAAATCGGAAAGTTGGGGAATAAAAGTATTAGGTGGAGGTTACAATGCAGACGAGTTTTCAACATAGAGCCCAACCTACATATCTCCAAGACTTAGGGAATCAGACTATTTATAGTATGACTCAAATGGTAGAAAAGATAGTCTTTTATTTTAGATGATCTTTGGCTCGAGATGAGTGATAAGTTGTTCGAGTTATGAACAAGAGTATTGTAACCTCTTAACCATGAATATAGATATATTTACATCCATAGGTAAGAACCCATCCAGACAAAATTTCCAAAACTTTAAGTATGTTGTCACTCAGATTTGAAGAAAAGAGAAAGTTACCCTCGGTATGAGTTTAGAAATATTCCAAAGGTGAATCTGAAACCATAATATCCTAAAGTACCCACATGCCTTATAATAGGGGTTTGGTTTGATAGTGGTGGAAATCATCCTTTGGCTCGCGTCCAAAGAGTTTGACATCTATCTCTAAACTATGTCTTATTTTGCAGCTAAGAATAACTTCTACATTGTGCTGCGTCTTTTTTGGAGTCGTTCACACCTTTGATTGATTTGAGAATTTCATTCTTTTGGATTCTCTCGACAAAAACTCAAACAAATGATTAGTTGTAAATACATCATTACACAAATGTAAATTAGTGCAAACTTGTTTGAATATGCTATTCCGAGATAGTTGATAAACCAATTTGCACAACCTGTTCTAAAAAATATTATGCCACTTTGAATGGGGTGACAACCAAACACGTACCAGTAAAAGGCGAATGAGTTATTTTGAATGTAACATGTCACTTTGAATGGAGTGCGGTCCAACGTGTCTCATTGAATGGGGGACGTCCCAATTTAAATGTAACATACCATTTTGAATGGGGTGATGGTCCAACGTGTCTCATTGAATGGTGGAAGATCTAATTTAAATGTAACATGTCACTTTGAATCGAGTGACGATCCAATGTGACTCATTGAAGGGAGGACGACCTAATTTAAATGTAATATGCCAAATTGAATGGAGTGACGGTCCAACGTATCTCATTGAAGGTCATACGACCTAATGTAAATGTAACATGCCACTTTGAATGGAGTGACGGTCCAATGTGTCTCATTGAAGAGAGGACAACCCAATTTAAATGTAACATGACACTTTTAATGGAGTGATGTTCCAATGTGTCTCATTAAAGGGCGGACGACCTAATTTAAATGTAACATGCCACTTTGAATAGAGTGATGGTCCAACATGTCTTATTGAAGGGCAGACGACCTAATTTAAATATAGCATGCCACTTTGAATGAAGTGAAGGTCCAATGTATCTCATTGAAGTGCGGATGACCCAATTTAAATGTAACATGCCACTTTGAATGGAGTGATGGTCTAACATGTCTGTTAATCACCTACACTAAACTTATTAGTATAAAATACAATATTAGGGCAATCATGCATACCTTGTTTTAGTATGCAACACTGAAGGAAGTCACACTCCATAACATATGAGGTGACAATCTATAACATATAACATGTACGCCACATTGAAGTAAGTCACACTCCATAATATATGAGTTGACAATCCATAACATAATAGCATATCACTCTGAAGGAGGTGACGGTCCATAACATGATGACATGTCACTCTAAAAGGAGGTGACAATCCATAACATAATAATGTGTCACTCTGAAGGAGAAGATGGTCCATAACATAATAACGTGTCACTCTGAAGAAGATGATAGTCCATAAAATAATAACGTATCACTTTAAAGGAGGTGACGGTCAATAACATGATAACATATCACCTTAAATGAGGAGACGATCCATAATAATATGTCATGCAAAGGAGGTGATAATGTATTTAATAATTTGTCACTTTCAAGGAGATGAAATTTTATAGCATAATAACATATCACGCTGAAGGAGGTGACAGTCCATAACATGATAATATATAATTTTGAAGGAGGTGATGATCCATAACATAATAACATGCCACAGTGAAGGAGGTGACAGTCCATAATTTAATAACGTATCACTCTATAGGAGGTAACAATCCATAACATAATAATATGTCACGCTGAAGGAAGTGACAGTCCATAATATAATAATATGTCACTCTAAAGAAAGTGAAGATCCATAATAATAACATGTTGTCTCAAATAAAGTGATGGTCCAATGCATCCTATTAAGGGATGGAAAACCCCATATAATAATATGTATCCTTTTGAAAGGATGGATGACCCAAATACAATAAGATGTGAAACCTCGAACAAAGTGACGATTGGATATGTACTCTTGAAAGGGTGGATGACCCAAATATAATAAGATGTGTCACCTTGAATGGGCTGACAATCTAATAATTTTCTTGGGGTGTAAAAAACCCTAACATATAAGAAAAGATAGAAGTTGATTTGTTGAACTTTATTCTTTGAAACAAGAATCCTTGAAAAGACATGTACATGTCCTGATCTTCTGGATTGAATCTTCAAACTTTGAGAGGATTGGTTTGTGTCAGTTCTTAAAGGCGGTCTTTCATAAAGTCACCCACATAAATCAAGCAACACTTATTAATAACAATTTATTGTAACTAATCCAAAATATAACAAAACATAGAGTTAAATATAAAGTAGTTTGACTCATGATGATTTGGGGATAGTGTTTTAATGATATCCCTGTATCTTAATTGTTATGATCGATCATTTTTTTAAGAAATCAGAGAAAGTGTTAGAGATCATAAGGAAGTAATAAAAACATAAATCAAAAGAAAAATGAAAAAGAAAAGTTGTCTGGGTTATCATGGCAAGGAACGATGGATTTGATAATGCCTTTTGACATGCTTAACATTGTCAATACTGTGACTTCACTTTTCCTGCATCCAAAGAAAAACATTTAGTTTTGAGAGACTGACTATGTTGGTATTGCCTTCTTCTCCTGATGCACCTTGTTGACCATTGATTTGTAATCTTGAAGTGCAGTCTTTTGTGGAATTTTTTAGGACCTTACTCAAAAATTCTTCCCCAGCTTATAACATAGAAACTCTCAAATTTCCTTGTAACTTATGACATCATTAGTATGGAATTTTTGAGATCTCCTTAAAAATTCTTCCCTGATCTAGAATTCAAAATACTTGAGTTCTTTCTAATGTAATGTAGCTTGAAATTTGAGAACTTCTCAAAAACTATGCCTCGATCTCAGCTTTAGCAATATCTAGTGTTTAACTTTGCAGCAAATGTCAAGTTCTTGTGAAATTGAGATCTTCTCAAAAATTTCAACCCTAGTTACATGCTTCAATGTAATCTCCAAGAAACTTGTAAGAAAATCCTTTTAAAAAATTTGCCCCAGTTTGTATGACAATCTTATGGGGAATATGATCGAGTTAATGTGGTGCTCACGTATTCCATTAAGGTAGAAATCATATCTAACATAGTTTCACCATAATATGGAAAGATACATTTTGTAAGGGATTGATCGAAGTCGACATAGGCCACCAACGTATTTTATTCATGGAAATTTTAGTCAAATGTAGTTCATATAAAATAAAAAGAGAGATTTAATAATTTTTGATAACGTGACCGAAGCCAATACAGGCCGCCTACATATTCCACTAGGGAAATTAGGTTGAACGTAGTTCATTACTACTAGAAAGTACGATTACAAGGAAATCACAAAGTGCAATTACAAGGAAATCAAACTATAAAGTATGATTACAAGGAAATCAAAATGAGAAAGTATGATTACACTAGAAAATAAAACAACTTTAAGATAGAAGAACACCAAAAGTGCGACTTGGAGGAAACTTTATTCTTCATTGCGACTGATGATTCTAATGACTACTTCTTGTGATTAGGTAATGGATTGTTATTGACATTGGTTGGAGCTTCTGCAAGTGTTATCACCTTTTTGTCAATCAAATCTTGAATTTTCTGCTAAGAGTCATACACCTTTAGGTATCATATCGAACAACTCCATAGTGGTAAGCACATCTCTTATTTGGATCATACCAATTAGCAAAAGTGTTCACAGGCTTTGCTTCCACTGGATGAAGTAGTTTTACTTCTTTCAACCTTTCAAAAAGCTGAGTAAGAGATTCTACCAATAGAGTGAAAATTCTAGGAGGCTTCCTTTCATAATTGGCACGAGGAACATTATTTTGATAGTTTTGTGGTAGCGGATGAGCATGATATATTGCTTGTATAGTGAATACCGAATAGTGATCACATCGATCATTGGTTTCATATCGTGGGGATTGATTATAGTTGGATGAACCTCCCTGAGTCATTACTCCAATCACTTCTTTTTCCTTTTTCTTTCTACTTCCAAAAGAGCCAATCTGGAAACTCTTATGAGTGGATTATAGCTCTGTCAAATTTATTATATTTCCTTTCTTCAGGCCATCCTCAATCATTTCTCCAGTTTTGATAATTTTAGTAAATTTCTTTCCAAACATTGCCACCATACAATTGAAATACTCAGGACTTAGTGCATGAATGAAGTAACTGATCATTTCATCTTCCTCCAAGGGAAGATGGACCCTAGTTGCCTCTTCTCTTCACCATATGGCATATTCACGAAAGCTCTCATTTGTTTTCTACCTAGCTTTATGATAGAGATCCTATCAGGAATAATATCAACATAAAACTTTAATGATCCACAAAAGCATTTGCCAAGTCATACCAAGTGTGCCACTTAGTCACATCTTACTTAGCATACTATTCCAAAGTTTTTCCACTTAAACTTTGACTAAATAGATTGACTCGTATTCCCTTGTTTTTTCTGACACCAATCAACTTTTCAAAATAAGTTTTCAAATGAAAGAATGGATTTCCAAACCCATCAAACTTTTTGAATTTCAAGATCTTGTAACCAGGAGGCAATTCAATCTCGGGAAATACACACAAATCTTCATACTTCACACTTTGACTACTTCCAAGCCCTCTAAGGCTTCTCATTGCATCTTCTAAAGCCTTGATCTTTCTATTCACCTTCTAATCAGTTCACACCCTAGGATCATTTTCAACTTTAACATAATGAGCAACATCTAGAAGGTATAACCCCTGAGTTTGCATCATCGGTGGGGCGATAGCATAGTGTATACTGGCAGAATATGATGCGATAGTGTTATGTTCTGAACCTTTGGAGGAGCACATTCATACACCAAAGGAGAATTTCGAGGAGCATGAACATTTTGAGAAGTTAAAAAGTGACCATCTAGATCAATTCCTTCCGATGTCGGAAACATAATACCTTTTTGTTGAGCATCAGGATGCAGATTCATGTTTGGAGGAGTATAAGAAGGTGTTCTTTGCATCAACATGAACCTTAGTTCAGCAATTTATTTTTCCAAACCTGTAATGACCTCTAGGGTTATCTCTCTTCCTATTGAGGGACTAGGGTTCATTACCACAGACAAGATGGGAGTTGACTCAGAGGAAGTGCTGATCAAACTAGGATCCACAGTTAAATGAGTCTTTTTCTTAGTCCAAATAAGAACTGATGAGTTGGTAGTTTCTTCTTGAACTTAGACCGGGTAAAATACTGATGTTCTACCAGCGATTACTTTGCTTTTTGTCTTTTTGAAGCAAGCAAATTTGATTACCAACATAAATCAGTCTCTCTCTAAAAGAAAAGAAAAAACACTCAGAAAGTAAAATGTTAGTTCATAAATTGTAATAATTGACCAAAGTAATGAGACAAATCAAGCAAACATAATCAAAGCAAAATAATGAAGCACTTTAGCACATAAATAATTTTTAACGCGTCCTAACATACTTGGGACCTTTTAAGCCAAAGGTAAGCCTAACATTTGAAGAATATATATGTCGTTTGTAAGACGTTCCATTGCACCCAAAATATTTTACAAACTTTATTAATAAATTAAATGGGGATACAAAACGAGGAAAAATTGAAATACATGATATCAATCCCACGCAAGGGAGAAAATCAAACTAAGCCTCCTTGGAAGCCCTTCGATCTTTGAACTTCGTGAAGCGTCTGCATATCCTTCCGATAAATACCTTCTTTTGATTAAACAAAAGTATCTAAATAAAACCCTCAAACCCAAGGGACAATGGTCCATACAATTTGGCATTATATACTTCAATTTAACACATAAAGAATGATGTTATGACTCGAGGTCATCTAGACGTAAGGCAGGTTTTCTAATAGGTACCCACTTATGTATTGGGTCGTCCTAGACTCATGCCTAAACAGGGTTTTGATTTTGCTTTATCCCAAGTGTCTAGAATGGGCTTCGATCAGGTTTTCAAGGGGACAACTTGGATTTGGAAATACGAAAGCCATCAGATGCCTAAAGTCCTAATAAACCATCGTATTCCCAACACATTATTTAGAATTATACAATAGGGGCCGAAAAATCGACGAAACCCCTAATAATTTAAATATTTCAAATGGGAAGCATGCTATGAAATGCAATAGTTTAATTTCGCAGAGTTTAAATACATAAGCACATAAACAGTTCAAACATTACAATAGTTAGTTAACTAAGCTAATTCAAATATTTTGGTTAGAACCTAGTTAAAATCCCCAGCGAAGTCGTCATTTTTGTTTCGCGCCTTTTCGATTCGAAGGGTTGGAAAACACTATTTTTAACTTTTTAAAATATTTCAAAACCTTAAAGAAAAATTTGAAACAATTTAAGAAATTACAGGGTCGACACTTAATTTTTCAGAAAATATAAAGAAGAAATAAAAATATTACATAAAAGACTCAAAACAGAAAAAAACTTTTATGTTTAGTAATTCTAAGTAAGTGATTCGTATTAATACTCATGGAAGATGGTTAAGGCACTAAAAGTATCCGCTAACTTGCGGTCATCTGGACTATTTTAAAATAACTTTTTTGACTAACTTTAAAAAGGGAAACTGGTTTTTAAAAAGAAAACAATTAAGGAAAAAATTGTCTTCAAGATTTGTGCAAAACAAATTTTGACGACTAAGCGGAGATTTTTAACTAAGTCTAAGAAAACTAAGAACAATTACCATATAAAGGGGAAAGGGGGAAACTAAAGGACTTAAGCCATTAGGCCCAAATTCATAAATCTTGTCCTAAGCTAATTTGGGTTTTTGATCCATCTTCACTTGTCCTAATCTAAATACTTGGATTTTTGGCCCATAACCTATCCTAAGCTAGTTTTCGGACCTTTGAGGCCCAAAATTCTCTTCACCTGTATTAACATACAACTTTGGTTTCGAGACCCAAATGAATGAATAAATAAATGACTAAACGATTAATTAAAAATAAGGCAATAATAAAAAATGAGACTTTTCAAGTCTCTTAGCAATCTCATCAATGGGTTTTGACCCATTTTTCTTATTCTTCTATCTCCTTGCACCCGCATGCCATATAATTAACTTTGTGTTTAAACTTCGGACTTGATTCGAAGAGGTGGGCCTCATTGGCCCATTACGAAATGCAAAAGAAAAGGAGTTCCAAAATAAATTCATGCAAAGAAAAAGATAAAAAAAAATATTATATGTTCAAAAATTCTATATTTAATAGATAAATAATGAGAAGGAAAAATAGTATTCTAAAGCCTAAAGAAATAGTATACTATGATATCAAAAAAAATTAAATTATCCAACAAAAAGGAAACTAACTCATTTCTCAAACAAGCTTACAAATAAAAAAAATCGACCCTAGCACAATATAATCAACTAATCCTTGAAAAGAAACCATTGACCCGCAAGTATAGTTGCTTAAAATTTGGACAAATATTTCATATAGATTAACACATAGTTGCACCAAATACTATGATGTGATATAGTCTAAGGCATGTTTTCATTAATGAAAAAAAAGGGGAATGAGCATAAGATGAGAAAATCTTTTTCGTGACATCTCAAATATGAAATACAAGACATACTAATGCAACAACACTTTTTCAATACCAAATTGAGTCAATCAACATATTTGAAGAAAAAATCATGGTAGTATATGAATAACAATGGGACGTCTAAATGCACCAAAATACATCAAGAAATAAATCAATAAACGAGGTGAATCAAATAACATATTTTAAACATATTTGAAAAATTATATTTAAAGACAAGATAGGTAAAATAGTAAAAAAGACTAATTCCAAGAAAAAGTGTCCAATTATGCCAACTCCTATTTTAGTTATACACACTTTCAACAAAATCTATAACCCTAACAACTTTTCAATCTAAACAAGATAAAATCAATGACAGTTTTGACCACGAATATGAGCAAATCATGACCGCAAACATATATCAAAAGAACTTAGCATTTCATCATGGCATATAATTATGGTGAAAAATAACTCTTTAATCAAAAGAATTAAGGATCGATAAAGGAGTTAGATCTTAAAAGTAGCTCTTAAATTTCAATTTCTACATGTGAATGAGTCAACTATCATGTATGCCAAAGTGGTCAACTTCAACCTTAAGCGGTGATTTTGCAAAACACTAGATCACAAATATAACACACTCTGATATGCCTTTCAAAAATAACACCAAATCTTTAGATGCAAGTAACTCACTACTTCAATTTGAGAAACAACTTCAATACCCTTAACAATAATAATTATTCTTTTCAGACATAAAATAAAAAACTTTACATGCGAACATATCTATCAATAATGAATTCAAACAAGACATGAGTATGTATTTTAATCAAGTAAAGATCAAAATTTTATCCATATTGATAAAAGAAAGACCAAGAAGACACTAAAACATACACCAAAATAGTCCAAAAGTCTTAGAAATCAAGGACCTCTTTGTTGACCATTCTTGGATTCACTAACTAGACAAGAATAAAGAGATTACAAGGTGTTTATCACACCAAGGCAGCCAATCCAAACTAGATTAACATAACAAGATGAAGAACAATATAACAATAACAACAACACACGGTTACAATGACAAAAACACAAATAGATTATACTAGAATAAGAACAAATGATTCCAAGGAAGTAAAGATAAGAAGAGAGACAAATAGAGCTATAATCTTAAGAACCCAAGAACTTATGATATTCTTGTACCCTTAACACCAAACACTACAATAACCTATCTCTTTTAATGATACAAGATAGGCTTCTACCACCCAAGCACCAAAGTATCAAGCAAATGAAACACACAAGTGATTTAACCCTTGTCTTATGCCCTACTTTCAGTATAGGACTCTCTTTATCTAAGAGAAGTGTTCTTTCAATAACAGACATAAACTAAGGAAATAAACACTACAAGGTTCTATTTATATAACATTAAAAATAATAGATAAATGACAAAAGATCCCTTTCATTAAAGGGCTCTAAAAGCAACCCCTTAAGTGCACCAAAATGATGGTTTTGGGCCTTCTTCACACTTGGGCTTATGCACTCTTCTAAGTGGTCTTCAAAATTCTCAAAAAGTGTTTATGGTCATGATCATATTGGTATCATCCCCTCCATCTTGAGAGGAATTTGACCACAAATTCACGGGCTAACCTCTTTTACAAAGGCACTTCATAATCTCCTTCTTGCGGCCATGCATCTTCTCCATACTCTTCATTTTGCACTTCGGCTTCTTCTTGATCTCTATCTTATTGTTTTCCATCAATTTTATTCTACTCAATGCTCACCTCTTCTCTATGATAGTATAATTTTCCCTCCCTTAGGATTACATTCCTCTGATTTGGGCACTCACTAGCCTTGAGCCCCCACCCTTGACACTTGAAACATTGAAACCCCTTGAAATTGGAAGTAGAATTCAATTTACCTTCATACCTTGGAGGATGTTTATGGATAGCCTTGGTGGCCTCGGGTTGGATAGCTATGATTGAGCTCTCTTTGAGCTTCCTCTCAACCAAAAAAGCCACTTGGAAGATACCATCTATGGTGTCAAACTTGTAAAGCATCATGTGAGTGGAGATAACCTTGTTTAACCCAACCTTGAATCACACAATGTCATGACTTACTTGCTCTCCTCGGTGGTCAAGTTTTAACATCAATTGTTGAAATTCATTGTAGTAAGCCATGCCACGCTTGCTCCCTTGCCTCAAATTGCACAATTTGGCAAGGAGCCCATGCCTATAAGTATCAGGCAACTACCTTTGCTGCATAAGGTTCTTTAACCAAAACCAAGGAGGAGGTTGTCCCCCTATCATCTTATTCCCAAATCATTTAACATACCCCCACCATGTATTAGCATACCCTTAAAATTGAGCTATCGCATAACAACTTTTTTTTCCATAATGAGATCATTAAGTTGGAATATCTTGTCACACGATGACTCTTAAGCAAGATAAGCTTCAGGATCACTCTCACCCTTGAAGATTAGAAGGCTAACTTTGATAGAGTTTATGCCCAAGTCTCGGTTTTGGTGGACATCTCTCACCTTTCGGCCTAGATCACCATGTCTAACCCTCACTCTTTCTTCCCTTAAGTCAGCATCACCATAAGCTCTATAACCCTCATGTTGTTCTTTCCTACCATACCCTTCTACACGGTTTGGTTGGTTTGGGTTAAGCAGATATGGATTGGGTGGAAACTAAGTCCTATGGTCTAATGAACCTTGGATTAAAATGTGAGGTCTTTGGTTTAGTGGAGGACTCGTGTTTGGTGGCATTTAGGTTCCAAACCCGTCATGTTGGACTTGGTGGATTGGCCTTTCATAGTA
Source organism: Capsicum annuum (assembly GCF_002878395.1). NCBI lineage: Eukaryota > Viridiplantae > Streptophyta > Magnoliopsida > Solanales > Solanaceae > Capsicum > Capsicum annuum. Next base: position 179,168,155 of record NC_061119.1, read on the forward strand.
TCGGTTTTGGAAGTAAAATGGGGTTTGGTTTGTGACATTGGATGGTTTTCTCGATGGGTAGAACATTTGGTGCAAGACCTCAGGCATAATGGTTGGGGAAATGTTTCGAGGAGTGGAAAGTCGAATCCTTTGTCTTTCCAAACGTTCTAATCTCTCACTCATTGATGCCACATCCGTATCGAATTTATCAAGACCCATATTCAACCTAGACATATCTCAGCACATAGTTTCAAGGCAACCCAAAATGAGATTGATGGCATTATTATCCATTGTTTGAGCATTTGAAGCCTCAGGCTCCATGGGACTTAGGAAATTACCTACAAAACAATAAATGAGTTAGTTGTAAAAGAAAAGTCCTCACACTCTCTCTTTAGTTCTTTACCTCTCGAGTTCCTTCACTCAATCACACAAGTGTGGTAAGCTTGATTGTATTCCAAGATTTAGAGGTGAACCAAGAATTTACAATGACTCAAAAGAATAAAGCATACAAAGGAACGTAAACGTGAAGAACGGTTTCAAAACTAACTTACAATCTAGTACTAGCTTGTAAGTTAGATTTGGAATCAACAAATGAAACTAAGAGATTAAAATTTGAGCCCAAATTTGTTGTGTGAATAGTAATTTGATGACATGTCACCTCCTAATTGGCCACGGTCCCACAAGTTTAAATCATCATTCTTGAAATTTTTGGTCCTTATAATTTTGGAATGGAAGACAATTGGATTTGGGAGGGAAAGCACAAGTCTTGAATCCTTTTTAAATCCAATCTCAAAAAGGTGAGACTTGACTTGTACTTGTTCCACAAAACAAGGTCCTTGAAATATGGAAAAGTGGTTGAAAAAGTTGATGTCAATTTTAGGAGTGATGTGAACTAGTCCTTTCACCAACAATTACTTCAACTTGTCTTTCACCTCTTTTAGATTAAAAGTTCACTTTTCTGGTATTACAAAAGATAAAAGGGTGAAGAACAACAAGAACACAACAACAATTTTTCAAGAACAACAACTCCAAATTCCAACTATAAGGACATCATTTGGCCAAGTTACAACAACAACATCAACATACGGTTCACACTTTGCCCACAACAACACTTCAAAATTTCAAGAGTAAGTTTTAGATCTAGACTCAATCACTAGTGAAGAAGAAGACTAACACTTGGAAACAACTAAACAAATCAAAAGACACCAAGATCTAGTGACAAAGCTCTTGGCCAAACAACAACAACCAAAGCAACAAGGTTCTCGGCAAGAACAATCTCAAGAACACCAAATCTATTTTTTTTATATTTTTCTAACAAGCAATCCCAAGATTGATCTTGTGGGAACAAGATCAAGCCATGCTTTGATACCAAATGATACAAGAAAGACCAATAAGACACTAAAACATACACCAAAACAGTCCACAAGTCTTAGAAACCGATGACCTCTTTGGTGACTACTCTCGGATTCACTAACTAGACAAGAATAAAGAGATTACAAGGTGTTTATCACACCAAGGCAGCCAACCCAAACTAGATTAATACAACAAGATGAAGAACAAGATAACAATAACAACAACACATGGTTACAATGACAATAACACAAATGAATTATACTAGAATAAGAACAAATGATTATGGGGAAGTAAAGATAGAAAGATAGATAAATGGAGGTATAATCTTAAGAACCCAAGAACTTGTGATATTGTTGGACCCTTAACACCATACACTACAATAACCTATATCTTACAATGACACAAGAGAGGCTTCCACCACTCAATCACCAACGTATCAAGCAAATGCAACATACAAATGATTTCACCCTTGTGCTATGCCCTAGTTTTCATTTAGGACTCTCTCTTTATCTAAGAGAAGTGTACTTTCAAAAATGAACATAAACTAAGGAAATAAACCCTACAAGGTTCTATTTATACAATATTACAAATAATAGAGAAATAAAAAAGAGATCTTTCATTAAAGGGCTCCAAAAGCAGCCCCTTAAGTCCACCAAAAGGATGGTTTTGGGCCTCCTTTACACTTGGGCTTATGCACTCTTCTAAGTGGTCTTCAAAATTCTCAAAAAGTGTCCATGGTCATGATCATACTTGTATCACATCTAATTTACTAAATCAAAAACAAAAACTAGTAATTACTATTTTCAATATAAAGAAAATAACTTTACATACTAAAAGAGAACATATCTACCAAAAATGAATTTAAACAAGGCATGAGTACATACTTTAATCAAGCAAAAATTGAAATTTTATCGACCTAATTATAATAATCAAAGAATAAAGTAAAAGAAACACATTAGCTCATTTTATACCATGAACACAAAAGTAGCCATAATATTGATATCACAACATCATATGGCCTTCAAGGACTCCGATAGCAAACAATCCCAGTAAACAAAAGTACAACTACAAAAAATTTGAAGAAAGAGATGAAGAAGAAATGATAACAAAACTAAAAGGGAAAGGTGTGTTTACCTTTTTTGGAGCAGCAAAATAGGACTTCAAGCTTTCTTCGAAGTCTTGATCACCACCAGAAAGCAAACTTTCTAGAACCCTGATTAGACTACCGCTTAAAATTTTTTACTAAAATAAAATTTAACTCTTTGTTCAAAAGTTTTTTTCCATTCTTTGAGACTTGCCCTCTACCATGGTGGTAGAATTTATAGGAAAGGATGGGGATTCAATTTTTTGAATCCACAATGTGGGAGAAAGAATTTAGGGGTGTTTTGGGAATTTGAAATTAATGATAAGGTTGGTTAGAGGATAAGGTGAGGTGGAATAGTACAATCCAGTATAAATTTTAAATTTTAAATTTGAATTTTGAAAATGGAGAAAAAATAAGGTTGAGGTAGAATTGTACAATCTAGTACAAATTTTGAAATTCAAATTAAAAGGGGGAAAGGTTGAGGTGGAATTGTACAATCTAGTAAAAATTTTGATGTTCAAATTGGTAAAAGGACAAGGTTGAGGTGGAATTGTACAATCCAGTACAAATTTTAAAATTCAAATTGGAAAAAGGACAAGATTGAGGTGGATTGTACAATCTAGCACAAATTTCAAATTCAATTTGAATAGGTAGATTTAGGTTATTTTTTGGGATTTTAGGGTTATTTAAAATATAACCCTAATTGGGATTTGAAATTTAGCCAATTTATTTAATTTTGACCAAATTGAAAATCAAATTGCAGATTGCATTGCAATTATGGCCAATTTGATTTCAATTATGGCCAAATCTAATAGATTGGCAAAATTAGATTAAAATTTGACACAAATTAATACTTCATTTAATCCCGAGCTTCTTGATTTAATAAAATAAAATGCATATTTATCCAAATAAATTATTTTTGAGAGTAAATTATATTTAAAGCAAGACTATATCCACTTAAATTAATTTTTAATATAATTTCAATAAAAGAGCAACTTTCATAAAAATGTTCATTTAAGTAACAAAATTTATACAATCTCGTATATGTAATTAGGAAAATGTATAATTGTCACTTAAATGTAGAAATTAATCCAACTAAATATTTTAGAGTGCTTATCAGGATGAACTAAATATTTTAATTTTATTAAAAATTAAAGAAAACTAAGATTAAATTTGGTTGTGGAGGGAAAAAATTAGGTGTCAACAAAGAGCATGAGAGATTTTAGACTCCTCTAATTTTAGCTCCTCAAGTTGGCTTCTCAAAATCTTTTCAGTCTCACACCACCCATAACTAGGTTGCTAGGCGTTACACGCAACAGCTTTTTCATCCAACTCTACTTGTAAGTGGCAGATATCCAAGCCAAATCTACAAACCTTTTGAAAGCGATCTTGTCTTACTTTTTCCAGGAGTGTCAATGAGTCAAGCATGCTCTCATTATGTTCCAATAATATATTGTTCACACTCCTACAATAATGTACCATATCAAAAAGAAAAGGATCAATAAATAAGGATTCATCATCACTCTGTACTTCTTCTGGCCAGGCTGTCATCTCAAGAAGAGTAGGTCAACGAAATAAAAAATAAAAGAAAATAAAACCCAATAACTCCAACAACAACAATCAAGAATTCTGAGACCTTATTCCCCAACAACGGTGTCAAAATTTGATGTCGCCCAAATTACAACTCCTTAGAAGGTTAAAGCAATCGATTTCAAATATAGTAACCCAGCTAGGTTAGGGTCGATCCTATCGAGAATAGGCCAAAAATCTTTATCTAGAATGACTTAGCAATTCCTCTACTCTGTTAGTCTATTGTGGTTCCCACAACCCTAGCTAAGGGAATTATCCAAAGTCTTAAATTGAATAACAAACCAAGAACAAATCAAGAATAATAAGAGTATAGGATAGACCCCAACGGATTATCCCTAAATATGTGAATAATCAATATTTTTTATGAATGAGAATAATTAATACAAAGTCTAAAGGGTATTTATAGATTACAAGAAACCTAGAAATCAAATCCTAAATAAAATAGGAAAACTCTAAAAATCAAATCCTAAATAAAATAGGAAAACACTAGAAATCAAATCCTATATAAAATAGGAAAACTTAATTACCCATACATAATAGGACTTAAAAACATCATAGGAGCATAATTGGGATACATGGAAACCCTAGGAAACAAATCTTAACTAAAATGGAATAGGAAACTAAGTCGGGCAAACTTACAACTCGTATGGTCGACTTGCAAGTTCTCCTTACGAGTCGTATGTTGATAGTCATTGGTATTTCAGTGATCATTTGCAGGGATCTAATCTTCTGTTGGCCTTAAGATTCCTCATTTTGACTTATAGTTACTCCTTACGAGTCGTATTCATCCTCCACTTAGCTTCTTCATCTTATCTTTTGATACTGCCATCTTTACGAGTAAAGCTACGAGTCGTAAGGTGATATGATGAATCGTAAGCTAACCATACTTTAATATTTTCAGAGCTTTTTGGTGACTTTAGATGCATATTAAGATTATGAATATCTCTTATCTTATCGGCAAGTGAAACATCTCTTAATGATTAAGTCCTTGTGAAGAGTATAACTATCGTCATCTTCAAATGAGCATAACTTTTTGTGTACTTAGAATTTCTTATATCAAGACCCACCAATAGATAGACAATCGAATTAGCTTTCCAACGATACCAGTTTAGCCTTAATCCAATATCAAGTGAAAAGTTAAGGCTAAAATAATAAAGCACTATCAAAGTTGTCCAGGCTACGACTCGTAAGGTCTCCTTACAGGTTGTTAGGAGGAAGTTGTAAGTTGGGCAGTAAAGGCTGAAAATGAGTTTTTGACTATGACTCAGGCCACGACTCGTATCCATACCTTACGAGTCATGACCAAAGTCATTGGGACGGCTTTCAGATGTTTTCCAGACGATTCTTAAGGGGTTGTTTTTGTTATTTCTCAGTCTTTTTACCCCAAAACTACATCCGATAAGTCCTACAAGTGCCCGAAAATGCTCAAGTAGGTAGGTAAAAATCCCACTTTTCATAATTCTTCTTGAATTTAGTATCCCAAAACCTAATTTCCTGCAAAAACTCCCAAAAATATATCAAATCTAACAAAAGAGCCTTAAGTACATACATATTTTAATAGTTTAAGCATCATAAGTGCTATCTTTCTATAGCACATCAGTGTGCAATGCTACATACGCATAAAAGAAACTCTACTTGATATGGCTTATGGACACCCAATTGACCATGAACCTAGGCTCTTAGACCAACTTTTTCATGACCCAAACCAGTGCCTGGCTATGACGAGTATCTCAAGTTCCATGTGGACTAGAGATCACCCCCTTCCCCTAACCTAATCCACACAACAACCTTAAGTATTGGATGAATTTCAAATATATAACAAGATAGTGTATAATACAACTAATGACAATTCATTATACGTATATACCAACTACCAGTAACTGTACCACCGTCCGCCACCGAAACAATCCACCAAGACAACACAATCAACCAACCACCCAAGTCCATAGTAATCCAAAAAAGCCTCTACAAAACAAAAATCAATAAAATGTCAGGACATAGCCCCGATAGTAGTAAAAAACAAAGTATGAACAAGCTCTAAGTCATGTGAAAATAAATACCATTAAATAAAGCCTTACGAAGTATGAAAACTCATCTCTTCAATGTCAACTCACAAACCAACTCCATTACCTTATCACTGCGCAAGAAAAGTAGAAGAAGTTCTGGCATTTGCATCACATGGAGATATAGTGTTCGAAGACAGTTAGTGGTTGGAGCGCTAGCATGTAATTCAAGGATAGAGGAATAAAATAAGCCCATCATTCAAAACCCAATCAAATAACTATATGCAATCACATAAATATATATATAGATATATCATGTCGGGATAGAGAACAAGGATTAGCATGAATTTAAAAACCTTAACCTGAGCTATGTAGCATAACCTTCATATAACAAGGCACCCACAGGCTATATGGGCCCAACTCTCCTCTAGCTGGAAGGGCCTCAGTGCGTGTAACTTCACAAACTAGAGAATATCCATAACCGTACATGCCATTATGGGAGACTCGAACCTCCTGACATAATCAAGGTGACTGAAACACCAATGTATACAATATGGAGGACTTGAACCTTCCATTCATATATTAATTCAAAAGACTTGAACTTTGATATCATATAGACACCCGCACCGACTAGTGCAGTTTCTAGTATTAGTCCTTCGGACTTCACTTTCACAGCTCGGCTATATATCCCTCTTTAAAACCCAATTAAAACATTCATTACACATATGCAACCATTAGTCCAATTACCTACCAAAGACATCCCATTGGTATCTTCACACCAACCCCACTTGCAAGCATACAACATGCCATAATCATTATTAATCAACCTTGGGATTCAAACGCTTTGTCTAACCCAAGACATCAAGTCAATTCAAAATTTAGGGACTCGGATTCATTTAGTAAATTAAACTACCAAGGTTATAATTCAAATCAATTTATGGCCAACAAGGCTTTCATAAATAATTTACCAATCAATAATATTCTAGGCTAATGCCTTAGTTCAAAACACAATTCAATATATGAAAAGATCATTCTCATTGGCAATTTCATAAATAGGTTGAGGGCATACCATTATCAAATCATTATTCAAGCCAAAAAACCATCAAGTTAGGGTTAACTATGACCCCCTTAGTTCAAATCACAATTCCTAAGCACCCACATGTGCAAAACTATTATTAAACATGCATAAACATAATTTAAATTATGAGAAGTCAATGTTTAACAATATGCAACCAAACCCTCAACCTTGGTTTTCAAAAACACCATTAATGATTTATGAACAAAGCTTTAAAAATATGCTTTTAGTGAATTAACAATGAAGGAAGAGTCACATGCCTGAGTTACGAAGATTCACGGAGAGAATTCGATCTTTAAGCCTTTAGATTATCACCTTGAAGAATCCCTAGCCCAATATTTCTTGAGATGATTTTGAGAGAGTTTAAAGAGTGTTTTGATCTTCTAAAGTTTAGAATGAATGCCCAATAAGTGTTATACGACATGGGGTCTTAAGGGATTGGGATGGGAAATGTCCAAAAATACCCTCATCTTATAAGTTGTGGAAGACCCGCAAGTGGGTACAGTTAACCCTCCAACTCGTCACCACAACATACAACTGGTACCATCAAGTCACACTAGAACAGAAGGTTCGACAAAATATTTTGTCAACCTTATGAATCCCTTTCCCTATGACTGGTAAGATCTAGTCGAATCCAAGGCAGAATATCAAGGGCTAGATACTGGACAACATATGATTGGACCCTACCCTCTTGTCACATTACCATATGAATCGTATGGAGTCTCTCATAGCCAAGATAGAACTTGGACAACAATCACACTGACCAACATATGACTAGGGTCCCTATCCATTCACCACACCATACAACTTATGGTGTGAGTCTTATGATGAATAGAAAGTATAAAACTTAAAAAAATTGCAAGGGCCAAAGTTCAGGGTGTTTCATCTTTGTGAGAAAGTTGCGTAACTATCTTGTTATATATTCAAAATTCATCCACTGTTAGTTGTATTATGTTCTATTTGAATAGGCTAAGGGGGTGGTCTTTGGTCCTAAGTAGACTCAAGATACCCCTCATGGTCAGGCCCTGGTTTGGGTGATGACACCCATCGCTTAAGTAATCTCTGCTTAAGCGACATAGTCTTCGCTCATACGGTTGGGTAGTTAAATTATTGGTCGCTTAAGAGATTGCTTGATAGCTTAAGAAACCATCACTTAAGATATGAAAATCTCACTTAAGAGATCACACTTGTTGATGCCATACATAAGATTTTTCTAAGTGTAAATAGACTCTGGTCGAAAGTTTGAATTTCGTTCTAAACCCCATGTGTGCAAATAAACTATGCTACCACACCAAATTCAACATTTTGGACTCAATGGAACCATAGAAATTTTTATCTGAGATCGTTTCAACTAAATGAGGAGCCCACACCCATAGGTCTATTTTTTATATAATTCGTCCAATAGCTCAATATGAGTTTAGAAACCTTGGGACCTAAACCAAGGGTCCCCCTAGCCTAAAATCAATATTTTAGAGCTGATGGCACTATTGGAATTCTCATCCTAGATCATCTAATAAGGGTTTTGGTCTGAGACAAAATCCTAAACAACGAAAGCTCTAAAATAAGGAATGAGCCTAAAACCCAAATAAACTATTCAACAACCGTATCGACAATTCTAATAAATCATAAATGATCGGGAGAATCATTACATAAACTCCATGAACACTGTAGGGGCATTGGTCAACCCAAATAACATAACCAAGAACCCATAATGACTTTATCGATTCTGAAAAACTATCTTCAGACCATCTAAAGCTCTACACTTTAATTGATGATAGTTGGACCTCAAAACATTCTTGGAAAAATCCAAAGCAACCTAAAGCTAGTCAAACAGATCATCAATTTGAGGAAGAGGTTTCTTAACTGTCACTTTCTTCAACTTTCTATAATCATTACACACATGCATAGAACCATCTTTCTTCTTCACAAATAAGCAGGCGCACCCCAAGGAGATACACTAGGTCTAATAAACCCCTTACTAAAAAATTCTACAACTGCTTTTTGAACTCTACATGGGCTATCATATAGAAAGAAATAGAGATAGGCTTGGTGCTCGACTCTAAATTAATAGTAAAATCAACATCACGGTCTAGAGGAATACTAGGCAAATTCGTACAAAACACATCCATGATCTCATGAATAACTCGAATAGAGTCCATAGGTGGCGGTGAGGCAGCACTAGTATCACAGATATGAGATAAATAAGACAAACACCCTCTCTCTACCATGTGGTGAGCATGTAGAAAAGATATAACACCCTTCATACCTGAATTAAGCATACTCTTCCAAGCAAACCTTGGCATACCCGGCGTAACTAAGGTCATGGATTTGTCATATCATTCCAAAATAGCATAATATTAAGCTAACCAATCTATACCCAAGATAACATCCAAATCAAACATACCAAAAATAGTCAAGTTGACCCAAGTCTCACGGTCTGCAAAGATAACCACACAAGATTGGTACACTCAATCCACCACTAAAGAATCTCCTACTGAAATAGACATATGAAGAGGCATAGCAAGAGGCTCATACACAATATCAAAATCATAAGAAAAATATGTAGACACATAGGAGAAAGTCCACCCAGGGTCAAATATTATCGAAGTAGATCTATAGCAAATCGAGATGATACCTATAATAATAGCATCATAGGCCTCTACTTGGGGCCTAGTAGGTATAGCATAGAACTAACCATGTTCACTCCTAGACTGAGTAACTCCTCAACCACCACTGCAAGTACCTTTTGGTCAACCTCAAACACCTCTAGTTGCATACCTACCACTCTGTGAACCATCTCTTACTACCGATATAAGAGTAGGTCTAAAATATATCGAGTATAATATTTATCCACAGACCCAAACCCATCACATACAAACCACTCTTTATTGATTGACTCATCCTGAGGAGGTGTTACTAAACCAAAATGACCATCCCAGTCAGATGTGAAACTACTCAAAGTCACTGGACTTGAAGACCTACATTTGATCCCTACAAAGCATCTTGAACTATTCGACCATAATAACCATAGAAACCTCTATCAAAGATATTTATACCTCAATAATTATGTGTACTAAACTCACCATGATGATGTAACTTCTTGGCACCTCCCTGAGTAGCCTGGATAATCAACTCGGTTATCCTAGTATGCTCAATAATACTCTGAAAAGAATCTTGACACTACGATCTGAGTTGTAGCCAACTAATAAGTACTATCCAGTCCCTTCATAAACTTCTAAATTTACTTAGACACGATGCAGATGCTAGCAGCTAAATACTCGAATATAGTGTGAAAATGATCCTAATACTCAACAATAGTCATGGATCACTACTCCAAATCATCAAACTCGTCATGCATTTCATCCCTAAAACTATATGGCATAAAACTATTTAAGAAAGTCTCAAAAAAATTAAGTACAAATCATAGAAGGCGAACCCAAAGGTCTACAATTAGGAAATGACCTCCACTAATCCATAGTCGCATCCGTCAACTAATAGGTACTATTAAAAACTCCATAAGACTCAAGGGATTCAAGATTATGTAAATTCTCCTAGAAATCAACCAAAAACTCCTAGGCATCTTCACAAATTGCGTTGTTGAACTTGGGAGAACACAAAGCAAATATATATTTTGAGGGACATAATTGTACCCAAAGAAACTGGAGAAATAGTAAGTCTGGAAAGTTGAGAATCTACACAAGAGGGTACCATAGATAATATTAATACCATGATTACATAATGGCATAGAGGGTGGAACACCACTCGAATTTTGAGGAATATCATAAGCAGATACCAATACAGATAGGAGAACCATACTTAGGGAGTGAGAAATACCATAAATAGATTCCAGAACTAATGGCGGTACTATACTTGGAATTAAAAAACGGTTCACTTAAGGGAGCACCATCCAAATAAGTCAATAACCTAATCAACAGACCCTCTAGAACTAGGGTAGCAATTAAACCCTCTGGGGCTTTAGTTGGACATCGTATCTCCTATATACTTAATCTTGGGCTCAAGATAGGTCCCCCTAGCACCACTATAACTGAGGTAGCACTTCGTGCTCGTCCTCTACCTTTGAGCTATACATGACCCCTACCTTACTCTTAAGTTTAGTATCTATCATTAGGTGTTGGTTCTAAATCCTTAACCTCTTAAGATCTAGTCCTCACAATTTGCATAGAAAAGAATGTAACACAACTTAGAACTTAGGGTATGAATAACCAACAGAATAAGGAATCAAAATATAAAAGTTTTTCCTAATGAATCTTATAGCCTCTTAAAGATAGATACGGATATTAATGTATCAATCCACAAAACTTTACCAGACATCTTATTATTACACTTATGAGACCAGTAAACCTAAATACTCTGATACCAATTTTTCACAACCCAAAAACCAGGTCATGATGGAACTTATCATGTTCATGCCTTGATAAGTAAGCCAATCACAAAAATAACAAAGGAGACACTTTTAGAATAAATTCAAACCAATAAAAGATATTAATAAAATAGAAATCCAAATAACATAATAAAGAAAACCCAAGAAATAATGTCAAAGTGTAGAGAATCTAAAACATCATCTGAGTACAAGTAGATAGAAAGTTTATCTCCAAAAATAAGTAAAGACAAGATAAAGTAAGAGGAGAAAAGCAGAAAATAAGATAAGTAAAATATACTATAAGCATGTCACTTGTAGGTAGAAAATTTTCAAATGGTATATCACACAATCTACACTAACAGTTCTACTATATATAAGTACACAAAATAAACTACAACAGAAATATAAAGGGAGTAATACATGAAACCAAAAACAAGTCAAGGAAACTAAATAAAATGGAGAAGATGTGAATGTAAATATGTTGCTATGCAATGTCGATGGGACAAAATGTGAAAGTCATTGCATGACTTTTCATATATACCTACTAGCTCGAAGCTACCACTAGGTAGTACCCATGGGGGGTTCGTGACTTAACTTGCTCCAAAAGGCATAAGGAATTCATTTTGAGGAATGCACAACACAAATGGATCTTTATATTTCACAAGCATAAAAGAAGTGGCACACGTACACTTGCTCAGTTAATGTCAACGTGGAAAAGATTTCATAAATGATTTTAATATTTTACTCTCATATTGAATGTTATGTACTTGTATTCTTAAGTATTGATATCTGATGTTGGGTGTATTTATGCATTCTAGTGTCACTATTCTAACCTTTTTATCCTTATTTTGAGGATGATTCATATGTTATATGGGTTGATAATGAGATAAATATGTATCAAAGTGTTAAATACTGTGTTAATGATGTGTAAAGGGAGTTCCAAACAAGTTTGTACCTAAAATATTCAATTACAGTTCAACCTGGAAAACTAGCGTTACTAGCTTGAGCTAGGTGTTTGTTTAGTTGATTCCGGTGGATTCTATTGTGTTTAAAGTGTTCCAAATGGTTTTAATGGATTATTATGAGTGGAATAACTTGTTGGGAGTGACAAAATTTCAATTTTAATGAGTGTAAATCTGGAACAATAAGTGAATGATCAATGTGAACTAGCTTAGCTTAGCTCTTGTTTTGATTCATCGTTATGAATGTAGTATTGTGTTTTCTCTTGATTCGTGCGGTGTTATTGTGTAGGAGGATTTTAGATATGAATATGATGATTTTGGATGTTAAAAAGGCTTGGAATTCATGGGAAAGATGTCAAAATACAAGGGAACAAAAGAGGAAACTCAACACTTAACCAAAATTTAGGAAGCAAATTCCAGAAGCACCGTGCGATATGCGTGCGTTGCATGCTCTATTCCATAGTAATAAACATGCGTCGCATGCTCCATTACTCTGGAATAAATGGTGTGCTTCATGCTTTACTCCACCTCTGGGCGTTTCATGTTAATTCGACTCCAACACAGACTTGGCTTACCCTTATGCTATATATACATGTTGTATCACGTTTTTACATATTTTTTGACATATTTTAAAGATCAAGGGACTGATACAACTTCATAATTAGGTTTTTATTAATTTCATTTAGTTCATACATGTTTTTAATCATTAATTGCAACATTGTGATTACGATTATGACTACGTGTAGCTAAATGCCCCTTTTCTGGGGTTGAAGCCAAGAACATGAGTATTATTGCTATGGATTAAGTTTGCTTGCTTTGCTTTTCATTATTGGTTGTTTGCTTATTCTTGTTTTAACTATTTTAAGGATTTGCGACCCATAGAATACATCCATTGTCAACCTTGTGAACTCGAAAGAGGGAATAGGGCAATAGAACATGGGAATAAGCAGAGTATGGTTCTTGCTCCTTTATAAAATAAGAAACTTGAATTAGTATCTAGGACAGGGATGTACTTAGATACCGTACTTGATTCATATGTAGGATGATACTTGAAAAGAACTTAAGTGAACTATTATATCCCCGCTCAACGATGTAGTTGTAAGGCTCAACTTAGGTAATAGATTAGACGTTAGGAAACCATAATTATGCAATTAACCCTACGAATCAACAACTAAGATAAGCAAGTTAACAAATGAAATACAATAGCATAATATGATTGTTCAGAGTGATTCAATCATGGGTTTTATCTTATTGATTGCCTCAAGACCTTTACTTTTCGCATTGTTTACTTTTCCTTATTTACAATATCCAAACTTTATTTTGGTTACTCTCATATCAATAGAATCGTTATTGTGAACTGAAATCAAATCATTGCCTAATCAAGTCTCTATGAGATCGATATTCGGTATTCTTGAAGGCCACTACATTACTTGGTAGACCACGTATACTAGCATGTGCGCTTAGGCGCAGTCAAGTCTTTGGCGTCGTTGCCAGGGACTTGTTATTTGGAAACTATTTATTTTAGTTTTAATTTTAGGTTTGTTTGGTGTTTTTATGCTTGGTCTTGGTTTTGATTATTGTAGGATATAGGTTTTTAGGTTGTTAAGCTGGCAAGGGATCGGGATTTGGTAGAACCAAGCCCTGAACTCAAGCAAGACTTTTAGCAATGTAGGAGAGAAGCAATCCTTTTCTCGAGAATTCCTCAAATCCAAGAAGACAAAAAGAATATTGTTCCAATGGTTGAACAACAAGCAGCCCAAAGAACAGTTAGGGAAGTGGCAGTCCCACTTTCGACGAACTTGACTTCCCCAATTCCAAGCCCGGCAGCTGGGGGGATTTTGAGCTAAAGCACAACATGGTACAGCTTCTAATCAGCAGTGGACAGTTTTCAGGGCTTTCACACGAGGATCCACAAGTCCACTTGCAGAACTTCATTGAGCTTACTAATATATTTATTCGGACTGGGGTGAGTATAGATTATGTGAGGCTGACACTGTTTCCTTATTCACTTTTGGGGGAAGCTAAAAGATGGTTGAATGCAGAGCTGGCCAATTCAATTACATCATTGGATGACTTAGCCAAAAAGTTCCTCATCAGATTCTTTCCATCAGGCAAGACTGTAAGACTTCGTAGTGAGATATTGAGCTTCAAACAGAAGCCTGATAAAAACCTCTATCATGCTTAGGAATACTTTAAGACTCTTCTTCAGGATTATCCACAGCACCAACAGTCTAATGAGGTACTTACTCATACTTTTGTAGAAGTTATTGATCATAACACTAAGATTTTATTAGATTCAGCCACAGGTGGTCAAGTGTTGGAATTGACTTATGATGAGTTGTACACATTACTGAACCGCATACACAAGAAAATCCAAAATGGCATTAAGATTCTAGAAGTTCCACGAAAAGAATTGTGGGTGTATTGGAAGTAGCCCAATTCACAGCCTTATCAGCACAGGTTTTTGAATTATAGAATTTAATCAACACTTAATTTAGTAGCATGAAGTTGGGAATAGCACAACCTGCAGCCACAGTCAATGCCATCCAACAAGCTGCAGGTTCGTGTGAGGTATAGATAATAATAGTCATTCAGCGGCCATGTGTGCTTCAAATTTGGAATCAGTCATGTATGTGGGTAATGCACAAAGGCCAAATTATGATAATACCTATAATATGAAATGGAAGAATAAGTCATTAAATCAACCATGGAATGATCCACATCCATAGGCATAACCAAATCAGTCAAGTAGCAATATAGAGGAGATAATGAAACATATCTTGGCTAATCAGACATAGTTTGTTGCTGACTTAAAAAATTTGTAAGTAGCGACAAGAAGTTTAGAGTTGCAAGTGGGGCAGAATCAAAAAGCATTGAATACTAGATCACAAGGTGGTTTGCTAGTAGATACAGAAAATCTAAAGCAGGTTATGGCAATTACCTTAAGAAGTGGTAAAGAGCTTCAAGAAGAACCTTTCAAGGAAACAAAGGAGGTAGTTGCTGATGTGTTGACCCAACACATAAATGATAGAATTTTTGAAAATCTAAAAAAGTCTAAGTACTTGAAAGAAAAAGTTGTTTTAGAAGAAGTGAAGAAGATGTTGGCACTGCCCTTCCCCCAAAGGCATATAAAAGCAAAGAAGGATGCCTTCTTCAAAATATTCGTTGATACATTCAAAGAGATTTATGTTAATTTACCTTTGTTAGATCTTTTGCAGAGTATACCTAAGTACGCAAAGTACTTGAGGAATGTGGTAGTTAATAAGGTGAAACTACAAGATGTGGGAGTTATAACACTCACTGAAGAGTGTAGTGCTGTGATGACACAAAAAAACCTAAGAAATTGAAAGATCAAGGGAAGTTTGCTATCCCTATTCAAATTGGAAGTAAAGCAGTCCATGCATTGAGTGACTTAGAGGCGAGAATTAATGTGATGCCCCTATCATTGTTTAAAATAATGGGGTTGGAGGATCCTAAAGCGACACCAGTGGTTATGCAGGTTGGAAACAGATCCATAACATATCCAGAAGGTGTAATAGAGGACATCCTCATAAAGTTTGGTAAATTTATTATACCTGCTGACTTTTTTGTTCTTGATTTTGAGATAGACGAACAGGTACCAATCATCTTGGGGCGTCCATTCTTGGCAACTAGAGGGGCCTTATTGATGTTAAAAAAGGCATGCTCAAGATGAGGGTAGATGATGAAAGGTGGCATTTGATATTTAAAAAACACCCATTGTAAAACCCCAAAGTAAATATTTGTGTGTGATCAATATTATTGAAGGAGAAAAGTGTGGGGTGATTAATTCACCAAAAACCTTTTCGAATTACCTTATTGAGCAGCCTAAGTTAAATCCACTAGTTACCAATATGATGAAGGTTGAAGTTGAGAGAGAAGTTGACCTTGAGAGTGCAAACTCAAGAGATCGGGAACGAATGAAAAAATGGCTTCCAAGGGGGAGTAAAATGGTGAAGGAATATGGTTAAGTTGATATGGGTCGTACTTTTACACTAAATTAGGTACTTCTTGGGAGGCAACCCAAGTTAATTACGTATGTTTTCTAGTCAGTTTTTTTAGTTTTATTTCACGTAGTTTTTATTTTTGGTTTAGTCACAGGTTAATAGGAAGTCTGAGTACCATGAGCTTGAGCTAAGGAGCGTGGAAAAGACTGAGTGTGGGGTCCCATGGATCTCATTTATGTGTAAAAATGCTACTAGCTAGGCCTAGAGGCCTCAGGAAGTATTTCTATCTCTTACTTTTAAATTCACTTTTGGGATAAAGTAGATTTTTAAGTGTGGGATGGGGAAATTCTCAATTTTTGGCTCAATTTAAAAAAAAAATTATGTAAAGTGTTCTTGTTGGTGCTATTTTTTATTGCATTGTACAAGTATTTTATTTGGTAAAAGCATGTTGAATGAGGGAATTGCTATTTTTGAAACTCTTAGACTCATGTTTATGACTCTTGTACTTGTTGGTTTAAATTTAAATTTATGTTATTGTTTGGTTGGGAGTCTATGATGATCCTATATGAGTTGGTTGAGCATTTGCGATGTGCGAGTGAGATTTTTGTATATTCCTTGTTGCTTGTGATATCTAGAATTCCTTGTTGCTTGTGATATCTAGAACATACTCGGTGTGGGTTTAGGAGATGATTTAGGCATTTCTTTGATAGCCTTGTTTTATACCTTCTATTTGTCCTACCCTTTGTGCATTATCCTAGTTAATCTTCATTGAGTCTTTAGCCTTTTCTTTAGTAGCCTCATATGTATCCTAATCCCCTTCTTTGATAGACCTTAATTAGATCCAAAAGCTCCTAAGTGCTTTAATGAAAAAGAGAAAATTAATTGAGGAAGGAGTTCGAGAAATTAAAGAAGAAGAAGGTGAAATTGATGCCCCAAGGTAATGGTTATTGGTGTTTATATTTGATGTGTGGTGGTTTGGATTGATATAAATTGTTTTAAAAATATTTCCATGATTGTAGAGAATGAAAAAATTGAATCTTAAAGGAATAAATAATACGCCCACCATGTGTTTGTGAAAATGCTTAAAAGGAATAGGGCAAAATACAAGAATGGGATAGAGAAAAAATGGTGTAAATTGGTTGTTGGAGATTGGTTTTAAATGTATAATGTAGTTTATTAAAGTTCTTAGAGAGGTTAGTCACTATTCCACAAATAGTTCCTACTCGTCCCTTAGTCTACATTACAACCCGAAAAAGTCTTAATTGATCCTAAGCTTTACATTCTGATATTAGTGGAGCATTAAACCAAGGGAAATCTTATGGTTCATTATGTGTAACTTATGAATTCTTTACGAGAGTGAGTGTAATTAGATTCTTGTACCCATCATATTATGAATTGCATTATTGTGAGTGATTATGGGTAACTCTTTTGTTATGAGGGGGACATTATTTATGAATGTGGGTGATTTGTATGATGTATTATATTGATCGACTACGTTAGTCAATTCTTGAGGCTAGGATGTTTTGGAGTAGTGTTCATGATCTTTCAATTGTGTAAATAACATGCTTAGCGTAGTAACTTGCATTCTATGTAGTCATTGCAATGCTGTCTTGAGTGTCTTGCATATAGTAGAAGTGTATAATCTCTAACTCATGAGTTTTATAGTTAAGATTTGTTTGAGGATGAACAAGGGTTTAAGTGTGGGGTGGTGATGATGGGTGTATTTATGCATTCTAGTGTCACTATTCTAGCCTTTTTAGTCTTGTTTTGAGGATGATTCATGTGCTATATGGGTTGATACTGAGATAAATTTGTATCAAAGTTTTAAATTATGTGTTTATGATGTTTAAAGGGATTTCCAAACAAGTTTGTACCTAAAAGATTCAATGAGAGTTCAACCCGAAAAACTAGCGCTACTAGCTTGAGCTAGGTGTTTGTTTAGTTGATTCCAGTGGATTCTATTGTGTTTAAAGTGTTCCAAATGGTTTTAATGGATTAATATCAGTGGAATAAATTTTTTGGAGTGAGAAAATTTCAATTTGAATGAGTGTACAGTTATAACAATAAGTGAAAGATCAATGTGAACTAGCTTAGCTTAGCTCTTGTTTTTACTCGTCGTTTAGATGTAGTGTTGTGTTTTTCTATTGATTATTGTGGTGTGATTGTATAGTAGTCTTTTTGAAATGAATATGATGATATTTTTATGTTAAAGAGGATTGGAATTCATGGAAAAGACGTCACAAGACAAGGGAACAAGAGGGGAAACTCAACACTTAACCAAAATTCGGGAAGCAAATTCCAGAAGAACCGTGCGATATACGTGCGTTGCATGCTCTATTACATAGGAATAAGAGTGATTCACATGATCCATTCCTATGGAATATAGGGCGTTCCACATGCTGTGCTCCACCCCTGGGCGTTTTATGCTAATTCGACTCCAACACAAACTTGGTTTACCCTTATGCTATATATACATGTTGTGTCACATTTTTACATATCTTTTGACATATTTTGGAGATCAAAGGGCTGATACAACTTCATAATTAGGTTTTTATTAATTTTTTTTAGTTCATACATGTTTTAAATCATTAATTACAACATTGTGATTATGATTATGACTATGTGTGGCTAAACACCCTCTTTCTGGGGATGAAGCCAAGAACGTGAGTATTATTTCTATGGATTAAGTTTGTTTTCCTTGCTTATCATTATTGATTGTTTGTTTATTATTTTTTTAACTATTTTAAGGATTTTCTACCCTTAGAATACATCCATTGTCAACCTTGTGAACTCGGGAGAGGGAATAGGGCAATAGAACATGGGGATAAGCAGAGTATGGTTCTTGTTCCTTTATAAAATAAGAAACTTGAATTAGTATTTATGATAGAGATGTACTTAGATACCGTACTTGATTCATATGTATGATGATATTTGTAAAGAACTTAAGTGAACTTTTACATCCCCGCTCAATGATGTAGTTGTAAGGTTCAACTTAGGTAATAGATTAGAGGTTAGAAAACAATAATTGTGCAGTTACTCCTATGAATCAAAAACCAAGATAAGCAAGTTAACAAATGAAATACAATACATAATATGATTGTTAAGAGTGATTCAACCCTGGGTTTTTCCTTATTGCTTGTCTCAAGACCTTTACTTTCCGCATTATTTACTTTTTCTTGTTTACAATATCAAAACTTTATTTTGGCTAATCTCGCATCAATTGAATCTAAATTATGAACTAAAATCAAATCGTTTCTGAATCAAGATTCTATGGGATCGATATTTAGATTTCTTGTAGGCCACAATATTACTTGGTAGACCACGTACACTTGCGTGTGCGCTTGGACGATATCAATATGATAAAGGGATTTTTTCTGCTATCCAAATATTGTGTCATCATTTATTTACCCTTATTGATTTTCAGTTCTATTTTCTTTTGTTCCCCCTCTTTTGGAATCAAATAAAGTCTGAAAAGGTCAAAAAAAGTGTTAAGAAAAAGAAATAAAGTCAGAAAAGTTCAAAAAAAGAAAAAAAAATGTAAAAGAAAATTAATAGAATCAGGAAAAGTCCCTAAAAAGAAAGGTCAAAGAAGGAAAAGAGTCAAAGTTAGATTAAAAAAAAAAAGAGAAACCAAAATCAAGCATAAAAATAACCTTCCTGACCTATGTTTGACCTAATTCTTACTATAACTAGAGATGTAGGCAGCTCTACTTCGGGGTTCTATTCAACCAAGTAAAAATTCAAAAATATCAATTTAAAAAGAAACTGGGGCAAGAGCTAGTTTTCACTGGTTGAATCAATTCCAAAAGTTGTAAATTCCACGCAATTTTAAGTGTCATTTGAACTTCATTCCATCCTTCTTTCTAACCCTATCAGAAAGTCATGTTACAATCAAAGAAAGACCTTCAGATCAATCTTTGAGAATGTCAAGGCTAAGCATGCTATGGATATATAATGTTATATTTTAGGTACTACTTGTCTTCATCAATATAAGAAATTAGGAGAGAAATGAAAAATGAAAGTCTTATCGGTGAAAACCATCGTAAGGCAATGGTGAGTTACAAAAATAAAATATAAGAGAGTTTTATTGGTAAAAATCCTCAAGGGTACTGTAAGATAATTGTGTGTTGAAAAAAAATGAGAGTCTTAATGGGGAGAACCCTCGTGGTAACCACAAGGTGATTGTGAGTTGAGAAAAATGAAAATGAGTGAGTTTCACTAGTGAAAACCTATAAGACCCCGTAAAAATCCTAAGTCAAATTCAAATCCTTAAGTCTTGATAAGGAAATCCAACACTTAGAAGAATTTTGCTAAGTGTTAGAAACACTTAGTTTCATCTTATACCTCCAAACTTCGAGGATTTATTTGATGACCTTTTCAACCTCCGTTTTTAGATTTTAAAGTTGCGTTGTGATCACGGAAGTCAAGAGTATATATCGAGTGAGTTTTAGAATTTTTAGAATCCATTTAGGGCGTGTTTGGATTTCAAAACAGAAGCACCATGTGATTTGCATGCGTCGCATGCTCTATAGCATGCTCCAGAAATTTTCAGCATTTCAGGGTCGACTTCAAATGATCATAACTTCTTGAATATTTTGAACTGTGAGAGCTGCTATATATCGATGAAAATATCTTTCAGTTCTATTTCCAATGCAATTGATTTCATCCAATTTAAACATTGGAGAAAAGAGTAATGATCAATTTACTTTATCCTATCAGCCTGAAAACAACATCGGACAGTTGTATCTTTCTCTCTTTCTCCAAGGGTATTTTAGTCTTTTGTCCATCCTATGTATATACTCAAACACGGCATTAAGCCTAATTTAGAGAAGAATATACTCCCTTTTTCTTAAATTCTCTCAAAAATTATCAAGAACAAGTAAGGGTTCAATTGGGGGTTTCAAGATTCAAGCCAATTTCACCGTTAACTTTCACGGATAATCAATCTAAGGTATGCATAGTGTTCATTCATGGATTATTTTCATCCATGGTGCTCAAGAATCAAGTTTTAAGTTATGTATCATGAATATTTTACTGTGGGATGTTTATAATCATGTTGTTGATGTTAAATTGAGTTTTAATTCCATGATTTATTTCAAGAATCATGAAAACTAATTTATTTGTGGTATTATTCATATGAGATTTATGTTGAGTTTTTGGGATTTGTAAGTTGGATATTATACCTATAATATTGATATATGTTAATTGATGAATGAAATATCCATGTTTCCCATGCGTATTGAATCATGACTATCATATGTTGAAAATCTTGAGATGTGAATTGATGGTTATGGTCATGAATTGGGAGCATGTTCTATAAGCCTAAGTATAAAATCATGTCTTTCGTGTGTTTGTGAAAATGTTCAAGTGAATGAATTGTACCTTGTGATCCATTGGTGATCTAAATAATGAATTTATGTTAATACTACATAATCTAATTGATTTCAATGTTGATGTTATGTCTTACAAGTGTTTGACAAATGGTTCATGAAAGTTAAGTAATGAAACTACATTATGTTAGCATGTATACAAGTTCATATCAAGCAAGTGAAATTAAAATTGAGAAATATGATATGTTAGGATACATTCCTATTCATGTACAAGATTATGATTATCAAGTGCTTTCATGAAATCCCCAACTTATGGTATTATGAATTGCGGACTTTAGTCCTATGATCAAGAATTTCATGATGTGTCAGCTTACTTCCATCGAGTCTTGGGGGTACTTGTACCCAAAAAATATAGCTGGGTACCTAGAGCCATGTCATGTTTCACGATACTCTCAGTCAAGCCATGTTCAGTAGACTTCAGTCAGTCTTATGACTCAGGAAAACTCATGTAAAGGCAGTATCAATTCAATTTTACTCAGTACTCAGTCATCTACATAATCTTAGTAATATTTCATTAGTCTATGGAATTCAGTAAATCTCAGTATCAGTATAGTTTAGTTCAGTATTCAACTCAGACATCAGTAAACTCAGTCAGGTAACAGAACTCAGTAGCATTTAGTCGATTTACAGAATTTAGTAGTGTTCTGCTAGTCATCGAAACTCAATAAATTCAGTCCATGTTCAATTCAGTTAAATAGAACAATTAGTAATAGTTCATTTAATTCTAGTGTGAACTACGAAATTAGTTCAGTATAATCAGTTCAGTCTCATTCGGTTGGGAGTAGGTTTCAGCACGGAGCGAACCCAAGAATGGGAATTCACCTGCCAGTAGAGGGTGTGATTCTTAGAAGCAGTCCTTACATTCCAGAACTATGTAGCCAGCATAGGTTGAGACATCAATACCTGTCAATTGAGGGTAGATCAGGTGTCTTAACCTGTCAGATGAGGGTTCCCACTGTTCTCATTAGAGTACTTTCTAGATGAGGGTCACTCACAACTTGTCCTTACCAGTGGTACGATATTGACACCCTTCCCATTAGGGTAGAGATTGGACCCTAGCTTAGCTATTATAGCATATTTGGGGCATGTCGGTTAGATAACTACTTTCCACAGTTTCAGTATCAATCTTAGTAAAAGAACTCAAATAGTTCTTCAGGATATCAAGACTAACAGATATAGTCAACTTAGATACAGTATGAAACTCAGCTAGTTCCATCAGATTCAGGACTGTCAGATACAGTCATTCATGCTATCAGTTATCAAAACTCATGTTATCAGATATATCAGTTATCAGAATTTAGTTATCAGCTATGATATGTTATCAGTAAATACATGACATCAGTATTCATACTCAGTAGTCATATTATCACGAACTCAGTTTTAGGACTGTTATATACAGTCAATCAGATCAGTTTTTCATAATCAGAACTATTAGAAAGTCATTTTCTTTATCAGTAATATAAAATTAGTTCCTGTTTATTCAGTAAACTCAGATGTCAGTAAATCAGTACACAGAATTCAGTATCCAGTACTAGTACAGTTTCAGTTACAGTTATTATGTATTCATGCATGTATTCTCACGTTCATGTTAGTCAGTATTGTTCATACATATGAACCCCATGCATTTAGCCTACCTCACTTGTATACCAGTACATTCAAAGTACTGACGTATACTTTTCTTGCGCTATGGTGTCTTGTACCATAGGTTTGGACGCACGGGGTCTTAAGCTCCCTTAGCAATTTAAAAGTCAGCCAGCAGCAATAATTAACAATGAGTCCTCATATTTTGAGGACAATTATGTTATTATTCATATCATTATTTTAGTTTTTAGTTTATTTCAGTAGATGGAGTTAGTTGGGAACATGTCCCCTCAACTCCTTATTCGATTTAGTTTAGAGGTTTTTAGACTACAGCATGTTAGACAATTATTTCAGATTTATGTTGGTATTGTTATACCATTTTTTAGATATTATTTTGTTAGATATTTATTCAGATTTGAACCTTATCGCCTTACAGTATTATGTTTTTGCATATTTTACAGTATGGTTATTTAGTGATCAGATACAGATATAAGTCATGGGTTAGCTTATGGTCCTTCGGGGTCATGGGCATCGTGTAGCATTTCGATTCAGAAAATTGGGGCGTTACAAACTTGGTATCATGTCCTAAGGTTCAACAGTATCATAGAAAGTCTGAAAGCTGCATCATGTAGAGTCTTGTACATGGGCGTGTTGTGCACCACACTTATGTGCAGGAGGCTATGAGATGTTTTAGGAACAATTTTCCTTCTTTTATGTCTCAAGATCGTTCTATAGAAAGGTTCTCTAAGGAACCCATGTAGATTCACATCAGGCTCCCCTCATGTCAACATTACCTTACTTTCAAGGTAACAGAAATAGTGAAGCTCAAATCCTAAAGATAGGGCTTTCTCATGCAGTCCCTGGAGACAGTTATGGGATTTGCCACATGCTCAAACAATATCCCCTCAGTTCAGTCATGTTCCAAAGTTGTACAAATTTTATTTATGATCATGAGAACTCCTTTGTAAACTCAAATCTAATTTTTGATATGCCATTAGATCCCTTCTCAGAATCTTATCACAGTATAGACCTAGAATTTTAAGCATGGACCCAAGAGTTTAGCAGTAGGTGACTTGGGATAGTATTATCCAGTTTGATTAGATTATGTATTCATGGGGATAGTTGTACCAAGGTAAATTAGGAGGCTTACACAGTATAAGCTAGAATTTAAGTTTATTTACTTAAAATTAAGCATGAAGGTATGGATGTGATATTAGTAGTATATGAGAAAACAGAAGCAGCTGATGTGTTTAGTAGGATGGGCAGGTGTCGAACAGAGTATAAGTATGTGATGATAGATCAAGTGACCAAGTCAGACTCTCAGATTCCAGTAGTAGTGCCAGTATGTATAGAAAAGCAGTAAGGGAAGACGATTCCCAACCTATCCTCTTCTCAGTACAAAGATTTGTACTTTATCTATCATGAAATCCACTCAGGTCTTATATATCAACTCTAAGGTCACGAACCACGATTATGCACTTTTCTATAAATCATGTACGATTTCAATTCCCAGTATAAAGTATCTCATTTTACCCTACAGTATGAATCAATTCCATGAACACAACTTATGTTCACATGTTCTCCATAGAATCATGTGCGCTTTCAGTTTCCAGCATAGGGAGTCAGATCTAAATCACTCAGTGTCATGAATCATGTCTCACAAATACAAAAATTTGAAACTTAGGTCATGCAGCTCATGACTCATGTACACGTATCATGCTTTACAGTATACTCAGCTTTCATGACTCATGCTATGCCCCTACAGATCAGATAAATTCATACTACGTCATGTATATCCTCAATTCATACCTTTTTGGTAAATTTATGTTTTTCATATTTTATTCCTCAGGTTTCAGTCATGTGTCAAGTTTAGCTTGTATCGATTCGTACTTCAGGTCCTCCTGATTTAACCCTTCAGTCAGCTCTCTTTATGAAAACAGTGTAGTGATGAGCGGTTGCTTAGATAGGAGACAGAAAATGTTTCATGTTAAGAAAAGATTGTTGCATGCTTATCTTATACAAGGGTGTAGTATTAATGATAGGCTTAAATGTAACTATTCTAAGATAGAGTATCCTAGCAGTTGTGAGAATAACCCAGTTCATGTATCAGGCCTCAGTTCCAGATATCAGATAATTTTGTCACGATTCAGTTCCTACATGCCTTGTGCATCGCCATAGTTTTCCTCAATATTCAGCAAAGGCAGTCCGACATTCTTCAAGGGACATAGTGTCCCAAGGGAAAGATACACTCTAATCCCTCAAACTATTATGACATAAACATACCGGTCTCTCTTCACGTCATGAATCTAGCTTAGAGGAAGGGTTACTTATTAGATGGCCTTCTAACTCTAAATCTCAGTCGTAAGCCATATACTCAATGGCTCAGTTTAGTTCATGATACTCTATCCATGTCATGCATTACATACTCAGTTCATATCATGATATTCAAATCATGTATCATGTTCCAGACTCAGTTATGTCCTCATGTTTTCACTCATTCATATTGAGTAATTAATCTCAGACTCATCGATATTTTAAGTTCAATGTAACAGTCCTCCTTAAACTTACTCTTTCTCATGTTCAGATTTCAGTACCAAATTTGGTATTTAGTTCCATGCCCAGTTTTTAGTTAAACTTGGCATCTTTTACTATTGCATATTCAATCACATATTCACGATCCAGTTTATTCATATAATCATGCATCAAATATGCATGGGTTCAGCTTATCAGTTATGCACCAGATATGTATTCTCATTTTGAGAAACTCAGTTTATCAAAATACTCAGTCCTTATTTCATAAATCAGTTACACATGCATCAGATATGTATGTTTAGTTTGATATAAATTCAACTTATCAGTCATGTAAGTCATAAAATAATGTTTCAGTCATTCATGTTCAGTATATGCCTCAGTTGGTCTCTTCTCCCCTTCTTAGTAAGTCTCATTCGAGGACGAATGTTCCCAAGGGGGAGATATTATAAGACCCCATACAAATCCTAAGTCAAATTCATCTCCTTAAGGCTTGATAAGGAAATCCAACACTTAGAAGAATTTTTCTAAGTGTTAGAAACACTTAGTTTCATCTTATACCTCCGAACTTCGGGGATTTATTTGATGACCTTCCCGACCTCCATTTTTAGATTTTCAAGTTGAGTTATGATCAGGGAAGTCAAGAGTACATATTGAGTGAGTTTTGAAATTTTTTGAATCCATTTAGGGCGTTTTTGGATTTCAAAACAGAAGCACCATGCGATTTGCATGCGTCGCATGCTCTATAGCATGCTCCAGAAATTTTTAGTATTTCAGGGTCAATTTCAAATGATCATAACTTCTTGAATATTCTGAACTGTGAGAGCTGCTATATAGCGATGAAAATATCTTTCAGTCCTATTTCCAATGAAATTAGTTTCATCCAATTTAAACATTGGAGTAAAGAGTTATGATCAATTTACTTCAGCCTATCAGCCTAAAAACAACATAGGACAGTTGTGTCTTTCTCTCTTTCTCCAAAGGTATTTTAATCTTTTACCCATCCTATATATATGCTCAAACAAGGCATTAAGCCTAATTTAGAGCAGAATATACTCCATTTTTCTCAAATTCTCTAAAAAATTATCAAGAACAAGTAAAGGTTCAATTAGGGGTTTCAAGATTCAAGCCAATTTCACCGTTAACTTTTACGGATAATCAATCTAAGGTATGCATAGTGTTCATTCATGGATTATTTTCATCCATGGAGCTCAAGAATTAAGTTTTAAGCTATGCATCATGAATATTTTGTTGTGGGATGTTTATAATCATGTTGTTGATGTTAAATTGAGTTTTAATTCCATGAGTTATTTCAAGAATCATGAAAACTAATTTATTTGTGGTATTATTCATATGAGATTTATGTTGAGTTCTTAGGATTTGAAAGTTGGATGTTATACCCATAATATTGATATATGTTAATTGATGAATGAAATATCCATGTTTCCCATGTGTGTTGAATCATGACTATCATATGTTAAAAACCTTGAGATATGAATTGGTGGTTATGGTCATGAATTAGGAGCATGTTATATAAGCCTAAGTATAAAATCATGTCTTTCATGTGTTTGTGAAAATGTTCAAGTGAATGAATTGTGCCTTGTGATCCATTGCTGATCTAAATAATGAATTCATGTTAATACTACATGATCTAAATGATTTCCATGTTGATGTTATGTCTCGCAAGTGTTTGACAAATGGTTCATGAAAGTTAAGTAATGAAACTACATTATGTTAGCATGTATACAAGTTCATGTCATGCAAGAGAAATTAAAATTGTAAAATTATGATATGTTAGGATACATTCCTATTCATGTACAAGATTATGATTATGAAGTTCTTTCATGAAATCCCCAACTTATGGTATTATGAATTGCGGACTTTAGTCCTATGATCAAGAATTTTCATGATGTGTCAGTTTCCTTCCATCGAGTCCTGGGGGTACTTGTACCCGAAAAATATAGCTAGGTGCCTAGATCCATGTCATGTTTTCACGATACTCTCAGTCAAGCCATGTTCAGTAGACTTCAGTCAATCTTATGACTCAGGAAAACTCAGATAAAGGCAGTATAAATTTAGTTTTACTCAGTAATCTACGTAATCTCAATAATATTTCATCAGTCTATGGAATTCAGTAAATCTCAGTATCAGTACAGTTTAGTTCAGTATTCATTCAGACATTAGTAAACTCAATCATCTAACAGAACTCAGTAGCATTTAGACAGTTAACAGAATTCAGTAGTGTTCCACTAGTCATCGAAACTCAATAAACTCAGTCCACGTTCAGTTTAGTTAAACAGAACAATTAGTAACAGTTCAGTTAATTCTAGTATGAACTAGGAAATTAGTTCAATATAATCAGTTTAGTATCATTTGGTTGGGAGTAGGATTCAACACCGAGCGAACCCAAGAATGGGAATTCACCTGCCAGTAGAGGGTGTAATTCTGAGAAGCAGTCCTTGCATTCTAGAACTATGTAGCCAGCATAGGTTGAGACACCAATACTTTTCAGTTGAGGGTAGATGAGGTGGCTTAACCTGTCAAATGAGGGTTACCACCGTTCTCATTAGAGTACTTGCCAGATGAGGGTCACTCACAGCTTGTCCTTACCAGTGGCGCGGTATTGATGCCCTTCCCATCAAGGCAGAGATTGGACCCCATCTTAGCTATTAGAGCGTATTTGGGGCATGTTAGTTAGATAACTACTTTCCACAGTTTTAGTCTCAGTCTTAGTAAAATAACTTAGATAGTTCTTCAGGATATCAGGACTGACAAATACAGTCAACTCTAATACAGTACAAAACTTAGCTAGTTCCATCAGATTCAGGACTGTCAGATACATTCATTCATGCTATCAGTTATCAGAACTCATGTTATCAGATATATCAATTATCATAATTCAGTTATCAGTCATGATATGTTATCAGTAAATACATGTCATCAGTATTCATACTCAGTGTCATGTTATCACGAACTCAGTTTTAGTACTGTTATATACGGTCAATCAGATTAGTTCTTCATAATCATAACTATTAGAAACAGTCATTTTCTTTATCAGTAATATAAAATCAA
Organism: Capsicum annuum; assembly: GCF_002878395.1. Lineage (NCBI taxonomy): Eukaryota > Viridiplantae > Streptophyta > Magnoliopsida > Solanales > Solanaceae > Capsicum > Capsicum annuum. Next base: position 179,197,119 of record NC_061119.1, read on the forward strand.
TTCCTCTTTATTCAGTAAACTCAGATATCTGTAAATCAATTCACAGAATTCAGTATCCAGTACTAGTACAGTTTCAGTTGCAGTTATTATGTATTCATGCATGTATTCTCACGTTCACGTTAGTCAGTATTGTTCATACATATGAACCCCATGCATTAAGCCTACCTCACTTGTATACTAGTACATTCAAAGTACTGATGAATACTTTTCTCGTACTATGGTATCTTATACCATAGGTTTGGACGCACGGGATCCAGAGCTCCCTTAGCAATTTCAGAGTCAGCCAACAGCAGTAATTAATAGTGAGTCCTCATCCTTCGAGGATAAGTATGTTATTATTCATATCATTATTTCAGTTTACATTTTATTTCAGTAAACAGAGTTAGTTGGGAACATGCCCCCTCAACTCCTTATTCGGTTCAGTTTAGAGGTTTTCAGACTACAGCATGTCAGAAAATTATTTCAGATTTATGTTGGTATTGTAATGCCATTTTTAGATATTATTTTATCAGATGTTTATTCAGATTTGAACCTTATGGCTTTACAGTATTATGTTTTCACATATTTTACAGTATGGTTATTCAGTGCTCAGGTATAGATATAAGTCATTGGTTAGCTTGTGGTCCTTCGGGGTCATGGGCACCGTGTAGCATTTCGGTTCAGAAAATTAGGGCGTTACAAAACCCTTCAGGGTGTCACTAGTCGAATGAAATCTATTAGTGCAATGGACCTGAACAAATAAAATCGGTCTCAAATTCAACAATTTGGAAAGTGTTGATTGAATAGTTAGGTTAGAAAGATTGTTTTGTTCAATCTAAAATGCTTGTCTAATGATTAGGGTCGGTTGTCCCGCTCAGACAAGTTTTTCTTTCTTTTGTTGCAGAAAAAGGGATACCCTATGTCTTTAATTTTCTTTCTAGATTTATTTTGTGTTTTCTTTTGTCATCAAAGTGAAATCATCATCATTGTTCTCGTGTCTTTAATTCAAGTCCATGTCAAGAAAAATAAGAAAATACTTCAAAACTTGCTACCAATTTCTTCAATTGCACAAAGCAAGACAAAGGCCCAGCACATGAAGGTAAAATGATCCAAAGTGAAGCAAAATATGCAAAGAATGCCTATCAACTGATAGGTTCTCAACTCATGATAATAGAAAGTTTAAATAGAGTTTCATTTGGAGACACTGTGAGACAGAGGTACAGTGTTTGCATTACAATCACTTTTAATATTTTGAGTTGGGGTCAATGGTGCAACAAGTGATTACATCAAAGTCGTTCTTAATAGCCTATGTTTGGGTCAATAGCGTAGAAAGTTAATGACACGTGCCAGTAGTTTGAAAAAAATTAAGTGTGACAAGTGCAAGAGAAATCACCTCAAAAGCTATAGAGACAAACCAACCACCATGTTTTTAAGCTCACATGTCTTTTTTGTAAGAAACATGAACACATAATACCTTCAAATCAAGTGTTTCAAAGCCTAAATATCAAAAGGTTCAATTCCTCACGTCTGCAAATGCAAGAGGCAATATTGCTACACAATATTGGTAATTAAAATCACGGTAAAACTCATCATCCTGTACCCCTAATAGACGCACTTCCTAGTTGGGATCTTTCAAATTTCATTCATAGGATACGCACTTCCTAGTTTAAATCTTTACTACTAAAATACATGGGTTCTAGTTAGAATCTATCAACACAATCCATAGAAGATGCACTTTCTAGTTGAAATCTATAAATTTAACCCTTAAAAGATGAACTTTCTAATTGAATCCTTCAATTTAACCCCTAAGAGATGCACTTCCTATTCTGAGTCTATCACATTTCATTTATAGAAGATGCTTTTCTATTTTGAACCTTCACTCCTAGAATAGGTACTCTCTAGTCAGATTTCTTAATTTAGCGCTTAGGATACACACTTCCTAGTCTTGTCATTTAATTCTACCCTCAATAGATTCATTTATTAGTTAGAGTCTATATTCACCTTTGTATTATGCATTTTGCAAGTAGTTATGATTTGGTTTGACACACACAAGGTTTTTCTGATAATAAAATGGGGTAAACATTTCGTTCGTGTTATTTAGGACTTTACTTACTGTACAGTACCCCTCTAGAGAATGAAACTTTATATTTTTGTTTGGGACCCTTCTAAAAATGGAATAATCAATTGAGACTCTCCTAGAAATGGGATTATCGAGACCCTTCTAGAATGGGATTAGTAGGACCCTTTTGGAGGATGAAAGTTCAACTTTTCTATTTAGGACCCTCTTAGAAATACGAGTATCAATTGGGACCCTTCTAAATATTGGATTATCAGGACCCTTCTAGAGATGGGATTATCGGGACCCTCCTAGAATGGGATTCGCAGGACCCTTCAGAAGAATGGGATTAGAAGGACCCTACTAGATAATGGAACTTTAATTTTCCATTTGGAACCCTCCTAGAAATAAGATTATAGATTAGGACCCTCCTAGAAATGGGATTATCGAGACCCTTCTAGAAATGGGATTAGAGGACCCTCCTGAAGAATGGGATTAGTAGGACCCTCCTAGAGAATGAAACTTTAATTTTCTATTTGGGTCCCTCTTAGAAATGGGATTATCAATTCGGGTCCCTCCTAGAAATATTATTATAAGTACCCTCCTATAAATGGAATTAGCAAGACCCTCTTGTAGAGTGGGACTTTAATTTTCTATTTGGAACCATCCTAGAAATGGGATTATCAATTGGGGTCCTCCTTGAAATGGGATGAGCAGGACCCTCTTGAAGAATGCGATTAGTAGGACCACATGTAGAATGGGACTTTAAGTTTGGTTTGGGACCTCCTAGAAATAGGATTATAAATCGAGACCCCCCTAGAAATGAAATTATTGGGACCTTCCTAGAAATGGGATTAGCAGGATTCTCCTTAAGTGTGGGTTTAGCAGGACCCTTTTAGAGAATAGGACTTTAATTTTCTGTTTGAGACCTTCCTAGAAATGGGATTATTGATCGAGACCCTTCTAGAAATTGGATTTTCTAGACCCTCCTAAAAATGGAATTAGCAAGACCCTTCTAAAGAATGGGATCAACAAGACCCTCATGTCGCATGGGACTTTATTTCTGTTGAGGGCCCTCTTGGAAAATGGGATCTTTTTTATCATAACCCTTTTGAGGTAACTTTTTTTTCGTAGTTGACATTTGATTTATATTTTAGGAGCCCACCTAGAGAATAAGGTGAAGACTTCCAATTTCAAGTTAAGGAGTCATCTGGAGAATAAGTTGACGACTTTCAATTTTAAGTTTAGGATTCTGCCTGGAGAACAGGGTGAGGACTTTTAATTTCAAACTAATGAACCCTATTGGCAAATAGGGTGAAGACTTTCAATTTGAAGTGGTAGGAGTCCTCTTGAAAAATAAGGTCAATCTTTAAGGTTATCTCAAATACCAAAAGTTTACAAGGAGAAAGAGTTCAATTTTAATTTCAACCCAAAGAAAAATGGATACTTATCTCTTGAGAAAGCATTGAAGACTCAAGTCAAGAGTCAAAAAAGTTGCATAGACAGAATTTTTTGTAATTTGATTTTTCTTTTTAACTTTCAATTTTTGTTTTGATGCAATGACAAGAGCCATGGACCAAAATCTCGACAAGACCTTAATCGACTCTCCATAGTAGTATAGTCCCTCTCCTTTCTTACCCCCTGAACTACACATGACCTAATTTTCTTATAACCCCTGATTGATAGATTTCCAAAACCAAGGCTCGATGCACTCTGTCTTTCTTTTGTCCTTTTGGATAATGGTCCGGTCAAAACTTGTCTTGTTGTCTACTTCTTTGTAAAGAAACACTTTGTGTTTATAGTCAAAGAGGAGCAAGATGTAGAACATAATATTTGACCCTCCCGGGCTTCATACTTCATTTTATTGTGTTAGTTTTAGTTAGTCTTCTCTTTATATGAAAATTCATCAATTCAAAAATAGTGGCAAATCAAATAATGCCACTTGGCGTGATTTCTTTTATCCAAAAAATATTGTTCAATTATGTGATTTCTTTATTCTTGTCTTGCCCATCAATATTTACTATGGTATAGTACCTGCATGAACACCTTAATCAAATTATATTCTCATCATATGGGCCTTTTTCAAGGACAAGAAAATAAATAAATATCCCTCCATTCCTGTCTCATCGAAACCCCACTAGGGAACAAACCAACACCAAAAACACATATCATATGTTTACACCATAAGAGAAATGAATAACAATAATGACAGCCACCCAATTTTGGCAATAAACACCATGAATACACTCTGTTTCTCTCGATTTTAAGCAAAAAATCATGAATACCCATTAACAACTAGAACTCCATAATTTTTATCCAAACTACTCATCCACAGGCCAAAAAACTTCATTAATTCGTGTCCCAACTACTAGATCTGTAATACCCAAAAAAAATTTCTTCGTAAAGATTTTGTGAGAAATGTATCGAGTTCTACGCTTTAGAGCAATCCATAAATGTTCTGTGTAGTATTTCTAAAACGTAGACCCACCATTGCGTAGATTATCGAATAATATTTTCAATGTATGTAGGTCATCAAAAATGAACACTCGAGTGATGAGTTACGACCATTCCAATCGAACTACTACCATTCCGATCGAACTGTGAACAGTAAAACGTGCAGGAAAAAAAGTACTGAGGCCTGGTATATTTTTGCTCCAACTTTAAATGATCATAACTCCTGTACATAATGATCTAGGTGATCTAGTATATTTCAACGGAAAGCTCTACGAGTCCTCTTTCCAATGAAATTAGTTTCATCCAATTTGTCTATCGGAGCAAAAAGTTATGGTCAATCTACTTCAGCCTATCAAAAGTGAATTTTTGGGTCAACTTCAAATGATCATAACTCCTCGTACACAATGATCTGGGTGATATACTATATATCAATGGAAAGATATGAGAGTCTTATTTCTAATGAAATTAGTTTCATCCAATTTGAATAGCAAAGTAAAACGTTATGGTTGATCTACTTCAAACTATCTAAACAGTCCACCAAAGGACAGATTCAATAATTATTTGATTTTTAGGGTCGTTTTAGTCATTCCCCCTCACCCAAAATCCATCCAAACCCTATATTAAAGCCTATTAGAAGCATTATATGTTATATTTCATCAAATCTCCAAAAAGAAAACCCTAAGCTCCGACATCCAACTTCAAGAACCTCCAAAGTTCACCATTAATTCTGCAAATTTATTCAAGATTCCAAGTTCCTAGTTCAAGAACTTTAAGAACCTCCAAAGTTCAACATTAATTCTGTAAATTTATTCAAGATTCCAAGTTCCTAGTTCAAGAACGCCAAGAACCATCATTCAAAGGCACGATTAACATCTCAAAAATGAGTATCGATCTAAAGAT
>NC_061119.1:179202607-179294151 GCF_002878395.1 Capsicum annuum
TCTGCAAATTTATTCAAGATTCCAAGTTCCTAGTTCAAGAACTTTAAGAACCTCCAAAGTTCAACATTAATTCTGTAAATTTATTCAAGATTCCAAGTTCCTAGTTCAAGAACGCCAAGAACCATCATTCAAAGGCACGATTAACATCTCAAAAATGAGTATCGATCTAAAGTTCATCATTCAAGGTATGTGGGGTTTTTCAACAAGAACCCTCTTTCGTTCTTGTGCCCAAAAGTAATTTTCTTTACAAAGGCATAATTTTTATTTGATTTTTTTGAATTTGAAGCATGAACCCATATCTTGTGATGATTATTATGAAATCTTGATATTTATAATTTTGAAAGATGAATTTACATGTGTGGTGATATAAAGTATGAATCTTGAATGATATTTATCATGATTTTGATATTTGGGTCGCGAACCCCACTTGAAATTGTGTTTTTTGAGAAAGTGTGTGTTATAAGCACGTTGATATTGAATATTTGAGATATTTTGAATGATTTGACCTTTTTATCGTGAATGATTTATTTTGAACTCGAATGTGAAAGAAATCCACGTTTTTATTGATTATGATAAAGGGGTAGCAAATTGTCTCCCGATGAAAATTGTTGAAGTGTTTATTGTGGATTTTCTTTAATGTGAGCCTGAGGCTGATTTAAATTTCTGAGCTAAGTCCGGGAGTAATCCTTAGCACTGAGTGGGAGGTATAAAGTAACCTTAATTCCCTAGAACTACATGTCCCCAAAGGATGTGAGCCTGAGGCTGATTTATATAGTGATCACTAGTATTTTTGAATTGATACTAGAAGTCCTACTCCAATGGCAAGAATAGGATGGCTCTCCCCAACGTGGGTTGTACTTTGGACTCCATGTAGCTCACATGGTTTATATCGGTTATAGGATCTCCCAATGTGTGTGTGTGTACTCTTCTATCTGAGATGAAAACATATTTGCTTAAAAGGCTAAGTTTGAGAAATTCATTATTCTTAAAAGATTTAAGAAATATTTTCTAATGAGAATTGACATGAGATTTGATTGTTTTGATGATTTGAAATTGAGATGAAAGTGAATTGAGAACGTATTGTAATGACTCACTTGTTTTACTTTACATGTATTATTCATCCATGATTTTGATGATTTAATTCGAGCTAAGTGAGTCATCTATATCAACACGCATAATTTTATAAACTGTGATGATATTAAGATATTATTTTATATATGCATTGCACCCCCTTATGCTCAATATTTTTCCATGGTACTGACCCACATATTCGTATGTGGACTACATTTTCTCGGAATGTAAGTACAAGGTATAGTTGTACCTTCAGATCTAGTCAGTTCGTGGTATCCAATCAGCAGGTGATGAGTCCTTTTGATTCAAGATCTTGGGTTAGTTATGCAGAGTTTATAGTATTGTATTTTCTTTATTCAGTCATATTGAGTTGGGGTAGTCGGGAGTCATGACCCGGCTACCTACAGTCAGTACTAGTAGAGGCTTCATAAAAAGTCAGTAGAAGTTGATGTATTTTGTTTTAATTTTGGTTGTAAAGGCAGAATTGTAATCTTGTAAAATTCCATTTTTGTATCGATCAGATTCAGAAAATAGTTAATTTCTACTGATTTGTATGGATTTGTATTTTTATTCAGTTGCTTATAAGTTATGTCAGTAAAAGGGTTAGCTTGGGGTCACTTGTGACCTTAAGCACCGTGTGACGTCTCGGGACCCAATTTCAGGGCGTTACAAGATCACTTCCTCCATTCTCTACCTCCAATCGGCCACCACCATAATTTTTCATCACTGACCCAACCCACAAAGCCCCGGTTCCAATGAAACCCTGTTCAAGTTTAGTTCACGAAATCAATTATGGGTCTTCTCTATTTTGGAATCTTCGACAAAGGTTGTTCATTATTGAGGTTTGATTCGAGGTTTTTAGGCGCAGTTCTATTTCTAATCGAGTAATACTTGTAGTTTGAATGTTTCAACTTGAGGTCAAATTCTATTCCTTCTCTTTTAAATTTTATTGTATATGATTTTTGGTGCTTGAATTGAATATTGTGTATTGATTGATCCTTATTTTTTATGATATTCTGTTGAAAGTTAAATTAATATAGAAATTGGGCGTGAATACTGTTACTGGTGGACCGTTTATTAGAAATTAGTAAACGAATAATTAGAATTCACTTATCTTTTTATACTGGTTCATAATATCAGAAAGAGGGAATTCATTGATTTGTGAGAGGGACCAAGAAGCGGTCAATCCACAATAATCTGATTGGTTTAGTTTAATTTATTGTTGCAATTGACTCGAATTCATTATAACTTGGTAGTATCATGTTTAGGCCGAGGTTGGATAGGAAAATTTAGGATTAGATATTGGATTATAGTTGAACCGCTTGCTCGCGTGTTTACTTCATCTTTTTGAATCAAAATTGTATCCATTTTTTAAGGAATGCATCGAAGTCATATGTATTCATTTTTTGAGGAATGTCCTTTGAGATTCTATACTTGGTGGCCATTCGTGGACAAGGCCAGGGACGTTGGGTAAAAGCATAGTTTAGGCTATTTAGGATAGCGTAGGTTCATTTTCATACTTTCTTCTATTTTGAACTGTGTAATTAGTTTGGACACTTTTTTTAATTTTGTACTCTTGTATTTTGTATTTGTTTGATTTATTTGTGAATCTATTCATTTGTAATGCCAATTTAGTCGCTAAGAACCAGCGAAGTGACCATGCTAAAATCATGGGATGGGAGGATGCCTCACGTCTTTTTCTCAATCAAAACGATTTCTTAGCCAGAATTTCTATTCCTAGATCAGTTTTAAGAGACAAATGTTTTCAAAAAGAATTTTTTAGGTGACTTCACACACAAAAATTCAATGTCAAGTGAAGACTCTTATTTTTAATCTAAATTCCTTTTTTGAAACACTTTTTAGTCATTTTCGAATTTGAAAATCCTTTTCGAACTAATAACAAATAAAAAAAATTGGTAAAAAGGAGTGTGATAGCTACAACAGTTATGTTACCTTCTCCATTTGATTTAGGGAAACTATGCTCCTAGCTGCCACCAGATTGCCTCTTGAGACTCCGTCTGTATTACACTTAAATCTTCCTTTAATTGATTTTTGTCAAGTCATTGTCTGTGATTTAACAATGGGTTTATAACCTTCTAAGTAGTTGACCATCTCAGGCCAAAGATATGGGATGTTTTGTAGCCATATCTCAGATATGCCAAATAGTTATTTTTTGCAGAAAAAAGGGCCACCCAATGAACTAAGGGATCATTTGGTAGAGTGTATAAGAATATTGTTAAATAAGGTGTATAGTAATGCTTACATTACTAATGCCAATATTAGTAATGCTGGTATTAGTTATGCAGAAATTATTTCTTATACAGTATTTGATTTAATGTATCAAAAGTAATATATATTTTCATATTCTTTATAAAAAGTATTTGTTTATCAAAATACCCTTCTTTCATTTAAAACCTTCACAGATATCTTGTGATAATTAGAAGAAATGGCAACATCTGCCAGCAAATTCACTTCCCAACCACCAACTCCAATTATTCATCTTCATCCTCGAAAGCTCTTTCCTCTTCTCCGAAAAAAGATCCTGAAGTGTATGCGCAATTTCCAGAACATTATCAAAAATCAATATTGATTTAGAATTTCTCAATAAATGTGTTAATCCTCTCTTCTATACCGAGAATGATAAAGATAAACTAAAAGAGAAGGACAATTTTGGTGCTAATCAGAGAAGTTTAGAAAGTGATGTTGTTGAAGATAGGAGATGGACGATTACGAGAAGTTTCGATGAACAAAATAATAAAACAATCATTGTTTGGTTGAAAAACAATAAAGCAAAAACTTTGATGGAAAAATCCACAATTGTTTGATTAAATGGAAGGAAGAACAGGTGGAGAAAATTATTGTTGCTTTTCCATAGCAAAGTGCAGAGAGAGAGAAAGAGTGACAAAATGATTTGAGGGGTAATTTTGTAATCCATCAAGTTAATGCATGTGTTAAAGGTTTTGTATTACTGATACATGAATAATGGGTGGTGTTAGTAATACACACCTCAATACACAATAAAATGTATAACTAATACAAGCATTAGTTATACATAGGATGAAAAGGTGTACCAAACAAGGTATTAGTGATACACAAGGTTAATAAATGTATTATTTTCACAATACACTCTACCAAATGATCCCTAAAGCTTCCGATATGTGCAAGGGTTTATTTTATATAGCCTTATCCTAGTTGTTTCCACGGCTTGAACCCATGACCTTCGATTCACATAGCATACATAGAAATCTCAGCTTTGCCAAATAGTATAGTTGTTATTAATTTCATGAATCACCCTGTTGAAGCTTACCGTTCCGCCATATATTTATGCGTTCCTTCTTTTCCATAACTCCCATGCTCTGGATATCGGCACTGCCTTAAATATAGATTTAAATTTGGTGTAACAATTTGCCTGACACCATGCCATAATTACATGATAGGTTTAGAGCATGGTCAGCTGTAATTATTGAAACATTATGTGCTCAGTTATGAGTTTATAACCACAGAAAACTTATTTTGGAACACAAGTTACAAAAATCTTCTTTCTTAAACTCTGTGACGAGTCAAATATCTCATAAATAGGAATTGAGGGAGTAGTAGTTTAGTCTGAATAATTGTTTCAGCAGTTTCTCTTTGTTTAGGATTTTACATTAGTTATTTCAGAAGTTATTTTGTATTTAGATTACTTTGGTTTAGTTCATTTAGGAGTCCTCTTATTTTCTCTGTAACTCTGTTCAATAAGCTTTATGCGTTCATCAATAAAGAATTTTATTCTAACATTTACTCGGTGTTTATATGAATTAAATTCCAAATTATTATCACCTAATTCAATTAGGTACTTATTATCTACCCTACCAGCTGCTGGCATTGGATAACTCTATCTTCCAAGGTTTAGGCAGTTAGAGAAAACTTAACCTAGTTGTTTTTGTGTCTCTTAGGGATGAACCTCGATTACTAAGTGTCTATCCACTCTATTGACCAATAAGTGATACTTAGTCTAACTACTCCAGTTTCTACTAGAATTAGAACCTTGCTCATCAAGATTTTCAGTTACTTCATTGACCACTACAACAAGGCTGAACTGTCTACACTTAGGACAAAAGAGACAAACAATGTAGCACTAGTAAATTTGGCTCAAACATTTGTTAGATGGTTTTTACACTAATTATCTAATTAGAATTGGAAATTTCCATGTCAGCAAATTCTGTTATAACTGACAGTTATTTAAACTAGCCACTGTTCATTACTATTACATTGAGATATTATTCAAGAAAGGTAGCTGAGCTGATAGTTAGTTAAGAATTATAGGAAGTAGGTCAATTTTACAATTATATATAAACTAGTGAAGTGTACAAGAGTTCTAGAATAATACAACTCATTGCTTCCTTTTCTAAAATCTCTCTTTTTCTCTTCTTATTCTCTTCTTCTTTGTTCTTAACTATTGGGCTATTCTGTAGTAGCTTATTCCAAATCCTTGAATCATAAGTGATTCAAGCTATTTGGGTAACATTGGTATTAGAGATTTTCGTTCCTTATAATGATGATAAAAAGTAATAGGGGAAATTATGGAGCAACCAGTAGTGAAATGGGTGAACTAAGGGAGATGATGCAAAAAGTTTTGACAAAGATGGGAACTCTAGAAGATGAAGTGTCAACTCTCAAGGAATTAGATCAAGCAGTAATGGAAATTAGGGAGAAATTAGCCTCTATAGGTGAAAATCAAAGGGGTAAATATCCTGAAATTATTTGAGAAAGGGAAGGCTTAAATAATACACCTAGGCAGTTTGATGAAAGGCCATGAAGGGAGAAAAGTACAGGCAGTTACAGAAATCATCATTTTTAATTCTCAAGGTGGTCAATATTGGATTTCTTGAAGTTTTCAGGAGAGGATTTGAGGTCATGGTTGTTCAAGGTGGAGCAATTTTTCAATATAGAAAATGTTCCCATGGATGAGAGGGTAAATGTTACATCTGTACAATTTAAGGGTAAAGCTGTCTAGTGACACTTAGCTTTCATGAAGTATAGGCAGTACTTACATCCTCCAAAATAGAGTAAGTATGTTATGGCCTTAATTGAAAGATTTGGGTCAGACTATGATCATCCCATGAAAGAAATAAAAAAGGTAAGGCAAACAGGATCTGTGAAGGATTATCAGGCTATTTTTGAAAGGTATCTAACTGGAGTCAACCTGTCAAAGAAAATGCAATCAGTTCTTATCTTGGAAAGTTAAATAAGAAGTTGAATATGGTAGTAAAGATAGAAAATCCAAGGACCTTATCTCAAGTCTACAAATCAACAAGGATGCAGGAGGCATATTTGGAGGCTATGAAGCAACCTATTCAGAATTTCAGTCACAATAGGAGGTATGATCAAAGGTTTCAAAGTAAACCTCCCTTATTACCTACTCCTACTAGCAATGCAGTTGCACCAATATCTAAAGGGGTCAGTAGAAGGACTTTGAGGAAGAAGTTCAAATGGTTATGTTACTTTTGTAATGAGAAGTATGTATTTGGTCAAAAGTGTAAAAACTTGAAACAATTGTATTTGATAGAGGTAGTAGAGCATGAAGAAGTAGAAAGTGAACATAAAGAAAAACTAGCAAATAATAATACAGAACAGATGGAATTGATTAGGGCTTGGAGCATATGGAAATCTTTATTTATGCCCTTAATGGTTCATTAGGATTCATGACATTAAGAGTGATTGGTTACCATTCAAACAAACCTCTCCATATTTTAATGGACACAGGTAGTTCACATAATTTTATTGATCCTGAGGTGGTGAAGGAGATAGGATGCCAAGTGTCATCTACTACTCCTCAGCCAGTGACTAGAGCTAATGGTAATGACATAGAAGTGAGTAAGATGTGCAAACTCACTTGGCTATTACAAGGGGTGGAGTTTTTAACAAAATTTCTACTCTTACCATTAGGGTCTTATGGAGTGGTCTTAGGGGTGCAATGGCTATTAACTCTTGGATATATCAAGATGAATTTCAGGGATCTTACAATGGAGTTTTGGTAAAAATGGAGAAAGCATATTCTCAAATGAGTAGGCATACAAATCAAGACCACGGGAACTGGAAAGTTAGCAAAGATATCAAGTATTAACTCTCAATTATGCATGATTCAAGTTGTGCCTTCTATGACTAGTAAAGATCAGCGGCATTCAGTTGATGCTAAGGAAAGCCTTGAGTGTGATCCTAGATTGATGATTCTCATACACAAGCATAAGACCTTGTTTGAAGAACCCTAACACTTGCTTCTATCTAGGGGGATCTTTAATCATAGAATAGTGTTAAACAATAATACTGAACCTATAAACAAGAGGCCTTACAAATATACTTCTGTCAAGAAGGACATTATTGAGGGATTAGTTCAGTAGATATTGGATAAGGGGTGGTGCAACCTAGTTGTAGTCCATTTTCAACTCCTGTAGTATTGGTTGACAAGAAAGATGGTACATAGAGATTGTGTTAATTATAGAGACTTGAACAAACAAACTATCAAGAACAAGTTCTTAATTCCAGTTGTTGAAGACTTGTTGGATGAGGTTGGGGGTTCTGTAATTTTTTCTAAGATTGACCTTAGATCTAGTTATCACCAGTTAAGGATAGAAATTGATGATATAACTAAAATATCCTTCAAAATTCATTCTGGGCATTTTTAATATGTGGTTATGCCTTTCGGGCTATCAAATACACCTGTTTCATTTCAGGGCTTGATGAATGTTGTATTCAAAGACTTTCTTAGGAAATATGTCCTTTTATTCTTTGATAACATATTAATATACAGCAAAAGTATAGATGAGAATCTAGAGCACTGGAGTCCTATTTTTGAGGTTATGCAACATCAGCAGTTGTTTGCTAAGCACTCCAAATACTTTTTTGGAGTCAAAAGTATTAAGTGTCTAGGTCATTTCATCACTCAAGAGGGAGTGTCTACAGATCCTCTGAAGATTGCTATTATAAGAGATTGGCCTACTCCAATAACTACTAAACAGTTGAGAGGTTTTTTGGGATTAGCTGGGTACTATAGAAGGTTTATTCAGGGCTTTGGAACTATGTCAAGACCTTTAAATTATATCCTGAAGAAGAATAAGTTCTAGTGGAATGATGAAGTTTCTAAGGCACTTACACAACTTAAGGAGGCATTGACAAAAGCACCTGTATTAGCTCTACCTAACATAACTAAGTTGTTCATAGTGGAAACTGATGTTAGTGGAGTAGGGATTGGGGATGTACTAATGCAAGAAGGTGACCCCGTTGCATTTATTAAAAAAGGCCTTTCATTTAAACATGCAGCCTTATCAGTGTATAACAGAGAACTACTTGTTATTGTATATGTTATAACCAACTGATCACATTATATCTTGAATTAGAAGTTTGTCATTAGAATAGATCAAAAGGCTTTTAAGTATCTATTGGAGCAGAAACTACATACTAATTCACAGTTATTGTGGCTCACAAAACTCATGCCCTTTGACTATGTCATCGAATATAAAAAGGGGGTGGAAAACAAGGTGGTTGATACCTTGTCTAGGGTTCAGGGTGCTGAATTAATGACTTTAGTGCTCTCTAATACTAGTTATGATCTTCCACAGGCTAAAGCAGCCAGCTAGAAAGGTGATCCTGCTTTGTAACTTCTCATTACAGAACTCATGGATAATTTAAATTGCCATAAATAATTTACTTGGCATCATAATCAACTCAGAAGGAAAGAATTATTCAACCTACAAGGAGTTTAGTTTCACACTTTCTCAGCTTATCGCCCTCAGTTCGATGGTCAAACTAAAGTGCTGATAGAAGCTTAAAAAGTTACTTGAGATATTTTTGTAGTGAGGAACCTCATACTTGGTTCTCTTTATTAACTCTGGCTGAATACTGGTACAATACTTGTTTCCATAGTACTATTCAAATGACTCCCTATGAGGCACTTTATGGAAGGCCACCTCCATTACATTTACCTTATTTACCTGGTGAATCAGCTTCTATAGAGGTGGATGCTACCTTGCTTAACAGATGAAGTTGGATCTATTAAAACACCACTTGAGGAGGGCTCAATTGAGAATGAAACAACAGGAAGATTTGCATAGAAATAACAAAGCTTTTGAGGTTGGTGACTGGGTCTATTTCAAGATCCATCCCTATAAACAAACTACTATTTCTGGACATTCCTTCTATAAGTGGATTCCAAGTACTATGGGCCATTTCAAATTCTGAAAAGGGTGGGATCAGTGGCTTACACTCTTGCTTTTCTTGATACAATTAACATCCATCCCACTATCCACGTGTCTTTGTTAAGGAAATGTTTTGCATTGCCTACTCAAATTTCACTACCCCCTGTCCTTGACATTGCTTATCCTCTTTGTCCCAACCCTGAAATTATTCTTCAGAGGAGAATGGTCAAGAAAGGTGGAAAAGTTATGGCACAAGTTCTAGTCTAATGGGAAGATTTACCTACTGGTGATGTTAGCTGGGAGTTTTATCAGGCCTTAAAAGTCAAATTTTCTCATTTTGATCCTTGAGTACAAGGATCACTTTTGGGGAGAGAGTATTATTACACTAATTAGCTAATTAGAATTGGAAATTGCATGTCAGCAAATTTTGTTATAACTGACAGTTAGTTAAACTAGACAAAGTTCATTACTGTTACATTGAGATATTGTTCAAGAAAGGTAGTTGAGCTGATAGTTAGTAGAGAATTAGAGGGACTGGGTCAATTCTACAAGTGTATATAAACTAATGAAGTGTACAAGAGTTCTAGAATAATACAATTCATTGCTTCCTTCTCTAAAATCTCTCTTCTTCTTTTCTTATTATCTTCTTTTCTGTTTTTAACTCTTGGGTTATTTTGCAATAGCTTATTCTAAATCCTTGAATCATTAGTAATTTAAGAAATTTGGTTAAAATGTTCTAGAAACCAATAGAATTGGATAAATTTCATGTTCTTTGATAACACAACTAGTATATCTCAGCAGAAAACAAATCAAAATTACAAATGGGACACTTGTTGACTCCTACTATTGTTTCTACAATATTTCAGTAAAGCAAAGTCTATTTCCTTGTAACACCAATCCTCATAAGAGCAACATAAGCTAAGAGTCTATAGCCCAAAAGCATAACAGCCAACACAACCACTGAGATGCCTTTACCTCTAAGGCCTATATTCCTTATAGTAGGAAAATCTTCAATCAAACACGTCGCTTTTATACCACATGAATAAGTTTCTCCTGGACTATACTGGGACCCCAACAAGAGCTTGTATGTGTACTGACTAATTGATACATACTTTATCCATGCAATGAACCTTGGGACATGCTGAATGAAGTACCCTCCAGCTAAGGAGAACGATAGGGTGATAACTGAACCGAGTACAGTGGCTGATTCTTGGTTCATGATCATTGCACCAATAGCAAGTCCGACACCTTGGGAAACTAATACATTGTAGAGGACACATAATAAGGTAGAGAAAAAGTTCCCAGCTGACGGTTTTAGGCCAGCCATCCAGTATGTAACAATGGTGAAAATAGTCGGAAGGATTAGCTCCATCGGAAGGTCACCTACAGTCCTAGCCATAAAGTACGTGGAGAGTCTGTACATGCCTGATGATCTTTCTTTCTCAAGCATCATCCTCTCTTGTGGAAAGGTAAAAATAGCTTGGAACATGGGAAGAAACGCCCAGAAATCAGTATAGAAGAACAGAAGCCCAACCTGCAGTAGTTAACAAGTGTAATTAATTTCACTTCTATATATACACCAACTGAAGGAGAGCCTTCGAGTAACTGATAAAGTTCCTGCTATGTGACTAGGAGGTCATGAGTTCAATCCTTGAAAACATCCTCTGGCAGAAATACAAGGTAAGGCTGCGTACAATACATCTTTGTGGTCGGGTTCTTCCCCGGACCCTATGCATAGCTGGCGCTTTAGTGCACCAGGCATCCCTTTTTATTTTTTTAATATGCACGCCAATTACATCGTACAATGAGTTTTTACACTAACAGATCATCTAATCAAAGATAATTACATGAAAGTTGTATTCATCCATATCCTGGAAACAAAATAGATTATCTGGTTATAACAGGTTAAATTACATAGATAAAGTTGATATTCTCTACATACTCCGTGTATGTAAGTTCAATATTTAACAAATTCGGACTCTTTTACTGGTTGTTTTTTCATGCTTAGAGATGGGTGTATACTCTTACTCTTACTAACTTTACAGAGTAATGTCTAATCATTTCGAGTGAATTCAGAAGGAGAAGTATCATACCTGATCCTGAATGTTGTTAGATTTCCACCATAACGATCCACATAGGAAAGCCACCGCCACGACTTCCCCAACCTTGAGGTTAGAGAAGGACTCATGTTTTCGTTCTTTCATCCCCCTTCTAAATAACACTGAGAATTGCTGCCACCAGGTGTTCAACCATTGATTTAATTTCTTCTCATGTAATTTCTCCGCGACTTGATGAATATCAAATTCTTGCAATTGCTCCTTCAAGTTCTCCTCTAGATTGGTTTTGAAAGCAGATACCAAAGTTTGTTTGATTAATGCTGGATCTTCTCTAGGAGCATCTAAGAATAGACGAGGATTATCTGATAGTATACCTAACAAATTAAATTTTACACCAGCTTATTAGTCAACTTAATGTTTTCCTAAAATCGTACATCATGAATATGTTTGCATCATATGGCAATTAAGCACACCAGGTCATTGAAAAATCAACAGAAGTCTCAGCACAATACAATGGGGTACTGTAAGTGGCAGAGTGGCCTCGCTGCCACAATCCACTGAGGTTTGGCCCTCTATAACACTGATTCGTAAAAGAAAAGAAAAGTCTTCGTACATGAAATTACTATCTATATATGAGGAATTTGCTTCAATAAATTCCTAAAAAATTATTCTAATTTAACAGACTTATCATGTTGGACTCATACATTAACCTAAGTAGCCTTCATCTAGGCTATGTTCTTGCCATTATTATATATCTATTCTGCACCCATAACGGGGAAAATCTGATGGGCGGGGGTATTTTAGTGAACGATGGCTCATGCCATATTAAGAGCCAAAGTACCTTAAAATCTAGAACAATACATAAACATGCCCTTTAACATGACCGCAGATCGCATTTATGACCTCCAACTTTGGGTGTGCACAAGTAGGTACTTAAACTTGTATAAAGTTAAACAAGCAGACACATATATCCTATGTGGCGTCCTACGTGGCCAATTCTTGCCCTACATGGCATCTAACGTATATTATGTCACATAGGACGTGTGTGTCTACTTGTTTAACTTTATACAGTTTAAGTGTCTACTTGTATATACCCAAAGTTGAAGGTCATAGATGTGATCTGGTGTCAAGTTAAAGGGCATGTTTATGTATAATGCCAAAAATCTAAGATGAAAAAGATTCTAGTGAAACAAAGAAGGAAAGATGAAACATACCATTTGAAAGATCCAACATGAAGTCTGAGGGATTCATAGCAACTAACGGGGAAAATCCGATGCCCGAGAAATATCCCATTGCGTCTTCACCTCTGCCAAAATACAGGGGATTTCCTTCAGTTAACAGCAACACTTTGTGGAACATGTAAAATAGCCTACTTGAAGGTTGATGTATCGTCATCACAACCGTCCTGCCACCCTTTGCTAAATCCCTTAAAGTAGACACAATCCTTAAAGCTGTAGTAGAATCAAGCCCTGATGTTGGTTCATCCAAGAACAACAAACTCGGGTTAATAAGCATTTCTTGCCCAATGCTTACCCTTTTCCTCTCCCCACCGGATATCCCTCTCAAAAGAGGATCTCCAATGATGCTATCCTTGCATTTTGTTAATCCAAGTTTAGTTATAATTTCTTCAGCATGCGCGGTTTTTTCCTCAACCGTAAAAGTTTTAGGCAAACGAAGGAGAGCAGTGAAAGCTAGTGTTTCAGTCACTGTAAGGTGGGGGTAAAGAACATCATCTTGAGTAACAAACCCGGTGTTACGCTTTATGGCACTGGAAAATGGCTTGTTATTGTACGTTATAGCGCCTTTGAGATGGCCATTGATGAGCCTGCCTCCAAGTCCTGTAAGCAAGGTTGTTTTTCCACTTCCTGAAGGGCCTAATATGGCCAGCATTTCGCCTGGAGAAACGATCCCCGAGACACCCTTCAAGATTATTTTCTCTTCCGTTGATTTACCGGAATTTTTGAAACAACCTTCTTCCACGAACTTAATCTTGTAAACAACATTCTCAAACTGCAAGACCACCCAAAGCATTATAGTTGGATTAGGATTATTTTAAGATGTTATGGTCAATGTCCCTATATTAAACTAAATGACATTATTTGACGGTGAGTGCTTCCTTGCACGTAGGTTCAGCGCTTAGTTTTTTCTTTCAAGTTGGAGGTTCGATCTTCAACCTAGTTTTTTCTTGCAAAATATAACATACTGTTTCTTAAAAATTGTGGTTAAATAATATTGAATTCAAGACCTCTTCTAGATTAAAATAAGCTAAACCAATCGGTCAAGGATAAATCTTACTTATAAATGTGAATTAATTTTTTATTATTCTATAAATATCGATACTGGTTACTAAAATTTTGCATACTTCACTGGATAGTCACATGAAATATCACCCAAAGGATTGTGGTGGAGCAAAAAGTACTCATTGTCTTTTCGAGACCAAGTCAATTTTGTTAGGAAACACTTTACGTTTAACATGAAAATTCCCGAGCGACGCTAAACAAAAAAATATCACATGAAATATTTAAGAATTACCTTAAGAGTGACAGGACGATTAGTGTTGCTGAATATAACTGCACTTTTGGAATGATCAGTATGTTGATTTTGTTGTTGGGACAGTACATTCTCTATCTTTAATTGTTCCATATTTAGAATTCTTGGACTTCTACTTTGATTCTTGGGGATCTCTATTTAATACACTTCAAAATCAAGAACCTAATACAGATGAATTTGATGACTTCTTTTTTCTCTCCTAAATTCTTGGAAATACATATGGACTGATATATAGTGGCAATCGAGAGTAGTGCCTCGTTTCATTTTACTTGATTCATGTTGGCATTGCACGGCCATTGAGAAATCAATAATTCGAATTGTATTTTGTAAAACCAATTTTACTATTAGTGATGTTTTTGAACTCTTAATTTTACTACTGTTACTTTACGTAATTATTTAATATAAAGGATAGAATGGAAAAATACACATAAGATTCTCTTATTTTCATTATTTTGACAAGTAAATTGAAATAACTATTTGTAGCAATGTAGCCAAGTAAAATGAAATGGAAGGGGGTAATTTAGACTAGCTTATGAGGAAATGGAGAATTCATTTGTTGATTAGTTAGTAAAAGTTTGCTCATTTTCATGGCATAATTAATTACTCCCTCTATTTCGTTTGAGGCCGTCTTTTTAAAAATATTTGTTTTAATTTAGTTGTCACTTTGATGAAATCAAGAGAATTTTATTATATTATTTCAATAATATCCTTAACATTAAATGACTAAACAAAGTATATATAGTTAAATTTATATTTTCAAAGCATAATTAATAAGGTTAATTTGGTAAATAAATTCCTAATAAATATTTTCTTAAGGATGTGTCAAGTCAACAAAGGTCAACTATTTTGAAACGGATGAAGTATAAGAATAATTTAGCAACACAGACTCCTAATTAATATTCCCTCCATCTTATTTTCATTCATTTTTGCTCAAAAAAATTATCACAAAATAATTGTCTGTTTAAGAATTCAACATTAATATTCATGAGTCATGATAATTGTTTCCAACTACTCAAGCTTAACATTAAAGAAGTGTGTACAATACTAAACATCGATATCATACATTTTTAATTTTTTATTTTTTTTTTTTACAATATTGTACTTTATTCTTTGTAATTTTTTATATCTATTATTTTAATCATGGCTAGAATGTGATTTTAGTTAACTAATTCTATGTATCCTTATTCGAAGAGGATTATATTAGGAATGTCATTTAACACACTCATTGGTTAGGGTTTTTGCCTTGATTTTATTATCAAATTTAAGTTTTATTTTTATTAGAAGGAAAATAAAAATAATACCACAGTTACTTTTATTTTTCTTGAA
The DNA here is from genome assembly GCF_002878395.1 of Capsicum annuum. Taxonomy (NCBI): domain Eukaryota; kingdom Viridiplantae; phylum Streptophyta; class Magnoliopsida; order Solanales; family Solanaceae; genus Capsicum; species Capsicum annuum. Next base: position 179,217,786 of record NC_061119.1, read on the forward strand.
AGGAAAATATAAAAAAATTTCATATTTGCCAAACCTCTTTCTTGAAAGAAAAGTTTTGAAATTTTATAAATAAAAGATCTTTTTCTTATATCATAACACACTAGCATCCATAATATAGTCATCAAAGAGTCTGGTGTAAGGGGGATTTCTCCCGCTAGATTTTAAGTTTTTTTTCAATATTATTTTCAATATGTAGGTCATTTAACCAAACCATATTAATAATATGTTTTTAGTATTTATTTTTCGTTGTCATCTGAATTATTACCGTTTTAATTTGCAAACTTTAAACTTCTGCATGACGTCCTCTTGATTTTGAACCCAACAAGTGGTATCAGAGATTATGTTTCAAAGATCCAATGGTGTGGTGGGACGAGATTAAACAGGTTCAAATCGGTTTCAAAATCAAACTGCAACCAGTTTGACGATAATGATGATTTTGTTTATGTGGAGAAGAAGTTTTAAGCATATTTCAATAATCCTGTTGCTGCTTCTTTAAAAATAAAAATAAAATATTAATTTTTACCCCACTTTTAACCCGAATATTTTAAATCTTATTTTTAACCATGGCAAGCAGCAGTGATGGAGATTATGTGAAGAACAAAGATCATGCACGCGAAGAAGGTTGATCAAATTATGTCAAGAAAATCAAGCCTAAAGGGAGATTTGTTAGGGTTTTTGTCCTGATTTTCTTACCAAATTTAAGTTTTATTTTTATTAGAGGAACATAAAAGTAATACCATAATTACTTTTATTTTTTCTTGAAAGGAAAAAATATAAAACTTTTTCATATTTGGCAAACCTCTCTTTTGGAAGAAAGGTTTTGAAGTTGAAATTTTGTTGGGACATTTAATTTGAATTTCATAAATTATTTTTTTCTCATAAACAATATAAAGACGCATATTATGAAACTATAAAATAAAAAAAAAAAATTATACAATCTTACAAAATGAAAACAAGATACGGATTCTAAGGCATCTAAATAAGATACGGATTCTAAGGCCCACATTGATAGATTACATAACTCCATATGTTCCTTTTATAAAAAAAGTATTTGTTATTACAAATTTTCAAATAAACATAATTTTATAAAGATCAACTAGTCCATAATAATAATTACTACTAATTATTCTTTAATATAATTTTTTCATATTATACATACATTTTCTTCATACCAAGCATAAGTCCTTTTTTTATTTCTTGCAAAATATAAAATCGTGGGGGTTTTATTTTTACAAAACATAAACTTAGGAGTCAAGTTTTATATTTAAAAAAAAATTGAAATCACAATTAGAAGTATTTTTTCTCGAATTTATACAAATAGATAATGACACTATCTGTCTTTTATTAATAATAAAATAAATTCTCGACGTACATATGTACAAGAAAGAGGGGTTAGGTCTTATCTTAACAATCCTTATGAGGTAGCAAAACCCTACTAATTAACAAGCATGAAGAAAATAAGAGCTAGAGAAAATTAGGTACTATTTGATAATCATCACAGAGTTTATAATACACTTTATGATAATGTTACAGATTTGGATGCTTATATAATGCAAAAATTAAATATAAACTCAAGGAGAAGGTATTGACAGACAGATAACGCCAAATTGTCTTCGGACCTTTAGATGAGATACGTATGATGCTCGAGGTGCTTGATGACTCCTTAGTTCTTTTAAAAGATGCCACATAGAGGAAGATTACCATTAAGGAGGGTTAAAGGATTTTGGCGAGGTCGAAGGGGTGCAGAACGGGGCTCGAAAGCCACTTGGAAGGGTCATGCACCCAAGCCGTTTTGGATCTGCTTTTGATTCGCTCTAGCATTTCAAGATCGGGTTCAAACAGCCCCTAGTGGGTTTTTTCTTACATTTGGGTCACTTTTGGGCCCTAATTATGTAATATGAAGTCAAACTATAAATGCTTAGTAGCTAGGCTTATTTCCTTAGTTTTTTTTATGATAATTTTTACATGTTTTATTCATGAAAACTCCATGGGAGTGTTTGAGTGCTTGGAAAAGCATTTGTTGAACCTTGTTTAGAAACGTTGATTGTAAGGGCGATCTAATCCCCTTTTTGCGGTCACGTAAGAGCTAGGTGCTTATTGATAGTCATTAAGAGAGGTTTTAGGATTTGATACATCCTTTGATTACCCTTTCGTTATCAATTTCGTGTCTATCTTTCTATCATCGTTTTCCTATCCATTTATCTTTACTTTTCGTGTCTTTGATTCGAGTCCTCGTGGTTCAATTCGTATCATTTGGTATCATAGTCGAGCTTAGGATTGTTTCCACGATTCTAGTCTTGGGTTTGTTATCTTGAAAATCAACAAAAAAGAAGTGTCAAAAATTAAAAATTCCAAAAAAGACACTATTCATGTTTTTGTTCTTAGGTCAAATTTTGACTTTTTAATTTTGTGTTTTCTTGTGTTTATAGTGTTAGATTTTTGTTCTCTAACACTATTCGAGTCTATAAATCGAATTTGAGCCAAAACAGAGCTTATTTGAGTGTTCTATCCTTATTGGAAGCTTGGGTTGAAGATTTTGAAGTTGATTGCAAAACCTGAAGATTTTGGTGAAGAATTTGAGCAAATTGATTATTGGAATGTGTTTAGAAGGTTGAAAATAGCCTTGGTTTAAAATTTCATCGCAGAGTTAGAGATTTTTTCTGTTCTTGGTGTTCTTGAAGACATTCAAATCTTCAAGTTGAATCTTAATAATTCTCAAAAGAGAAGGAAAAAGAGTGTAAAGTTGTTAGTATTTAGCATCTTCAAAGGTTCCAAGAATATCCCAAGAGAAAAGAACAAAAAAAAAACACAACAAGTTCATTTTTAGCCCCTTATGCATGTTAGCAGCTGACCTGCGCCCAAGCTGCCTTGGACTTGCGTTGGAGATGTTATAGTAGCCCAAAGGCACCTCAAACCTTTGTTACCTACATTCAGGCTACCTTAGACATGCGCCCCACATGCTAGGGCAGGTCACCAAATGCATATTAGCCCCTCCCAATGCAAACCAAGTCTGAAACGCAAAATTCAAGCTTCCAAAGTGCATTTTAACACTTTAATTAGTCCATTGCTCAAGGTTTGATCCCATAGTTTCAATTTCTTGATTCCTAAACTCTTTTTTTGATTCCTAAACTACTCATCAACTAGTAATTCATCTACTAAGTTGATTGATTAGTTCTTGAGTCCTATTTCTTTCATCGTCCAATTTCTTTCAAGATTTTCTCTTTTTCAATTCTTTGTGATTTCTTGATTCAAGTCCTTAAATAGTTTTTTTTTATTTGAGTCAATCAAAAAAGAATCCACTTCAACTGTAAAGTAGAGATTGGTACCTTATTGTCCATCGGAGTATAAGCAACTTCAACATTCGCCGCTCTAATTATGAGGATCATAAATGTGAGTTCATACAAGTGTCGGTGAGGTGTTACTACTAATCTTGTTTGTTCATTTTTGTAGGTACAACGTGATATAAGGGGAACATGTCTTCGATAGCCTCAGAAATTTGTGACTACGACATAGGAGACTATGATTGTGGTGAAGAATGTTATGGCTACGAAGAATATGGGGATTATGGTGGCTATAAATATAGCCATGATAAAATGTGTGGAAGTGGGAACCAAGGTATGAATGGAGGGTATAGTAGGATTCAATGTCTTCCTACTCTATCTATCTTCAAAGGAGAATGGGATCCCAAAGTTTACCTTGATTTGGAATGGCAATCTGAAAGAGTCTTCGAGGATTATACTATGATCAAAGCCGAACAAGCTATATATGCCCTAAAGTACATTCAAGGTCCAACCTTAGAATGGTGTAAAATTTCAAGGAATCCAACTCAAACTTGGGGTGCCTTGAAAGAGTTTTTAAGGCCAATCTATGTGCCGAAGGGTTATATGAAGCTTTATAATAGTGATCCAAGAAGACAACCTTGTTTAAGATGGGTAGATATTTATGGAGTTTCGAGATGTATTCTTATACTTGATGACTGGTTTTACGCAAACTACATAACTCCTCTTATTGTTGATTATCTAGGGATACCTCGAGAGTCCAAGCATTTCCTATACTTCTTCGAAGGCTTTAGAGTCTTCGAGAGCGTGAAGGTTTTCTTCACCTTAGATGGCTACTATCAGGAGGTGTGGTGTGACATATTACCCTTAGAACATGGACACTTATAACACCCCGAAAAACGGGTCCCGGAGCGTCAGACGGTGCTTGAGGCTACGAGCAGCCCCAATCTAACCCTTTGAACCATTTTCATTCAGTTCAACACAAATTAACGGGGTTTTCATAAATAACCCTCAAATATCAACAGAGTAATCATCATCCAAGAATAAAATAATTTCAGAAAGATAACAAAATAGATTTATTAGTCAACTCCCAACATCTATACTAGTCTGATAAGCCTCTAAGAAAATTAATAAAACTAGCGAGCCATTGAGACATGCCCAACTAACTCATACTCAGTTATCAAATGTAAACGATTCTGTGAAACCAACATCAGACATCACGTCCTCGAAACATGAGGACTCACCACGACAGAGGATGTAGAACAGCGTGCCCGAAGAATCACTGTCGAACCTGGAACTGAGCACCTAAACCTACATTCCGAGAAAATGCAGCCCACATACGAAGATGTGGGTCAGTACCATGGAAAGGAACCGAGTATATGGGGGTGTATGCAGTTGTATAAATATTATTATCATAAATATTTATAAGAAATATGCAGGATGTATGAAAGACTTACATAGCTTGAAGAAAATCATCATAATTATGAGAGGATGAAATAAGTATAATAACACATGTGAGTCATCATATAATTTCTCAATCACTTTCAGTTCATCAAGAATATCAATTCTCATAATGTAAATATCATTTAAATCTTTCGAAAGAATAACTTTCATAATTCCACTTTCAAATCACTTCACCATTCACCATAGACACAAGGAAACACACATACACTGGGAGATCCTATAACCAACACAAACCATGTGAGCTACATGGAGTCCAATGTACAACCCACATTGGGGAGAGCCTTCCTATCCTTGCCATCGGAGTAGGACTATCGATATCAAATCCACACAAACTAGTGATCACTATATAAATCAGCCTCAGGCTCACTCCTACAAGGGCACGTAGTTCTAGGGAAGTAAGATCGCTTTATACCTCCTACTCGGTGCTAAAGATTTCTCCCGAACTTAGCTCAGATCATTTTAAAGACAATCCACAACAAAACAATTTCAGTAATATATAAATATACATAGGGAGCCATCATGCTTCCAATCTATAAAATCAACCACATTGTGGATTTCTTTCACACTCGAGTTCAAATCAACTCCATTAAGACCAATAGGTCAAATCATTCAAAATATCTCAACTATTCAACATCAACGTGCTTATAACACACACTTTCTCAAAAAAACACAATTTCTAATGGGGATTCACAACCCAAATATCAAAATCATGATAAATATCGTTCAAGATTCATGTTTTATATCTCCACACATGTAAATTCATCTTTTTAAATCATAAACATCAAGATTTCATAATAATCATCACAAGATATGGGTTCATGCTTCAAATTCGTAAAAATCAAATAAAAATCATGCCTTTGTAAAGAAAATTACTTTTGGACATAAGAACGAAAGAGAGTTCTTGTTGAAACACCCCACATACCTTGAATGATGAACTTTAGATCGATACTCATTTTTGAGATATTAATCATGCCTTTGAATGATGGTTCTTAGAGTTCTTGAACTAGGAACTTGGAATCTTGAATAAATTTGCAGAATTAATGGTGAACTTTGGAGGTTCTTGAAGTTGGATGTAGGAGCTTAGTGTTTTCTTTTTGAGGAATTTTGATAAAATATAACATATAATGCTTCTAATAGGCTTTAATATAGGGTTTGGACAGATTTTGGGTGACGGGAAATAACCAAAACCCCCCTAAAAATCAAATAATTCTCAAATCTGTCCTTTGGTGGACTGTTTTGAAAGTCTGAAGTAGATCAACCATAACGTTTTACTCTGATATCCAAATTAGATGAAACCAATTTCATTAGAAAGAGGACTCTCATATCTTTCCGTTGATATATATTATCTCACTCAGATAATTGTGTACGAGGAGTTATGATCGTTTGAAGTTGACCCAAAAATTCACTTTTGATAGGCTGAAGTAGATCGACCATAACTTTTTGCTCCGATAAACAAATTGGATGAAACCAATTTCATTGGAAACAGGACTCGCAGAGCTTTCCGTTGGTATATAGTATTTCACCTAGATCATTATGTACAAGGAGTTATGATCATTTAAATTTGGAGAAAAAATACGCCAGGCCTCAGTACTTTTTCGTGCACGTTTTATTGTTCACTACTATTCACGGTTCGATTGGAATGTTCATAACTTGTCGCTCGGGTGTCCGTTTTGGATGATCCACATATCGTTGGAAAGATTATTTGATACTCTACGCAATGGTGGGTCATAATCTAATACATTACTCAGGAAAAATTTATAATTCATTCTAGAAGATAGAACCCAACACGTTTACGTACAAAATTTCAACGAAAAATTTCTTGGGGTATTACAACACTTATGCTTGGGTGTCGATTTGTTTTCACTACATAAGATTCCAAATATGAAAAATTGGTGTCAAATTGAATTAGACCAATGGGGAAACCATCTCTTTTCACCTACCCTTCCTAAATCTCAAGAAATGTGGTCTCTTACTCCAAGCCAAAAGAAATTGAGAGACAAAAGATTGAGAGGAGTGGGAGAATACAAGGTTGAAACCTAAGAAAGGAAAAAAGAGAGTTTGTGAGGAGTGAAGTGAGGGAGTTTCCACCAACGGGCGCTAACATTATTTGTCCTTCTTTTAATAAGGACATGTGTGTAGGTACCAACATGGCAAATAGATGAGAACAAGTGCTAAAAGAGAAGATTCCCTTTGAAGACTTGACGAAGGAAATCTTAATATAATCCAAAGCTTGTGGAGGACCCTCACACCAAGGTAACAAAGAATGTTCTCAAGAACTTCAAGGTAAAATAGTTAACTCTTACATTCTTGTGCATAAAAATGATGATTGTGTGCCTAGTAGCCCATTAAGTATGATAAGTAGCTTACCTAGATGTGATTCTAATGATTCTTTACCTCTTAATGATGATGTTCATATTGTGAGTGTGGATACACTAGTTGATCTTATTGATGACCGAATTGACTCTTTTTGTAAGATTAATTTGTGTTTACCTAGTGTTGAAGTCATTGTGTTGGATGATAGTACATCATCTTGTGAAAATTGTGTTGATAAACTTATGTTCAAAACTAGTCCATCACTTGAGAATGTTTGTAATGCGATTAAAGAACCTCAAGTGACTGATGAAATTAGGAATGTTGGTCAAGAAAATAGGAGTGACCCTTTGAGCTTGTCTTTTAGTGAAGATCCAAATACTTGCTTGGCTCATACGGATGATCATGTTCTTGAAACATCTTTGACACTTGATAATGTTCTTTTAGAGAATGGACTTGCATATTCTACATCTTCTCCATGGATAGATCGTTCTCTCTTTAAGAATAATATCTTGTTTAAAGATGATGAGCTCACTCCTAGTAAATTACCTAGTGGTGTGGATAGCATTATTGATATGGCTCATCTTGAGGGCTATATTCCATATGACAACCCACTATGGTGTGACAACATTCCTCCTAAAGATGAAAATCTCTTCTTGGAAGATGAGAGTACTCCTAAGGGAAAGAAATGTGAAGTTTTGGAAAGAAATAATCAATTGGGTAATGATAAATTTGATTTGCTTGAATCTTTAAGAAACCCAATATGATTGTTCCTTAGAAAATGATTGTGGATATGATCCTTTATATGATACCCCACTCTTGTTTGATAATTATAAGGATGAATCGTTTGCTTCTTGTGAAGATTTAAGAAATAATTCCTTTTGTGTTGGTAGTGGTATGTGTCTACTTGAGGATTCCTCCATTGAAAGAGAAAGTATTGATTGTTACGAAATTGTTTCCTCTTCTGCTTTGTGTGACCTTATTGTCGAGAATACTTCTAGTGATGATTTTGAATCTAGTAGTTAGTACGTGCATGAGGGTACCTTAGTTGAAGTTAACTTGAGTGATACATTAGTCTACTCTCTCTTTGCTTTTGATGATGTTTATTCTAATTAGAAGAGTATATCTTTTATTTTGGATGAAGCTAGTGGGGAAAAAGAGTGTTTTCTAGACCCATGTCTATGGCCACTCTTTCTATTTGACCCCGGTGCCAAATTTGGATATGGAGACTATGGCACACCCAACTTATTGCTTGGTCCACATGACAAGCAAAGTTTGAATGAAGGTGTTGGTATCCTTTCTACGATTGAAAGTCTTTCTTGGGGATTCACAATCCACTTGAGGGACCAACATTGTTTAAGGAAAAGAACTCCAACCAAGATGAAGGGTTTTTAAAAAAGGGGAGTAGTAAAAAGATACAAGAGAGTTCACCATTATGTGTTTCCATTCTTGACCAAGGTTCCACTACTTGTATGTCAAGATGAGAGTCTTCTCTTGAAACTACTTTGGATGAATTCCATTTATGTGATACCCTTCTTCAATACTTGAGTGGAATTGATGACCTCCTTCTTGAAGGTGGTATCATTCTTGAGAACCCGAGGGCAATTATTTCATTGTCTCCTTTGGGTGTTGCTTATAAACTTGCATCATTGTTTAACACACTTATGCATAAATTGTGTGAATTTCAACTTGTGGATGCCAAGTTGATTATTTGTTTGTTGAAGAGCCCATGAATGCTAAGGACTTTTTGTCACCTTCATAGGATTGGACAATTTGAAGTATCTTGTGGGGCTCTTGGGAGCATGCTTACCTTTGTTAATAGAGATAAACAAACTATTAAGGGCATAATCCCATTAATGAATTTCATTTCTTTGGAAAGTTGTTTGAAAGAAAAGAGTCATATATGCTTAAATGCTTTGATTTCATCCTTGTCTGCATTATGTACTATGTCTTTTGAGCCAAATGGATTCTTATAGATAATAGCACCTTGGATGATGCTTTTACAATTGATTCCTTCCTATACTACCTCTTTGCTTATAATGATATTCATGTTATTCTTGGATTTGTTTTATATAGAGGTAGAAAACTTATTGGTTGGTCCACTTGTTTGAATGACAATGCTATATGGGTGTTGTGGACTTTAAAACCAATTGAGGAACCACTCTTGATGTGGTCTATTGAAGAGGTAAGGAAATAATTGTGTCTTATGGATCCTAAGGTGAAAGTAGTTTTACCCTTTGAACTATTTAATACTATTATGACCTTTATGATTTCCTTATCTCTTGATGAAACCCATAGCCAATCACTTTGTGCATTCTTCGATAAGTTTCTAATGTTCAAAACAAGGGATCCTTGGTTATATCTTAAGTGTGTGCAACCTTGGCATGATGTTATAATTATTTATGCTAACCCTAACCCTTATGTCATGAGGATGTTGTATTTTTTTGTCCTTCCTTTGATTTGCAAGCTTTGGATTCGAGGTCGAATTCTTTTCAAGAAAGGGAGGATGATACAAGTCAAATTGCCTTCAGACCTTTACATGAGATACGTATGATGCTCGAAGTGCTTGATGACTCCTTAGTTCTTTTAAAAGATGCCACATGGAGGAAGATTACCATTAAGGATGGTCAAAGGACCTTGGTGAGGTCGAAGGAGTACAAAACGGAGCTCGAAAGCCACTTGGAAGGGTCATGAGCCCAAGGCGCTTTGGATCTGCTTTTGATCCGCTCTAGGATTTCAAGAGCGGGTCAAAACAGCTCCTAGTGGATTTTTTCTTATATTTGGGTCACTTTTGGGCCCTAATTATATAATATGAAGTCAAAATATAAATGCTTGGTAGCTAGGCTTATTTTCTTAGTTTTTTTTATGATAATTTTTACATGGTGTATTCGTGAGAACTCCATGGGAGTGTTTGAGTGCTTGTAAAAGCATTTGTTGAACCTTGTTTAGAAAAGTTAGTTGTAAGGGCGATCTAATCCCCTTTGTGGTCACGTAAGAGTTAGGTGCTTATTGATAGTCATTAAAGGAGGTTTTAGGATTTGATACATCCTTCGATTGCCCTTTTGTTATCAATTTCGTGTCTATCTTTCCATCATCATTTTTCTATCCATTTATCTTTACTTTCCGCGTCTTTGATTCGAGTCCTCGTGGGTCGATTCATATCACTAAAGGTCCATGCTAAGCCCGGGCCCAAATTTAAGACATAAAAATAGTAATATTTTCATTTAAGAAGTTTAATATGCGCCATATTTTTAATCATATAATTATTTTATTGTAATTGCAAGCTAATCATATTTTGTTGATACATTTGTATAATTATTTAATTTTTTTCATATAAGTGAATATGTTTTAATAGTGCATAGTCATGTAGCTTTTTGTTTTAGGGTGTTTATGATGTTTGTTATTTCGAGTAGATTGATTGTGATATTATTCTGTGATGATTTGATTTTTTTTTAACGGCTATTTTGTGAATTTCTATTGTTTGATATTCTTATATTATGTCTTTTCATAAATCGTTTTTATCTTGTGTCAGGGGTATATTGAAAACAACTTCTCTACCTCATCTGTGAGGTTGCGATACAATATATGTACACTTTACTCTCCTCAAACTCCACTTGTATGAATATACTGAATATATTGTTGTTGTGGATAATTGAATATGTTTTAAAGAAAAATCTACTAATTAAGAAGAAAGTAAAGTAGGAAAATAGGCAAGTCTCAAAGGGACACAAAATTACTAAACCGATAAAGTACGAGAATTAACAACTAGATGAAGATATAGAATGAATAATATTGTCGTATTTTTATGAATTTGTGAACATGTAATTCTTATTAATGGATAAAAATAGATTTATTTTAATCTTTATTAATTATCATTCATTTTCTTATATGTTAAGGATTTATTTTAGTTACCTGTAAATTTTCACCTTATGAATCAATATAATTTAGTTTATTCATATATAATTGATACTTAGACAATCTTAATCAAAATTTACTTAAATAATGCTATAAATCTTCATCAAAATATCTTTTAGTTATAATTAAACAAATGCGAGTTTGAATAGATATACTTAGTCATGGCAAAAGATAACAATAGACGTATTAGCAATAGTATTAGTCATCCCAAAGAATTTCTTGGATCTTGATAATATATTTGTAAAAAAGCACAAAAAATACTAAATAACATTTTTTATAAATATAATCGTTGAAATTTAAAATGTTATTTGCACATCTTCAACTCTAATATGGTAAACCAAATATCGTACCAAATCGAAGTTTAATTTACCAAGTAACGAATTACCAAATCGATATTTAAAAGTATAGTATGTGGTATTTACTCTCAAATACCGATTACCAACCCCGAACTTTGAAAATACTGAATTGAATACCGAACGTTCATCCTTAATTACTGGTTAATCATATCTTGTGATAAATTTGCATAATTATTAGTTATATAATTAAGTATTTATTTAAAGAAAAAAGTTATTTGTGACAAAGTAATTAGTTTAGTAAAATATTAGCAAATATCAAAAGAGAAGCATGTGATACGATATTATACAAACTAGCATGATCACAGCAATAACACATTCAATGAAATCTCACAAGTAGGAGGCCGAGAGAATAAAGTAACACACATCATAACGCTACCTCGAAGAGATAAAAAGGAGACTGTTTCTTAAGGAGACTCGGGTTGTTACTGTTTCTTAAGGAGACTCGGGTTGTTTCATAAAAAATATTTTTTTATTCTCTTTTTAATAACTTGTTAATTCTAAGCTTTCACATAACATGTTATCTTCACAAGAAAAGCAAAAATTCTTTAAAATTTTGCACCTCACACAAAAAAGATGGTTGAACAATACACCAATTATAGGAGATGGGGAGTGAAAAAAAAAATGAAAAGGAAAATATGCTAGTTGAAAAGTCAACAACAGCGAGATAAAAAGGAGACTGTTTCTTAAGAAGACTCAAGTTGTTTCATAAAAAAATATTTTTCTACTCTCTTTTTAATAACTTGTTAATTCAAACCTTTCACATAACATGTTACCTTTATATGGAAAGCAAAAATTCTTTAAAAGTTTGCACCTCACCACGAAAAAGATGGTTGCACAATACACTAACTATAAGAGGTGGGGAGTGAAAAAGAAAATGAAAAGAAAAATGTGCTAGTTGAAAAGTCAACAACAACATCTTATCCTTGGTTATAATATATAGTACTCCCTCCATTTCATAATAAATAAATTATTGTATTTTGACACAAAGATTAAGGAAAAAGCATTAAAGACATAAAGTTAACATAATTTTTCATTTTCATCCCAAAAAAAAGAAAAAGTTGACCCTGTAAAACCTTTTTAAAAGTTAATTGGTTGTCAAATCATAAGGGTAAATTTGAAAAAAAAATTCAATGATTCACTTATTTTGAAACACCAATAAATACTCCAACAATTCACTTATTCTGAAATGGGGGGAGTAATATATATATATATATATATATATATATATATATATATATATATATATGTGTGTGTGTGTGTGTGTAGGAATAAAAAAGGATAGCTTGCAACTACAAGAAAAATGCTTATTACTTGGAGATTTTCATTGGGATTTTCGTATGGATAGTATGATAAAATCCCAAAGTAATTTAATTATCTGAAAATTTTCTTGCCAATTAGAATTCAAATGTAAAACCTTCCTAGGTAATTATTACCTGAGGATTTAGAAAATTCCTAGATAATTTAGTTGTGGAAATAAATTCATAGGTATGTTATTTGTGAATTTATTTACGATTAACTATCAAAATTTTGCATGAATTATTTGGTAAAATTTCATACAAAATGGAATTTATCTGCGGACTTCCACAAAAAAATTCACAAATTATTCCCCGTGAAGATCTCCTAGGAAATCCAAAGAAAGTTTAGAGGTGAAAATTCTTAATTAACAAAATAAAATTTCTTTCGGATATTTATGAAATTATTTCACACGAAAATTCATATGAAATGCCGCAAGTAAATCCGCAAGAACAAATTATCTCAAGAAAATTTTCATGAATATTTAGCATTTACATCTCCATAGAAATTCTCAAGTAATAATTCACACACAAATCACTTGAAACATTTCATATTTAGTCAAAAATCTATTTGAAACCTCCGATAAGTTTGAAAAACATCATTCAACATAAGTCTAATGTAAATCATTACAGCTAACATAAAAACATAATTCATAATATCCATATCAATAATGTATGATTATTAAATGATCCAAAACAAAATGTTTCAAACTTGAATCCTCAAAACAACTACCAACTATCAGGGTCAGAATCACTTTCTTTCGCGTTATCAGAATTAGAATCACTTTCATTCACGTCGTCAGAGTCATCGTCACTTTCATCCTCATAATCTTGGTTGCCTTCTTGAGATGACAATTCATCACTTGAAGATGATTTCTTGCATACATGCTACATCAACAAGTCCAATTCCTTTCTCAGCCTTTTATTTTTGTGTTGCTCATTCTGCAACAGAGTACACAAATCAACATTTGAAGCATCAACCTGAGACTTAATCATCTCATCAATTTCTTTTGGCAAAGTTGATGTTGATTTGTTAGATGCCTTTACACTTTGACCTAAGGAGCCAAGACCTTTGACTCTTTTTTTTCACCTACAGATTGCACCCAAATATCCATTTCACTTAACTGAGAAGACTGACAAGCTAAATTAGTTTCTCCTTCTACTACTAATGCACTTTGAGCAGCTAATATTTCTTGTTTGTTTCTTTCAAACTCATTCTGCATAAGGATATGTTAATTCAGGCCATAAAAAGTGCTAAAAATATACATTATTAGCATAAACTATATTACATTATAATATCAAATAAAAGCATAACAATCAACGAATACAAATAACATGTATTACCCTATAAAGCATCATAAACTCAAAGTTGATTTCAAATTATTGTGACCATTGTTATGACTTGTTCCATTAAGATAACAGATGATGAAATTAGAAGAATAAGAGAACAAGAGGAAGCTGCATAATAGATTATAATTTCATAGTTTCACCGGGCAATGGAGAGAAGAATGCATATTGCGAAATCCTTTATCTCGAGAATTCCATCTACTATTGAAAAGTGAAGTTGGATAACCATGCTATATTGGATAAGTGAAAAAGATGCATGGTAGAGCAGGAATTTTCACTATGGAATTCAAAATATGAAATGGCAAACACATAAACTAACCAAAAGAGGTTCACATCTATTATAAATACCTAAAAATAATAATTTTAAGCATGTCTACAAAATGCTTTAATTAGCCTAAACTTCAAAATTTTGATCACAAAAAGATGGCCGGCCAACCAGAAAAGCAACAATCTATCTGTGACAACTGTGATGGTTAGCTACTAATAATCCGAGCAAGAATTTTCACTAAGGAGTTCAAATATGAAATGGTAAACACATAAACTAATCAAAAGAGACTCACATCTATTATATATAACTAAAACTAATAATTTTAACATTCTGATTCCCATACATGACAACAGAATAAACAACAACAATCAACCACCAAGTCTGGAAAAACAAACCACAGCTGAACAGAGGAACAACAACAACAAAAAACCCAGTGTATTCCCACAGAGTGAAGTTTGGGGAGAGTAAGATGTATGCAGTCCATAACGCTACCTACAAAGAAATAGAGGTTGTTTTCGATAGACCCCCGACTCAAGATAAAGAATAATAAACAAAGGGATGGATGACATAACAAAAATATAGACTAAGAAATAATAAAATAGAAATTAGAAAAATACAAAATATGATAAATAAAGGCAACACGAAATAAGAAAATAGGAACTAAGAAATAGAAAATGGGACACGCACCTAGTAGTAACATACTGTAACACCCCGATTTTCTGAACCGGAATGCTACATGGTGCTCATGACCTCGAAGGACCACAAGCTAACCCACGACTGATATCTGTACCTATATACTGCATAATATAACATAAAAATGCAGAAAATATGTACTGCAAGGCCGTAAGGTTCAACTGAATAAACATCTAATAAGAATAATATCTGAAGACGGTATAACAATACCAAAACAAAACTGTAATAACTTTCTGACATGCTGTAGTCTGAAAGCCTCTAAACTGTCTGAATAAGAATTTGAAGGAACATATCTCCAACTAAATCCATCTAACAACTGAATAGTAAATGTAGCAATAATCATATTGTCCTCGAATGAGGACTCACTGCAAACTCTGAACACTGAAATGTTACTGCTGATCTGGAGCTCGTGCCTCTAAACCTATGGTGTAACATAAGAGAAAGCACCATAGCGTAAATGCGTCAGTACGTCTGAATGTACTGAGTATACGAGTAAGGTAGGCTAAACGCAAAGGGTTATATGCATGAACAATGCTACTAATATGGACATGAGAATACATACATGCATACATAACTGTAACTGAACTTGTGGAGATACTGACTACTGAGTCTGAATACTGACAATATGAGTGTACTGATACTGAGATACTGAATAGATGAACGACTATTTCTGACAGTTCGAATTATGAAGAACTAGTCTGGTTGACTGTGTCTGACAGTCTTGAAACTGAATACTGATATCATGAATTCTGATAACTGATATGACTGATACATGAGAACAGAAAATTGTTATAACTGATATAACTGTGATGATCAGCCTAACCGATATAACTCATACTGAGCGACTGTATCTGACAGTCTAAGTTCTGATGGAACTATCTGAGTTCCGTTCTACTTGGAGTAACTAAATCTGAGATCAGTCCTATCTAGCGGGTGATCATGAATATACTGATAATAAGAATGATTTGACTTAGTCTGAGATCAGTCCTATCTAGTGGGTGATCTTTAAGGCTATTTACAATGATAAGCATTGACTGTATCTAACAATACTGAATCTGTACTACTGAAACTGTGGGATGTGTTCATCTAACTGACATGCCCCAAGCTAAGCTGACTGGGGTCCAATCTCTGCCCTGACTGGAAGGGTGTCAGTACCGCGCCACCAGTAAAGACATCTGTTGTGGAGTCAGTACTAATATAGCGGGTGACTCTTGGGATCAGTCCTATACATATAAATGTGCTAACGGGTGACCCCTGAGTATGTAGTCCTATCTAACGGGTGACATCTCGTACCTACGCTAGCTACATAGTTCTGGAACTTAAGGATTGCTTCTAAGAATCTCAGTGCTAATCTAGCGGGTGAGTCCCCATCCCTAGGCTCACTCGGTACTGAATCCTACTCCCATCTGAAAGACACTGAACTGAATAACTGGGCTGAACCAAATAACTTAACTGAACTAATTTGCTGAACTGATACTGATTAATTGAACTGAAAATAGTGGTATTGTTTTGCGGAGCTAAAACAGAGTTTACTGGATTCCGATGACTGATGGAATGTACTGAGTTCTAAGGACTAGTTGAGAGTACTGAAATTATTGAGATTGACTTTGAATACTAAGGTTACAGATATTACTGAGTACTGAGATCACTGAGATTACTGAACTACTAAGATTACTGAGATTTCTGAGTTTTCCTAAGTCACATGACTGACTGAATTCTATAAATCATGGCTTAACTGAAAGTATCGTGATAACATGACATGGCTCTAGGCACACAGCCATAGTTTTCGGGTACGAATACCTCCAGGACTCGATGGAATGAAACTGACTCACACATGACACGACTTGATCACAAGATCGGAGTCCACAATTCACAATATCATAAGTAGGGGATATTATACTTCATGCATTTATTCAACATCTCAAACATGGTAGGGAAAAGCATGGATATATTTCATGTACATAATTCATACCTCCATTATCATACATACTCCATACCACAACAATAACAACACATAAATAGCATGGAAATCCATATTGAAGTGTATAGCTAACACAGACTTGTCATTTAGATATCATGGAATCATGTAAATATGAATTTCTAGCATCTTAGGCATTTCATCAAACACCTTGCATGCATTCTTTAAGGCATAGGTGGGTTTCATACTTGCACCATATTAAACCACCTAAAGTTCATGGTTTTCAATTAACAAACATATATATTCCATGAAAACACCTTTAGACATCACATTGAAACTTAAACAACAATCGTCAACATGTACATACTCATATCACCATAAAAGTTTACAAAATAATATTTAAAACACGGTTCTTGAGCTCTATGAACAGATTGGATCCATAGATGAACACTACGCATACCTTAGTGATTGAATCTTGAAAGAGATCTAATGTTTCTGAAGGTTCTTGAAGAATTACTTAGGCTTGCCTTGATTTTTCTTGACTAGGGTTTAACCCCTTTGGGAAAGAATGCTCTCTTGTTCCTGAGGAGATGATCTTGAGATAAAACCCTAATCTTGTGGTTGAGAGTGTAAGAGAGGTTTTTAAGATGCTTAACTGAAAAAAATGAGAAAAATTACGCCTCTTTAAGGTTATAAATCGTAGAAGGTGAAAGAAAAGACCAAAATACCCTTATGAAATAAATTCCCGGTTGTTGAAAATCATAGCTGACGACATTTGTGACAAGGCGTCAAAAGTGTGGTAAGCCGTCAAAAATGTCGTCACACAGGAGCTGGAACTGATGGTTTCTGCCTAAGTCTGACGACCTTCGTGGTAGGACGTCACAACCACGAATGTCGTCACACAGGAGCTGGTTTCTGCCTAAGGCTAACGACCTTCGTGGTAGGGCGTCACAAATGTGGTAAGCTACCACGAATGTCATCATATAGGAGCTGGATTCTGCCTAAGGCTAACGACCTTCATGATAGGGCGTCATAAATGTGGTAAGCTACCACGAATGTCGTCACACAGTTTCCAGCCTGACATGGTGGAGTAAAATAGGAATAACTCTTTGCTCCGATATCGAATTTAGACGAAATTGATATCGTTGGAAAGATAATTCAATTATCTATCTGTTGATAGGTCATAAGCTCAAAAATTCCAAGTGTAATGAGAGATATGTTCGTTTGAAGTTGACTATACCAATATCCTTCTCAAGAATTCAATCGGTAAGAAATGTTTTGACTCATCTGATAGCTGGGAGTTATTTGAAGCCTTAATATACATCTAACTTACTCATAAAACTATAAAAGAACAACGATGTACTACGCATGAGCTTGATACATGGCTATAATATTGGTTTGGATTTTTCAGGGTATTACGCATACACTCACATACCAAAGACACCTATATACACAGCCCTACGATTACTAACCCGAGTACACAAGATCTCTCTTGACTGCTTGCTACGACCCACACACTCACACTAACTAGCCTTCTACCCTTATCCACGCCCTCCACACCTTCCTATCTAGGGTCATGTCCTAAATAAGCTGAAGTTGTTTCATGTCATGTCTAATCACTTCCCTCCAATATTTCTTCGACCTACCTCTACCCCTCCTAAAGCCATCCAAAGCTAGCTTCTCACACCTACGAACTAGGACATCTGCGCCCCTCCTCATCACATGCCCAAACCATCTCAGCCTTCCCACATCTTGTCCTTCACCGGAGCCACTCCTACCTTCTCTTGGATAATCTCAATCCTAACTCTGTCCCTCTAGTAAGCCCACACATCCAATGCAACATTCTCATTTCCGCCACCTTCAATTTTTGGATGTAGAAGTGCTTGACTGGCCAACACTCCACTCCATACAACATGACCGGACGGACTGTCACTCTATAGAATTTGCCTTTAAGCTTAAGGGGCACCTTCTTATCACACAACACTTCCGAGGCGAGCCTTCACTTCATCCAACCTGCTCCAATACATTTAGAAACATCCTCATCAATCTCACCAACAATAATAACAAAAACATATTCAGTAGATTCCCACTTAGTGAGGTGCTAAACAAAGGAGCAAAATGCAGAAAAATGAAAACTCTAAGGGATAAGAGCAAGCTTGCAGTTGCAATGCTGAATGATAACATTGGCCAACAACTGGACTCATCTATAGTTAATCAAACGATTTTCAAATAGATAATTGACAACCAAGTCACTATACTTAAATATTTTCAAGTAACTAATTCACATTTCAAGTGACTACACTTAACCATTTTCGAGTCACTTTAACCATTTTCAAGTCGCTAGTACACATTTCAAGTCACTACACTTAACCATTTTCAAATAACTAATTCACATTTCAAGTGACTACACTTAATTATTTTCAAGTCACTAGTACACATTTCAAGTTACTACATTCAAACCATTTTCAAATAGCTAATTGACATTTCAAGTCACTATACTTAACCATTTTCAAGTAACTAATTCATATTTCAAGTAACTACACTTAATTATTTTCAAGTCACTACACTTAACCATTTTCAAACAACTAATTCAATTGCAAGTCACTACATTCAAACCATTTTCAAATAGCTAATTGACATTTCAAGTCACTATACTCAAGTAACTAATTCACATTTTAAGTAACTACATTTAACCATTTTCAAATAACTAATTCAGTTGCAAGTCAGTACACTTAACAATTTTCAAGTCTCTAATTCACATTTCAAGTCAACACTTAACCATTTTTAAGTAAACAATTCATATTTCAAGTGACTAAACTTAACCATTTTTAAGTCACTGGTACACATTTGAAGTCACTACATTTAACCATTTTCAAATAACTAATTCACGTTGCAAGTTACTATACTTAAACATTTTCAAGTCACTAGTATACATTTCAAATTACTACACTTAACCATTTTCAATCAACTAATTCACATTTCAAGTCATTATATTTAACAATTTTCAAGTAACTACATTTTATCATTTTCAAATAATTATGCTTAACCCTTTTCAAATCACTAATACACGTTTCAAGTAGTGTCACACATAGATGATCTAATGATGGATTGTACTCGAGTTTCTATTTTAGCATAAAATGGTATACTTTCACTAATACACGTTTCAAGTAGTGTCACACATAGATGATCTAATGATGGATTGTACTCGAGTTTCTATTTTAGCATAAAATGGTATACTTTGCCTTTCAAATGCAATCCAGCTAGGTTATTCACACACACAAAGAAAGTAGAACTTTGCCATAGAATACAAAAAGTGAACAAGAACTATTTCGGCCCCATCTACGTGGATGGACCATATTTTATACGAATGAACATTAAAGGAAAAGGCGAAAGGAATAAAATATTGAGATGAAGCATCATATCACCACCTAGAAGATCCTATATAACAATCTTTTATACTCATCAAGTGTAGACATAGCTTATGAATAAAATAGTTCATCATTGAACACTTCCCGTCTCCTAATCTCACTACTTTTAGTTCTCTCCTTTCCAACAGGCTATAAAGAAAGGGAAACACAGGTGAGATCAATAAAGACATTTAGCCCCAAAGAAAAATGAAATTGCTTTCTTTCCAAGTCTCGCTATCACGTTATGCATTCTAACAGTAACAAGCAGAGCTCATGAAATTTCCCATATGTCAAAAACAAACAGAGATTTCCATGTCTCTAAACATTTGTTGGTGCACCAAAAAGAAACAGTGAGTGTCGTTGCAGACATAAGTGGCAATATCAATAAGTTTGAGTTAGAAACCAACAAATTTATACCAGATGTTGATTCTGCCGTCTGGAATCGCGACGACAACAGTTGTTGATTCTGCCAGATGGAATCGCGGCCGGCGGAGCTGGTTCATTTTCGCCGATAAAACCTAGCGTTTGGCTTGGTTCACCGGCGACAGAGGAGAAGAGAAAGAGATGAAGGGCGGCGGAGAGAGTTTTCCACCAGCCAGAGGTGGCCGGCGGTGGTGCGGTTGTTGAAGATAGAGGAGAGAAAAAGGGAGGTGGGCGGCTGATTGGATTATTCTAAAAAGAGAAAAATGAAATCTGATTTGGGGGTTTGATTTCTTTAGAAGGTAAAGAAATGGGAGATTTGATCTTAATCGTCGACTATATAAGATCGATGGTTATAATTAAAATTAAAATATGTTAGTTAATGAATTGGGTTTAAATTGACATTAGTTTAGGCTAAAATTGGCATTAACTTAGTATCAAAATGCCTAAAAATTAAATAACTTGAAAAATTGGATTAAATTTAGGTTGTTATTTAATAAATATAATAAATAACTTAATAATGGTACTGAGAAAAATATAAAATTATTATTTTTAAAAAGAAATAAATTATATGTATAAAATTAATGTTGTGTGATATAAAATTGATGGTAATGATTTGAAGCAAATTAGGTGCAAATTTTACGGAATGATATTATCATAATAATAATAATAATAGCAGTAATAATAATATATAATAAATTGTGTGTTTGTAAATTATGAGTGTTCATGTTTGCAAAAATAAATTTAATAAATATTGACAAAATTATATAAAATGTGATATTTATACTATATAAAAATATAAAATTACTTGATAAAATAATATTGCACGCTTTAAATTTATGCATGAGATGAGTCGGTATTTATTCGACACTAAAATAATGCGTAAAGAAATATTAATATTTAAAATAATTATAATTTTGATAAAATAGCAGTTAGATATATCGGGAGGTTAAAATTAGATGTCAATAATTATAGACTTTAGGAGTATTTATAAAAAATTTTAAAATCTAAAATGTAATTGTCACTAAGAATTGCATTCTAAAAATAAATTTAGCTGCATTTAAAAATTAACAATTAATGCATGTCAAAGTACAACAATTAATACATCCCATTGATATACATTTTCATGTCAGAGTACAACAACTAATACATATCCGAGAAAATAATGGTTTATTGACAAAATATGGTAAAGTATAATTCATAATTTCAGCTCATCAGAAGTAATCATTCAGAACTTAAGTATTACTCCTTTTATTTCAAAAATAATGAACTATTTTTGTTTTTAGTCTGTTTCGAAATGAATGATTCTTTTTTTTTAATTCAATTTTATATGTGGCATGTTTAAGACCATAAGATTGAAGAACATTTTGATATATTTAACATAATTTTAATTTAAGACCATAAAAATCAAAAGATTTCATTACTTTCTTAAATTTCGTGTTAAGTTAAATTAGATCATTTTTTTTTAAATAGAGAGAGAAAGTTGTATAGTTAATGGATATTACTTCTTGCCAAGTGATAAAGGACTTGAAAAATTGAAATATTGCAGAACTGAAAGGATAACAAAGGGTCACACAGGTGTGTGAATTTTATAATTTAGACGACTCATTGCCATATTGAAGTATATGTTAACTCTTCATCAAAATCAAAAACAAGCTTTTATCAAATTAAATTTTCTACTTTTGAAGATTATAATGAAATCTAAATTATAGCCCAAGGAGAATTATGAAATCTAAATAACTCTTCACTGATCAACTTTTCTCTAATTTAAGTTTTCAAACACATCTTTATAGTTGTTATAGTTTGGACCTGTAAATGAAAATTAAAGTTATTTGTCCAAAATGATAAGATTTATTGATATAGTTTTGATAAATGAAATATGATTTTAGTTGTTAACGTGCAACTTAAATGCAAGAGCCGTAGGTGATTGACTAAAAATTTGATTGAAAAAGCGACAGACAAAATCGACGTTGTCTTTTTCCTTAAAAAAGTTATATATATAATTATATTTTATAAAATATAAAAATTATTAATTTATTGATTAATTAAAAATATCAAATATCGATGAACAGTGTCATTTTTTTAAAATTAATTTTAATTTATTTTTAACAAAATCAACATAGTCTGTCATTTTAAGTAAAAAATAAAGAAAAAATAAATATAATTAAAAGTTGTCACAAACATCGTCGCTTTTCTAAAATTTATTTTAAAAAAAAATTATAGCGATGTTGTCTGTCCATTTTAGTAAAAATAAATAAAAATAAAAATTAAATTAAAAAAATCGACAGACAATGTCGGTTTTTAAAATTAATTTTTATTTTTTAAAATAAATAACGACACTGTCCGTCACATTTATTAAAATAAATTATAAAATTTATTAATTGGTTGGCACAATAATATGCTAAAAAAAGCGACCGACATCAAGACGTAGGTTGTCGATTTAAATAAAAAATAAATTTAAAAAGCTACGGACAGTGTCGCTTTATAAAAGCGACACTATTCGTTGCTTTTTTGTGTGTCGCTTTTGGCCCTTTTTTAGTAGTGCAAGTAAAATAGGCATGAGGGGAGAAAATATACAAATATATGTCTAGTCCAAGACTAATAATATAAGCATGAATGACATGTATATGAACAAAGAAATTCTTTGTTTTGGCAAAGTGAAATATCAATTATTTAGTATTCGTCTCTTGAGGAAAACCTCATTGACAAAGAAAAGTATATCTTAGAAATTAGAATCTAATATGCACATTAAGCAAGGTGAGTGCTCAACATACTTTGTGTCTTAATTAAGGGCTTATGCGTGCCTTTAATAACACTGGTGCACGCACAGACTTAAAATCCTGGGTTTGCCTCTGATTCCAATGAATATAATTGTAAAGGTGAGTTTGAAAGGAAAAAAAATTCTATTTATAAAATTTCCACTTTGGGTGTGTTTGGTATGAAGGAAAATATTTTCCATAAAAAAAATTTCATGGAAAACAAGTTGATTTCTTACTTGTTTTCTTATGTTTGGTTGGTGGATGGAAAATATTTTCTAGTATTTAGTTGGTGAATGAAAAAATATTTTTCAAAAAATACATTTTAGTGTTTAGCTAAAGCGTAAAAATACATTTTAGAATCCTTTTTTAAAAAATAAATTAAAAAAAAATTAAATCTTTTTTTGGGAAGGGGGTAGGCAAGAAGGAAAGTGGGGGTGTCAGAATAGGTAGTAGGGTGGGATAAGAAAGAGTTTTAAATTTTTTTTGTTAAAATGTTTTAAAAAAAAATTGGCGGGGGGAGGGGTTAGTAGGAGATGGGGGTCAGGGTAGGAAAGTGAGGGGGCAGAAAAAAATTTAAAAAAAATTAAAATAAATTAAAATTTTTCCTTTTGAGGATGGGAGAGGGGGCTGGTAAGGGGGAGAGAGAGAGAGTAGGGGTATGGGTAAGAGAAAAGTTTGAATTTTTTAAGAAAATATAGATATTGTTTTGGGAAGGGTGCTGGTAGGGGTAGGGGTGGGGTGGGGGTAAGGGATGGACTAAGGAAAAATTTTGAAATACTTTTTAAAACAATTGAACTTTGGGGGTGGGGAAGGGGGTAGGGGGTGGGCTAGGGGTAGAGTGGGGTAGGGGTGGTGTCGGGGTGATAGGGTATTGGGGTTGGGGTAGATGATTTTGAGAATTGTATGAACATTTCAACTTTAAAAAGAGGTTGAAAGAAAGTTTTGAAAAATGTTTTCCTTACTTTTTGAAGGAAAGTCATTTTCCTTAGATTTAAGAAAATAAGTTGGTTTGGAAAATAGTTTCCAAAACATATAAGCCAACCAAATATAAGAAAACTGGAAAACATTTTCTAGAAAATATTTTCCTTCATACCAAACACACCCTTAATCTATAACTAACAAAATCTCTAGAAAATATTTCAAGTCACAAAAATCCTACATAAATCCCCAAGAAATAATTTCTGCTAAATTCTTAGCAACATAATTTTTCATTAATTTTTCAACTATTAAATTTCATAGGTAAATCCCCAAGAATAAATTCCAGCTAAATTAACAACAAATAATCGCCAACTAATTTTCCAGGTAATAAAATTCGCTAGAGAAATTTTCACCAAAATATCTCTACGTAAATTCATAAGATTTAAAAAAATATATATTTGTCCATATACCTGCGGATTTATCTAGAGATAATATAGCCGTTGATACATTTTTCTAGGTAATATCGCAAGTACGAAATTTGTGCAATATGACGCCAAATTAACATGCGGAATTTGTTGGGAATATATAGTTCACAGGTAATATATTTTAATGTTAAGGAATTTAAAATTTTCGTAGATAAATCCGAATGTATTTCTTGCGATATTTTTCCCTAGGTAAGATCCCCATGTAATTCACAAGTTTCTTGTAGTGTATTACCTATCTAATGTAACTTGAAGTGTTTTTTCCTTGTCTTCTTCTTCAACTCTATCCAATAACAGTTCATAGTCCATCACTTCTTCTTGAATTTATTGGATTTCATTGAAATTGTTGCCGTTGTCATATGATTTTTTGCTTTGTGAGTAACATCTGTAGGTACCTTGGAATAAATTCTCCAGTCATTTTATCATCCCAACTATGTTGCCTTCCATGTATCTACTTTTTGCTTCTTCTTTTTTTCTCTTCCATTTCTTTGTTGCCTTGGTGAGAGATCCCTATCCCTAGCCACTTTTCAAAAAATACATCCAAATTTTCCTTCTCCTCCTTAAAAAGGTCCTTGTCTGACTCAATATCATAAGCATTAAGTCCTGACTCTTAGGCCACTCTAAGACCACTAGCTCATTCTTCTTTGTGATCGCACTTTTAAATACAAATGCGGGTGCTTTTGGACTTAATCTGCTATTAATGGAGAAGGTGAATATCACATTTTCAAATGATGATTTTGAAATCATGATTTCATATCGCATATTCAAATATCTACTAAGTTATTATCATGAGGAATTAATAGGGATAAATTCCACTCAATACATTCGGTTTTTTCCATTTTTTAATTTAGTGGTGCACCCATGTTCTTAAATTGTATATTTGCCTCTACTTTGTAAGTATATGACCCCAAATTATTGTTTAGTTAATTATATTATCTCACTGTTGAATGTAAAAAGATTTTGAAAATTAATAAAGTGATGGAACATGTGCATGAGATGGGTTATAGTTACTACTTGATCCATCACATTGAGTCCAACCTGCAATGGGGAACCTTCAATTCAGGGAATCCAGCTGAAAAGATGTAGAATTTTACATTAAGAATGAAGTAGATAGGAGTCTACACATGATAAGGAGTTTAAATAGTTGGATAGACAAGAGAGTCCATAAAGCAAAGGAATACTTGTGGAGATAGAATTTTGCTTGATTGGGATGATCAATCCGAGTTATAAATACACAGGCCTTTCATAAATTAAGAGAAAAAGGCAGAACACATTATTAATCAAATTAAGGGAGTTCATATTTGAGAGAGTTTTGACTGAAGATCTAAGTGCAGCCTATACAAAGAACCGGATTATAGACCCTGTTCCATAAGATTATGTTTTACAGTTCTTGAGTCTATTTCAATTAATGTATTGTTGTTGTTGATTTTTAACCTACTGCTTTCCAATTTTAACACATACTTCAAGTTGAGGGCAACTAGAAGTGGCGTTTTACAGTCAAGAGTGCTTGTTGAATTTATAAAAAGTATAGTTAGTTCATAGGATTGCAAGAGTTGTAATCTAAACTTTGTATGAGGCTCATTGTGTTAGTGAAGTAGGGCTAAATCCTACAAGGGTGCAGGTCGTAGTTTTTACCCATTGTGAGTCGGAGTTTTCCACGATAAATGTTGTGTCATTTACTTTACTTGCTTTATTCTATTCAATATGAGTTATCACTAAGAAACAAATAAATAGCCTATTCCTTAGGTAAGGTAGGGGGTCAGATTAAAAACAATTTTGAAGACCATCAAGGAGAACCCTGTAGCATTCTACTTATTGAGCTTGTTTCGTTAGCTATGTTTGGCTTAAAATCTCCCCATTTTAACCAAATCACCATTGTGGAATCATCTTGACCAAATTTTCACATTGGTCAACTCCAAACTAAAAAGAAATACAAAGTCCAATCAAAGGACCAAAATGCCCACAAAAGGCTTGGATCTATGCTGAGGCTCCAACTAGGCCATAAATTGCCCCCCGTGCCTAGTGAAATCATCAAACCTCAGGTTCAACCTTACCAACCTGAAAAATCGACTTTAATTTAGTTAAACTTCTAAACTAAAAAAATTCTCTAAAACACATCTAATCTCCTCAAAAATCATATCACCCATCCCCGTAAGTGATAAACATCAATACAATACAATGAGCAGAGTCAAATAGGGTAAAAAGGAAAAAAATCCCAAAATGACATTGAAGATTGTTACATCTACATTTGTCTATCATATGTAGTTTCTAGGATGTTTTCCAAACATCATTCATAAACACCGAATAAAGTACTAACATATGCAATCTTCCTAAAATTCTTTCCTAACTCCCTTTTTGGATAGTAAGACAGTCACCTTACTTTGTTCCCTGAGGTCGTCAGATTGTCCAACTTGTGGATCAACTCCCTGCATTCACAAATGAAAGTATTGTAAGCTAATGAACTATCGTGGATAACATTTTAATTACCTCTGTGGAACCTGTTGCAATCTCTGCGGGTATGAGATTTTGTTCATCTATTCATGTAATCCTTACATAAGAGTTGTTAGTTCAGTAAAGTACTAGACGTATGGGGTGTAACTCCCATGAATGTATGATATCATCAAGTCCCCTTCTACTTTTTCTGATCACCCTACTAGTCACTTTGATTTCAGGGTTCCTCGGTACCTCTATCGATCAGGTGGTTTCTATTTTAAATGGTAATGGTTTTTATGTCGAAGAAGTATTATAATTCTCTAATATGTGATTACTTTCAGGGGACTTTTAGCTAAAAGTGACAAAAAAGTTTGAAAATGAGGTATAGGTGACTCAAATCTTAATAATTGAGTGGAGGTGACAATTACTTTAATATGGATTAAGAAAGTTGGAGAAATTTAAAAATAACCCACAAGTTTTTAAATTTATACTTTGATCCAAATGTTAGTTAATATAACGGGAAACAGAGGGAAAAGGTGTGTTTCTCTCTCTTCTCTTCCGTTGTTATTTTCTCTCTTCAAAATTTTTGTTATTCATTGTTGCTGCTATTTTATTCATCATCTTCTGCTTCATTATCATCACCTTCTACTTCATTATCATCTTTATATTCTTCTTATCGGCCATTGTTGTTGTTGTTGTTACTGCTACTGTTGCTATTTGACCAATTTCTTAGGTCAAATTTTGTTTCGTACATCACTTTCCACTTTGACATTACTTCATAGGATACTTTGGTAAGTCAAATTATGATTTTTAGTTGAATTTGCCATCTGGGTAACTGCTCTTGTGCTATTTTTTCAACAATAGATAGCACGCGAACATGAATGCAACATAAGAGCTATCTGTTTAAATAGATCAATTATCTGTTGCGACAGATGAGCCATCTATTGCAATAAAAGACTCATATGTTGGATTCATGTTTATGGCTCTATAAAATAGATGGGTCATCAGTTTCAACATATGATTCATGGGTTAGCTTGTGGTTACTTGTGACCGTAAGCACCGTGTAGCATCCAAGGTGTACTCCCGAGGCATTACAAACTTGGTATCAGAGCCTCAGGTTTTAAAGCATCCTAGGGAGTCTAAAAGTTGCATCGAGTAGAGTCTTGTACATGGGTGTGAAGCGCGCCACACTTATGGACAAGAGGCTACAAGATGTTTTAGGAAAAGCTTGCCCACTTTCAGTGTTCATGTCATGCTAAAGAGCATGAGCTCTATTTAAAAATCTCTTCCTAGCTTATCCATCCTTCCGTGTACAGAAAATACCTCCCAGAAAGAACAATGGAAGAAGAAACGGGAATCAGCCTGCACCTCCGCCTGTTCAGGAAGGTTCCCTAAATGAGCATGTCTCTCACACCTAATTCAGAGCTGCTTTTATTACCTTATCTTATTCATTAATCGCTCAGAGCAATTTGCAGGTTGTCCTATCTAGGCTTTTAATTCATGCTCAGCAGAGTGAGGATGAGAAGTGTAGGTAGAAAAAGAGAAAGAATAAGAGGGCCAGAACAGGTAGTTTTAAGCCAAGGTCAAGGGGTAGTAACCACTCCCAATTTCTTCAAAAATTCTTAGCCCTAGATCTACCTTCAGCAAGCGCTCTAGTGCCTAAGTTTAAAAATGACAGTCGAGATAGAGCACCAGGCTCTAACTTGCAGGATAGTAGAAAAAGTGGTCGTACCCATCTGTTTTGTGATGAATGTTGTTGGAATCATAAAGGTGTGTATAGAGCCGGTAGTGATGTATGTTTTGGATGTGGTCATCCATGCCACAGGATATGGACGTTTAGAGTAAATGGCTCAGAAAGGAAAGGATTTGCACCAACAGGGACAGTCCAACCGTCTTCCAGTTCCATCCGGTCCCCTGACTCAGCAGGGCGCCACTTCCAGTGCCGCCAGTCAACGTCAAAATAGACTTTATGTACTCCAACCCCGACATGATCAGGAAATTTCTCCTGATGCAGTTACGGGTAAGTTACAGGCTTTTCATAATCTTCGTGTTTACGCTTTATTAGACCCCAAAGCCTTGCTTTCTTTTGTAACTCAGTATATAGTTGTTAAATTAGATGTCAGTCTCGATACTCTAGTAGAGCTCTCCTCAGTGTCTACTTCAGTAGATAAACCTATTCCAACCAGACGGGTATACAGAAATTGCCCGATTATCGTATTCCGGAAAATCACTTAAGTTGATTTCAGAAATAAAGTTGTTCAATTTCAGTTTTTGAATGAACCAGTCACTGAATGGAGGGGTAGCACCTCAGTGCTTAGGGATCAGATGTGTTTTTAGAGCCCTTCCCGAAATTCTATGACAGTAGATGGCCTAGAGTTAGAATCATGAATCCAGAATTTTAGCGACAGTAAAGTGGGGATAGTGTTATCTAAATTTGGTGGACTATATATCAGTGGGACAGTTACATGAAAGGTGAATCAGTAGGCTTAAAAAGAGTGCATGCAAAAATTTAATCTAAGTATGATGATGTGGGTATGCTTATGTAGTATCCTTGAGTTTTAAGGTTGAATGGGGATATTAATATAGTAATAATGTTGCTACCTGTAAGACCCAGCAAAATCCTAAGCTCAACTCAGTCTTTTAAGCTTGCTAAGGGGTCCCAGACTTAGAAAATTCTAGATAAGTATTCAGAATTAGTATTATTTTGGCCTTCGTAAGTTGGCAACTCTATTTCACGATTCTTACGACCTTAAAGTATCAATCTTTAGGTTGAATCATGATCAAGAAAGTCAGTAGGTGTTCTTGGATAAGTTTTAGATTTTTTGGACCTCGTTTAGACCATGTTCGGGTGACCAAAATAGTGAGTCGATGCAATCTCAATATGTCACATCGACAAATAAGTTTTCCACTGATGTGAACTCGACGCGGCGCGTTGGCCATCGCTTCGATGACAATGACACGATCCATCGGTCTGCACGTCGAAGGTTTGGTTTTCATTCATTAAAAGCCACATCCTCAAGGGTATTAAGGTCTTTTTCCCACCCCTATACATCCCTAAAACATGAGATTCAGCCCTCATTAAGCAAAATACACTCACTTTCTCTTAAATTGCTCAAGAACAAGAACCCTAGGTGATTTAATTTCAAAGCCAAGGTTCAAGGTTTCACCATTTTTCTTCAAGAATTTAGCAACCAAGGTATGTCAAGTGTTCATCCAAGGGTTTCTTCCACCCTTGGAGTCCAAGAAACTCTTTTAAACTTCAAGTAGCTTGATTTTATGCTTTCCATGATTTGAATTCAAGAGTATTCATGATTATAATGTTGATTAGATTTCTATTCCATAATTAAGTGCAAGTTTTATGTAAAAACAACTATTATGCATGTAGTATCATGTGAATTCATGTTAAATCCTTGAAATTATGATTCTCATGTGTTGATTAGTACTATGTGCATATATAATGCCTTCCAAGTATTTGATGAGTTATTCATGAGGATTAAATAATGAAATTATATCATGTTAGCATGTATTCAAGCTCATGTCATGCAATTGTTTGCTAGACTATCCCAATGAATGAATGATGATTAAGTAGTTATTTATCATATTTCAAGATTGTGCCATGTCTTATAATTTATGCTATCGAGTCTTGAGGGTATTTAATACCCAATAATTTAGCTGATTACCTAGAGCCATGGTCAGTCTCAGGATAGTATCAGTCATGTCACGATCAGTAGTACTCTCAGTCGGTTACAAAACTCAAGAAAAACTCAGTAGACTCAGTATCAATCTAGTACAGTTTAGTATTCGGTTCAGGCCTCAGTAAATTCAGCCACTTAACAAAATTAAGTAGTATTCCATCAGTCAACAGAACTCAGTGAACTTAGTTTAGTTCAGTTAGACAGGATAATCATTAATAGTTCAGTCAAGCCTACTATGAACTAGAAATTAGTTCAGTGTTTATTCAGCTGGAGTAGGATTCAGCACCGAGTTAACCCAAAGATGGGGGCATTCCTGCTAGCAAAGGGTTTGAACCTTAGTAGCAATCCCTGCATTACAGAACTACATAGCCAGCATAGGTTGAGATATCCTTCTGCCAGATTAGGGTTGATACATCTCGTACGAGTTTTTCTGCCAGCAAAGGTTGACAAAAGAGCTTCATGTTAGAGAGGGTTAACTCATAGTTTTCTTTACCAGTGGCACGATACTGATACCCTTCCAACTGGGGTAACAGGTTGGACCTCAATCTATTCAAAAAAAGGCATGTTGGTTAGATAATTACCTCTCATAGTCTCAATTTAAGTTTTAGTCTCAAAATAGAACTCAGTTCAGTTCTACAGATTTAGGCAGTTCTACAGATTTAGGACTGTCAGATACAATCACTCAGTTCATTACAAAACTCAGTATAGTTCCACAGGATTAAGACTATCAGATATAGTCCCTTAGTTAATAGCTGCACAGTATCAGTAAACTTAGATATCAGTAAATCAGTAATTCAGAACTCAGTATCCATTGTTATCACGACCTCAGATTACAGTATATGTATTCATGTATATACTCTTATTCAGTTATATTCATGTCATTCGGTCAGTATTATTCATGCATATGAACTCATGCATTTCAGCCTACCTCACTTTGCATACTAGTTCATTCAAAGTACTGACGCATACCTTTCTTTTGCGCTATGATATTTTATATTATTGGTTCACATGGACGGTCTTCCAATCATACTTAGCAGTTCAAATATTCAGCTGATAGAGTTAGTGGTGAGTCCTCTTGTTTAAGGACATGATGATTATTGTAGTAGTTCATATTATTTTAGTAATTTAGAGTTAGTTGGGGACTGTAATGACCTAGGACTATCCCCTAGTCATCATACGGTGCTTGCGACCCCGAAGGACCATAAGCTAACCCATGAATGATATCTGTTGTGAGCACTGAACAATAATATTGAAATAATTACGGAATAATAGGCTAAAATTCCATAAGGTTCAAAATATCTAAAATACTGATAATGAATAATAACATTTGAATCTGAAATACTGTCCAAAAATCCAGTCTGAAAAACCTCTAACTGAATCTGTCTAATAGTGGAGTTGATAGGGCAATCCCCCAACTAACTCCATCTACTAAAATACTACTAAGCTGAAGTACTGAAATAAAAGCATATCCTTGATAGATGAGGACTCACGACTAAATCTACTACTGCTGGCTGAATCTGGCTAAGCGCGATCAGGAACCTAAGCGTCCAAACCTATAGTATAAAATATCCTAGTGCAAGAAACAGGTATGCAATCAGTACGTGGGAATGTACTGGTATGCTAAATAAGGTAAGGTTGAATGCATAGGTTTATATGTATGAACAATAACTAACTGAATGATAAGCAGGAGATGGATTAGCATACATGGAGTATTTGTAACTAATAAACATATTATGCATACTGTGACTGAGTATACTGGAACTAAATTTGATAACTGATAACTGATAACTAAATATACTGATAATCTGAGATCACTAATAATCTGAATTACTGATAACTGAGTGATTTTATCTGATAGTCCTAATTCTATAAAACTAAACTGATTTCTATTTTGAAGACTGAAACTGAAACTATGGGAGGTAATCATCTAAATGACTTTCCCCAAATAAGATAAGATAACTGAGTTGGGTCCAATCTGTAAGCCTAATTAGAAGGGTGTCAGTACCATGCCACGGGTAAAGATAACTGTTGTAGAGTCAGTCCTAACTAACGGGTGACCCCTGAGATCAGTCCTAAACTGGCGGGTGATCCCTGAGTATGTCAGTCCTATCTAACGGGTGATATCTCATAACCTACATTGGCTACGTAGTTCCGGAACTTAGGAATTGCTTCTAGGGACCCAGTCCTAACTAACGGGTATGCCCCCATACCTAGGCTCACTTTATGCTGAATCCTACTCCCAACTGAAAGACACAAAACTGAGTATACTAAACTGGACTAGACCGATACTGAGATTACTGAGTTTTCCTAAGTTCTGTAACTGACTGAGTTCTACTGAGTTCTTTAACAGACTGAGAGTACTATGATTTGTGACATGACTGATGCTATTCTGTAACTGACACTGGCTCTAGATAAAAAGATAAATTATTGGGTATTAAATACCCCCAGGACTCGATAACATGAAAAGTAAAGCAAAGCATAATCTTGAATAACATAGCAAAGTTCACTTGGTCATAATTTATTCATAGAGACATTTCATCAAACACATGGGAAACATGCTTGGTTCATTAAATCATAAACACTTAGGGTTTCATAAATACAATAATTAACTTGCAAAGTGAAGGGTTTATCGTGAATATCATGTAATTCAACACATACTAGGATCAATTCTTAGAACTTTTAATTTAAATCATCAATTAAAACTCAAATAACATCATGAACATAAGTTCAATCTAATTCAAACATGGAAATCATAAATCATAAATCTTGTATTTTGAAAAAGGATTCTTGGGCTCCATGTAAAGTAAGGATCCATGGATGAACATCTAACATACCTGAGAAGAAGAGTTCTTGAAGGTTCTTGGAGAGATTATTTAGGATTAACCTTGATTCTTGAACTAGAGTTTTTACCTCTTGAGAGAGAATGATTTAATTTGAGGAAAAATTTGATGAATAATAAAGTAACTAGGTTTATTAGGGTTGATTTTTGTGTTAAAGGCTGACTAGGGCCGTGGAAAAAACTCAAATACCCTGGAATGATTTAAAAACTCGAAATTCAAAACTAGAAATTAACTGAAAAATCCTGATCTGGGCCCTTGGCGAGATGCGGCGCTATCGCATCATGTCACTGGAAAAAGGACAACTGGGAAATTGCTTGGTGGTTCCACACGGTGGTATCGCGTTGCCACTTTGTTTGTGAACTGGAAGTGCACCGCGATGCAGTGAAATCGCGTTGGTACACTGGAAATTGACATTTATGAACTGGGTATATAGCGCGACATGCCAATATCGTAGAGCAACACTGGAAATTGACAATTGCTATTTTGACATACTCCGCGATGCGCTCGGGCCTGAATGACAATGTTTAATGACTAAAACATAAAATCGCCATAACTTCTTATCCGGTTATTGAATTTAGGCAAATTTTATATCATTGAAAAGCTAATAGAATTTTCTACTCAATGAAAAGTCAAAATCTTTAAAATTCCACATGTATAATAGTGTATTCATCTTTAAAGAAAGTCTTTGACATTTTAGTGATGAATTTAAGCTAGGAAAAAGTACGGGGTGTTACAGGGACTTGTCCCATCAACTCCATATTTCAGACAGTTTAGAGGCTTTTTCAAACTAGAGTATTTTCAGACAGATATTTCAGTTTTGGTATTATTATACCGTATTCAGTTTTATTACAGTATTGAACCTTATGGCATATTTTTCACCTAATTTCTGCATATTACAATATTATTATTCAATTATTACAGCAGGTACCAGTCATGGTTAGTTTGTGGTCCTTTAGAATTATGAGCACCGTGTAGCGTCTGGGGTAGAGAATCGGGGTGTTACAAACTTGGTATCAGATCCTAAGGTTCAACAGAGTCCTAGGAAGTCTAAAAGCCATTTCTAGTAAAGTCTTTTGCATGGGTGTGTAGTGCGCCACACTTATGGACAAGAGGCGGTGAGGTGTTTTAGAAAAAGTTTTCCTTCTTTCCGTACTCATGTCGTGCAAGTGAGCATGAGCTCCAGTTAAACTCTCTGTCTTATCCTAGTTACTCTTTCGTTTACAGAATATACCTTCAAAGAGGACAAATGGAAGAGGAACATAAGACCAGCCAGAATCCCATCCCGTCCAACCAGATCCTCTGGACGATCACGTTTCCCACGCTGAATTCAGAGTAGTTTTCACCACCCTAGCTTATTTTTATGGCAGCCTAGAATGAATGCTCAGCTAATGTTTCAGCCAACGTAGTGTCTAATACTGCTGTAGCCTGGATTTGGGATTTCACCTGAATGAACCCTCCATCTTTTACTGGGTCTAAGTCAGATGAGGACCCTCAGGAGTTTCTTGATTAGGTGTAGAAAGTTATAGATATTATGGGAGTGATGGCTATTGAGAGCACTGAGTTGGTCACATATCAGTTGTAGGATGTGTCATACTCATGGTTTAAATAGTGGAAAGCAGAAAGGGCCACAGATGCAGGGCCCATAGAATGGGAGAAGTTTGTTGTTACTTTTTTTGGATAGTTTTTCCCGCTAGAGTTAATGGAAGCAAAGATATTACAATTTATAAATTTGAAGCAGGGCAATATGATGGTACAAGAGTATTCTTTTAAATTTACTCAATTATCCATATACGCTCCTCATGCGGTAGCAAATAGCAGATCTAAGATGAGTAAGTTTGTGTCTGGCGTGTTTAATAATATGGTCAAGGAGTGTACGACTGTAATGTTGATTAAGGAGATAGATATATCCAGGCTCAGGGTCCATGCTCAACAATATAGGGAGCTAAGAATAAAGGGAAGAAGAGGGAGAACAAGAGAGCGAGAATAGGTAGTTTTATCTTCGCTCAGCCTAAGTTAGAGGGTGGGAATCATTTTCAGTTCCACCCGAAATCCTTAATTCCAGCTCCATCCTCAGCCAGTGCTCCTGTCTTGAAATTCAGAGATAGCAATAGAGATAAGGTGTCAAGCCCTAAACCCTAGGGTAGTGTTAGTAGTACCCGAACTGATACCCTTTGTCAAAAGTATGGCAAAAACCACTAGGGTATCTACAGAGCTGGCAGTGATGTGTGTTTTGAATGTGGTAAGCCAGGCCAAAGGGTTAGATAGTGTCCTCAGGTGGGTTCGTGGGTATCACACCCAGTGCTACCAGTGAGATACGCCCAAATAGACTCTACGCACTTCAATCCTGACCGAACCAGGAAAGTTCTCCTGATGTGTCACTGGTACGTTACACGTTTCTCATTTACTAGACCCAGGAGATTTTTTTTCCTTTGTTATTCCTTATATAGCTGTTGACTTCGAAGTCAGTCCCAAAATCCTAGTAGAGGCTTTCTCAGTCTCTACCTCAGTGAGTAAATCTATCATAGCCTGGTGGGTATACAGGAACTATCTAGTTATGGTATCTCAGAAAGTTACTTCAGCAGACTTAGTCAAATTAGAGATGACTGATTTTGATGTTATTCTCAGCATGGATTGGATTTATTCCTGCTATGCCTTAGTCGATTACAGAAATAAAATTGTCCAATTTTAGTTTTCGAATGAATCCATCCTTGAGTAGAGGGTTAGTACTTCAACACTTAGGGGTCATCTTATTTCTTACCTGAGGGCAAAAAAAAATATCTAAGAGATGTGTCTACCATCTCGTTCGAGTCCAGAACTCTAGTTCAGAACCCTCTAATATTGAATTGGTGTAAGTAGCATATGAATTCCCATATATGTTTCCTGAAGATCTCCCCGGAGTTCTTCCCGAAAGGAAAATTAACTTTAGAATAGACCTTCTTCCAGATACTCAACCCATATCTATTTCTCCATATAAAATGGCATCCGTAGCACTCAGAGAATTAAAAGAACAGTTGAAAGATCTCCTAGATAAGAGATTCATCAGACCTAGTGTGTCCCCATGGGCTGCACTAGTTTTATTTGTGCGTAATAAAGATGGTTCTCTTAGAATGTGTATTGACTACCATCAGCTAAATAAAGTCACGATCAAGAACAAGTATCCCCTTCTCAGAATCGATGAATTATTTGACCAACTTCAGGGTGCCAGTTATTTCTCCCAGATACACCTCAGATCAGGCTATCATCAGCTTAGGATCAGGGAATCTAACATCCTGAAGACAATCTTTAGAACTCAATATGGTTACTTTAAATTCTTAGTCATGTCATTTGGTCTTACCAATGCCCCAGTAGCTTTCATGGACTTGATGAATCGTGTGTTCAAGCAGTACTTGGATATGTTCATCATAGTCTTTATAGATGACATTCTTGTGTACTTCTGCAGTGAGCATGATCATGTAGACCATCTCAGAATTGTATTGCAGACTCTTAGAAACCATCATCTATTCGCCAAATTCAGTAAATGTGAATTTTGGCTAAGGTCAGTAGCCTTTCTTGGCCATATCATTTCCTGTGATGGCATTAGAGTTGATCTCCAAAAGACCGAAGCAGTGAGAAATTGGCCTAGACCCATCTCTTCATCAGATATCATGAGTTTATTGGGCTTGTGAAAAGAGTTTTCAGGAGTTAAAGACTCGACTCACTACAACTCCAATTTTGACCCTTCGAGTTGGTTCAGACGCCTTTGTTGTGTATTTTGATGATTTTATAGTCGTCTTGGGGTATGTTTTGATACAGAGAGGTAAGGTCATAGCCTACGCCTCTAGATAGCTTAATCCCTACGAAAAAAACTATCATACTCATGATCTTGAGTTAGCAGCAATAGTGATTGTCTTAGAAATTTGGAAGCACTATTTGTATGGGGTGTATACTGATGTGTTCACTGACTATGAGAGCCTTAACTATGTATTCTTTTAGAAAGATTTAAATCTACATCAGAGAAAATGGTTGGAGTTATTGAAAGACTATGACATGAGCGTTCTCTATCATCCAAGTAAAGCCAATGTAGTGGCTGATGCTCTCAGTAGGATGTCTATGGGTGGTGTTGCTCATGTGGAGGATCATAAGAAGAAGTTCGTTCAGGAAGTTCATCAGCTTGCTCGACTAGGTGTTCGCTTAGTTGATTCAGCAGAAGGTAGTGTATGGGTATAGAGTAGTTTAGAATCATCCCTGGTTTTTGAGGTAAAGAAAAAGTAGGATAGGGATCCCAGTCTAGTTAAGTTAAAGAAATCAGTCAGAGATTAGAAAGTAGAGGTCTTTTCCCAAGAGGGAGATGGTGTTTTACGTTGCCAGGGTTGGCTATGTGTGCTAGGTGTAGAAGACTTGAGACAATGACTTTTTGCAGAAGTGCATGGTGCGCGCTACTCTATTTATACAGGGTCCACTAAGATGTACCATAATTTGTGGGAGATCTATTGGTGGAGTGGAAAAAAGTGAGATATTTTAGAGTTTGTGGCTAAGTGGTCAATATGTAAATAGGTTAAGACCGAGCATCAGAAGCCAAGTGGGTCTATGCAGAAGTTTAGTATTTCTACTTAGAAATGG
The DNA here is from genome assembly GCF_002878395.1 of Capsicum annuum. NCBI lineage: Eukaryota > Viridiplantae > Streptophyta > Magnoliopsida > Solanales > Solanaceae > Capsicum > Capsicum annuum. The sequence goes on from NC_061119.1 coordinate 179,256,180, forward strand.
AAAGAAGTAAACATGGACTTTACGATGGGTTTGCCCCGTACTCATCACCAGCATCATTTAGTTTGGGTCATTATAGATAGGATAACCAAATCAACTCATTTCCTACCAGTCCATACCTCTTAATTAGCTGAGGATTATGCCAAACTCTATATCAGGGAGTTGGTCAGATTGCACAGTTTTCCATTGTCCATTATCTCAGATAGAGGTACCCTATTCACCTCTCATTTTTGGAAGGCATTCCAAAAAGGTCTTGGTACCTGAGTTCACCTCAGTACAACCTTTTATCCTCAAACAGATGGTCAAGTAAAAAGGACAATTCAAAATTTAGAAAATATGCTGCGAACGTGTGCGATAGACTTTAAGGGTAGTTGGGATAACCACTTTCCTTTGATTGAATTCATATATAACTACAACTATCATTCCAACATTCAGATGGCTCAGTTTGAAATGCTTTATGGAAGGAGGTGTAGATCTCCCATTGGTTGGTTTGAAGTGGGTGAGGCCGCAGTGGTAGGTCCTGACTTGGTATTTGATACATTAGAAAAAGTTTATTTGATCAGCGAAAGGATTAAGATAGCTAAGAGCTGACAGAAATAATACGCAGATGTGTGCAGAAAGGATCTTGAGTTCGGGTTTGAGGATTTTATGTATTTGAAAATATCTCCTATGAAATGAGTGAAGAGGTTTGACAAGAGGGAGAAACTCAATCCCCGATATGTTGGTCCTTATAGAAATCTCAGCCATTTTAAAAAGGTAGCTTACGAGTTTAAGTTACTTTCAGACTTAGCTTCAGTGCATCCAGTGTTCCATGTCTCTTTGATTCAGAAATGCATAGGTGACCCAGCAATTGCATTCCCTATAGAGAGCATAGATATTCAAAACAGTCTCTCTTATGAAGAAACTCCCGTCGAAATCCTTAATTATCAGATTCACAGACTGAGGAAAAAAGAAGTCCCCCTAGTCAAAGTCCTTTGGCAGAATCAGTTCGTAGAGGGAGCTACTTAGGAAGCAAAAGCAGACATGCGGACCAAATATCCTCACCTCTTCTCCGCAAGCTTAGACTCAGCCCAAGGTAATAGTTTTTCTTTGAATTTCCTCAGCCTTATGTTCGAATATAGCTACCAACTTGGTACCAATTAACTTTGCATATCAGTCATGCATTCACGAGTCAGTTTAGTCATGTACTCATGCATCAGACATACATGTCCAGTATATATAAGCCTAGCTTATCAGTAATCCTAGTCATGCATTCATGAATTATGTTCATCTATGTACTCATGCATCAGATATGCATTTTCAGTATGATAATTCAGTATATCCATAATTTCAGTTATGAAATCATGCTTCAGTTATGCATATTCAGTGTCTAAGTCCAGTCAATCATTATTCTCTATTTAATCAGTCTCATTCGAGGAAGAATATTTTCAAGGGGGAGATATTGTAAGACCCTGCAAAATCCTAAGCTCAACTCAATCTTTTAAGCTTGCTAACGGGTCCCAAACTTAGAAAATTCTAGCTAAGTATTCAGACTTAGTATTATTTTGGCCTTCGTAAGTTGGCAACTCTATTTCACAACTCTTAAAACCTTAAAGTACCAATCTTTAGGTTAAATTATGATCAGGAATGTCAGTAGGTTTTTTTAAACAAGTTTTAGATTTTTCAAACCTCGTTTAGACCATGTTTGAGTGACTAAAATAGTGAGTCGATGCGATCTCAACGCGTCGTGTAGTCCCTAGCATCGATAGATAATTTTTCCCTCAGCTTAGTGTAAATTCCAGTGAACTGACGCAGACTCGACACGACGCGTTGGCCATCGCGTCAATGCCAACAACACTGTGCATCAGTCTGTGCAATGACAGTTCAGTTTTTAGTCATTAAAAGCGCATCCTCAAGGGTATTAAGGTCTTTTTCCCACCCCTATTCATCCCTAAAACACGAGATTCAGCCTTCATTAAGAAAAATACACTCACTTTATCTCAAATTGCTCAAGAACAAGAACCCTAGGTGATTTAATTTCAAAGATAAGGCTCAAGGTTTTACCATTTTTCTTCAAGAATTTAGCAACCAAGGTATGTTAAGTGTTCATCCAAGGGTTCCTTCCACCCTTGGAGTCCAAGAAACTCTTTTAAATTTCAAGTAGCTTGATTTTATGCTTTCCATGATTTGAATTCAAGAGTATTCATGATTATAATGTTGATTGGATTTCTATTCCATGATTAAGTGCAAATTTTAAGTAAAAACAACTGTTACGTATGTAATATCATGTGAATTCATGTTAAAGCCTTCAAATTATGATACTCATGTGTTGATTAGTACTATGTACATATACAATGCCTTCCAAATGTGTGATGAGTTGTTCATGAGAATTAAATAATAAAATTATATCATGTTAGCATGTATTCATATTCATGTCATGCAAGTGTTTGATAGAATGTCCCAATGAATGAATGATGATCAAGTAGTTATTTATCATGTTTCAAGATTGTGCCATGTCTTATAATTTATGCTATCAAATCCTGGGGGTATTTAATACCCAACAATTTAACAGATTACCTAGAGACATGGTCACTCTCAGGATAGTATCAGTCATGTCACGATCAGTAGTACTCTCAGCCAGTTACAGAACTCAGGAAAAACTCAGTAGACTTAGTATTAGTCCAGTCCAGTTCAGTATTTAGTTCTGGCCTCAGTAAATTCAGTCAGTTAATAAAATTTAGTAGTATTTCATCAGTCAATGAAACTCAGTGAACTCAACTCAGTTTAGTTAGTCAGTATCATCTATAACAGTTCAGTCAAGCCTAGTATGAACTAAAAATCAGTTCAGTGTCTATTCAGTTGGAAGTACAATTCAGCACCGAGTTAACCTAGGGATGGGGGCATTCCTTCCAGCAAAGGGTTTGACCCGTAGTAGCAATCTTTGTGTTATAGAACTATGTAGCCAGCATAGTTTGAGCTATCCTCCTACCAGATTAGGGTTGATACTTCTCGTACGAGTTTTTCTGCCAGCGAGGGTTGACGAAAGAGCTTTCTGTTAGAGAGTATTAACTCATAGTTGTCTTTACCCATGGCACAGTACTGAAACCCTTCCAACTGGGGTTACAAGTTGGACCCCAATCTATTCAGACAGGGGTATGCTGGTTAGATGATTACCTCCCACAGTGTCAATTTCAGTTCCAGTCCTAGAATAGAACTCAGTTCAGTTCTACAGATTTAGGACTATTAGATATAGTCACTAAGTTTAGTATAAAACTTAGTATAATTCCACAAGATCAAGACTGTCAGATACAGTCCCTCAATTACCAGCTGTACAATATCAGTAAACTCAAATATCAGTAAATTAGTAATTCAGAACTCAGTATCCAGTGTTATCAAGACCTTAGATTACAGTACATGTATTTATGCATGTACTCTCCTTCAGTTATATTCATGTCATTCAGTCAGTATTATTCATGCATATGAACCCATGCATTTCAGCCAACCTCACTTTACATACAGTACATTCAAAGTACTGATGCATACCTTTATTTTGCACTATGTTGTTTTATATCATAGGTTCAGATGCATGGGCTCCCGATCATAGTTAGCAGTTCAGATATTCAGCTGACAGAGTTAGTGGTGAGTCCTCTTAGTTCAAGGATATGATGATTATTTTAGTAGTTCAGCTTATTTTAGTAGTTCGAAGTTAGTTGGGGACTTGTCCCATCAACTTCTTATTTCAGATAGTTTAGAGGCTTTTCTAGACTAGAGTATTTTCAAATAGATATTTCAGTTTTGGTATTGTTATATCGCATTTAGTTTTATTATGGTATTGAACCTTATGACATGTTTTTCACCTAATTTTTGCATACCACAGTATTATTATTCAGTTATTGCAGCAAGTACCAGTCATGGGTTAGCTTGTGTCCTTCATAATTATGAGCACCGTGTAGCGTTCAGGGTACAGACTCGGGGTGTTACACTACCAGTTCCGCTATGGACTATAAAATGTTAATGTCAGATGTTTAGGTGTAATAGTAGTTCTCATAGTTTAGGGAGAAATATAAGTTTAGAGATATGATATTTGTAGGTTATGATAAAGGCAGTATGGTTATTAAAGATTTAGGGATATCCATGTTATGTGTTAGAATCTAAGTTTGAATCTTTGAAGGTTGAGCTGATAGAAAGAGGAGCTGAAAATTCTAAGTTATTCAATTTTAAGTTGTTACATGATGATTGTTGGGGCTATAGAGGGTTAAGAGTTATATCTCAGAAGAAAGCACTAGCAACAAGTTTTACATTATCAGGCATAGTCATTCAAGGTGAGTTTACCAATTATGTGTATTATTATACCCCAAATTCTAGAGTAAAGTAGTGGCAGTTCAGTTTAGAGGTGTTGATTAAGTGGTTCCTAGACTTAGAATGATGGCTTTAAGCTAAGGGGGAGATGGTAGAAGAAGTAACCAAGTCAGGCTCTCAGATTTTAGTAGTGATGTCAGTGCGTTGTAAAACAACACTAGAGAGGAAGATGCCCGACCCATTCTTATTTCAGTCTTTGTGCTTCAGTTATCATGACATCTATTCATGCCTTACATGTCGCCTCTATGATCATAGCTCATATTCATACACTTTCCATAAAATCATGTACGCTTCCAGTTCCTAGTTTAAGGAGTTCCAATTTACCCAGCAGTACAAATCATATTCCATTAATTTATGAACTTCAAACCTAGGTAATGTAGCTCATGACTCATGTATTCATGTTCTATAGTATGCTCAGTTCCCATGACTCATGCTATACTTCTAATGATCAATGAAATTAGATTATTATATCATGTATATCTTCAGTTTAGATCTCTTGATGAATCCATGATGTTGATATTTTATTCCTCAGGCCTCAGTTAAGTGTCAAGTTTTGTATGGTGTTCATTCATGCTTTAAGTCCTTATGTTTTAACCTTTCAGTGACCCCTCCTTATGAAATAATATAGTGATGCACAATTGTTTTGTTGAGAAAGAGTAAATGTTTCATGTTAAGGAAAGATTATTGCATGCTTGTTTTACACGAGGCTATGGTTATGAAGATAGGCTTGAATGTCATGTTGGTGTGTAAGTGAATAAATGTATAACGCGTTAGTGAATGACTAGTAAGATATTGTATTTAGTTGTTGAAGAGGTAATCAGAATTATTTAGGAGATAAGAAGTTATGACAATGCAGAGTGTATTGAATTCATGACTCGAGCTAGTATTACAGTGTTATGTGTGCACTTGGTAGATTCGCGTAATCTGAACATAGAGATAGAATTTAGTTCAGCCCAGACTTCAGTAGGTAGAATTATCAGTACTCATATGAATATCTTTAGTAGCCTCAAGTAAAGTGCAGTATTGAAGAGGAGTGTATAGTTGAGGGAGCATTCGGGGAGTAGGTCTAAGCTTGAAAATGGCAGTTACATAATTTAAAGCATAGTAATTCTATCCTAGCTTATGTTTCGTAGGCTTATGTTACATGTCCCAGAATTACAGCCATCATGGGATTCCCTATATAGATGTCTTGTTCAGATTATGCCCAAGATTCTATGCTTCCTATTGTTACTAGGACTTCTTAGAAAGAGCGTTGATGAAATACTCAAGTTGAGTATAAGCTTCCAGTATGAGTTAGTCCGTAACGCGAGCAATTCAGTTTAGTAGTCAGGCAGACAAGTTTCTATGGTTTTCCTCTCTCTTATTAATGAGGAAATTTCTTCATGACCATGCAAGTCATAATATCAGTTTAGATCATGCATCAGTTTAAGATTCCATATGTTCAGTCATGATTCAGTTCGTAAGTATCCAGTTCTCAGTCCTTCCTTAGTATTTCAGTCAAGTCAGTATCATCTTGAAGGCGAACTATCCCAAGGGGGATATTGTAATACTCTGAGTTTTCATGTCCTAAATCTCTCATCTTTTCTTGATAAAACCAGATCCAGTTGGAGGTAATGGTTACTCATAAGTTGAATCTCTCGATTATATCTTGGCCTTTATAACCATTTTCATTTCAGTGCTTGTATTCACGAGGCCAGTTCAGTTAAGGTATCATTCCAAGACTCAGTTGTGCAATCATGTTCAAATTCATGTATGTTCAGTATATGCTCTCAATTACCTTAGTATAGTACTCTCAGTCTAACCAGTTTCATTCGAGGATGAATGTTCCCAAGGGGGAGATATTGCAACACCTCACATTTTTGGGCTAGAATTTAAATCGTTGTTCCTATAAGTAAAGACTTGAACCTAATTATTCTATGTATATACATGTGTGATTGGCAAATATGTGATATGAAAATATCTTTTTATATTGATCAAGGTAATAATACCTTCCTAACTCAAAGGCAAGTTGAGGGCTTTTCTATTGATAGAGTTTTGAAAAATGCTCCAACAAAGGTCTACTTTAAATGAGTGTATCTCTTAGCATATGTTTATTCAAGTGTCCTACTATACACCAAAAGAAATATCTATGAATCTTATTTACAACGCAATTGGTTTCACATTAATTCGATATCAGAGTAGAAAGTTATGCTTATTTTACTTTGAAGTATCTATCTGTCAACCAAGTGACGACAATTCTGATAAACCGTCACTTAGGTGACGACTAAGCTAACGATCCATCAAATAAGTGATGAGCCATCAGCCCTAGTTGTCATCCTAGGATAGTAGAGGGTAAATTCCAGCCTGAAAGTGATCACTTAGGTGATGATCCATCACCTAAGTGATTGGCTGTCAAACTTGGTCATCAACTAAAGATTTCTGCAATTTTCTTTGGTTTCTTTGGGGGTATTTTGGTATTTTCCTCACCTCAAACTCCACCCCCACAACTTAAATCACACATTAAACCCGATTAAGTGATAAAATATTAGTTTCTCATCACTCATAATCCTCTCCACTGTTAAGAACAAGAAAATTAGGGTTTCCTCTCAAGACATCTCCCAAGAACAAGATTCAAGCCCTTCTTCAAGAAATTATAATTCCCAATCCAAGAACAATCAAGAAAAGTCAATTCTCTTTCAAGATTAAAGCTCGAAGGTATGTTAGATGGTCATCCATGGGCCCTTTTTACCCATGGATTCCAAGAACCCAATTTCAAGTTTAAAAGTATGATCTTTACATGTTTTATGAATTATGTCTATCAACTTTCATGAAATTTCAAATTTATATCATGTTTATACAAAATTGTTGTTGTTATTCCTACATGTTTGAATGGTGTTGTTTGTTGATTTAAGCCTTCATTGGCGATTTAGCATCAAAATAATGCTACTACTACAAGTTTTAAAACTACTCCCATGCTTAGCTTAAACCATTCATTAAAAGTGTTTGATGAAATGCCTAAATGATTGGGTTTTGAACAATGGCTACTTATTACATGTTTACAATGAATTACCTCCATGAAACTCTTAAGAAATCCAATCATGTATTACATTTCCAAGAGTTTTGATAGAAAGAGCCCTTATATATTTGAAAGTTGAAGTATGTTTATCTTACCTTGGTAACTTGATTTCAAGTTATGATTTTAATTGTTTTCACGTGGAATGCATTATAGTATGTTTTAAATATTGTGATTTCTATATCATGTTCATGCGAATTCAGAATTAAACCCGTAGTTTATGATTTGCTCATGTGATCCTGTTATCTTATCATATTTAAAAGCATCCCCATGTTTAAGTCTGGACCCCCATGTGTTTGATGAAATGTTTAAGTGAATAATTATGAACAGTTATTTCCTTCCATGGTTTCAGAGCTTTCATGTGTCCCTATTGTTATTGCTATCGAGTCCTGGGGGTTATGAATACCCGAAACTGAGCTATTTACTTAGTCTCAATATTTTTGAAATGGGTTCAGATATTTATGAGCACTATCAATTTAGTCAGCTATCATAATCAGTCAAACTTAGATCAGTTCAGTAATCCAAGTTAGTCCAGTTGGGAGTAGGATTTAGAACCAAGCGAACCCAAGGATGGAGGCTCACCTATCAGTAGAGGGTGTGACCCTTAATAGTATTCCCTAGGTTCTAGAACTACATAACTATCATAGGTTGAGATATCAACCTTCCAGTAGAAGGTGGATAAAGTGTTTACCTGCCAAATGAGGGTAATACGTATCTCATTAGGGCACCTGCCAGATGAGGGTGACTCTTTTGTTTGTTAGTACCCATGGCACGGTACTAGAACCCCTCCAACCGGGGTCACAGTTTTGACGTCAATCAGCTCAGCTTTAAGGCATATCAATTAGATGATACCTCCCACAGTTTCAGTTTTATTATTCAGTTCAGAACTCAATTCAGTTTTGTTTGACCATAGCATACAGTTTATCAGTTATTCAATTATCAGATTTTAATATTTCAGCTTACAGGCTATTTTTAGAATCATGTTATATGTTTGGTCATGCATTCTCAAATTTTACAGTATTCACGTATTTATATCAGTTATTCAGTTATATCATGCTATTCAGTCAATTATTATTTATGTACATAAGCCCATGCATATAAGCCTAACCCCATTTAGCATACCAGTACATTCAAAGTATTGACCGCATACTTGTTTCTTGCGTTATTATGTCTCATATCATAGGTTTGGACGCTCAGGTTCCCGACCTAACTTAGATATTTTAGCATATCAGCAGTAGCCGTGGCGAGTACTCATATTTCAAGGACCGATTATGTTTATTTCTATGGTTTCAGTTTAGTAGTTAGTTGGAGTTAGTTTAGGCCTGTCCTATCAACTTTTATGCAGTCAGTTTTAGAGGCTTTTAGACACTTCAGGCAGGCAGGCAGTTTGTTATTATTTTTATCAGCTTTCAGACAGTTGTTTTCCGATAATTGTTTTCAGATTTATGACTCAGAAATGTTTTAATATTTAAAACTTATGGTGTATTAAGATATTCCGCATATGTTTATTTTGTTATTATTATTCAGCGCTCATACAGGTACCAACTCATGGGTTAGCTTGTGGTCACTTGTGACTATAAGCATCGTGTAGCATCCAGGGTATACTCCCGGAGCGTTACACATCTATTGCACCAGTTAGGTTATCTATTGCAACCTATAACCAACCTATTATAGTGGATGAGTAATTCGTTGGAAATAATAAAAATAGATTACTCATCTGTGGCAAAATGAGTTATCTGTTGGATCAATATTGTTTAGATTTCTTCCAAACAGAAGAGTCATCTGTCGCAACAGATGAATGATCGGTTAGATTATTCATTTATTGCATTAGATTTTCATTGTTGCATTAGATTTGCATCTGTTGCATCATATGTTTTATCTATTGCATCAGATGGTTATTTATTGCGCCAGATGGTCCATCTGTTGTGCCAGATGGTTCATATGTTGCGCCAGATGGTTCATATGTTGCAATACCATTTTTTTCCAAGAAAAATAAAAAATTAACCCAAAAACATCAACACAACACACACACATACTTATAACATCAACGGTGACCAAAAATCACCAACAAATCAAATCAACGGTTCAACAACAAGAACAACAAAAAATTATATTTCGCACCGAAAAGAGTAGAGAAGAAATGCCAGAAACTAGGGTTTGGTTCAGTTCACATTTCAAATTTAAATAAGAAATATTGAAATTGTTAACCAATACTAGAAGAGAAGTTGTCTCAAGTTCCTCTGTTTCTTCATAACTAAAAAGACATAATTTTTTATCTGTGAAAGAAGAAATGGGACGACGAAGAACTCTAAGTTGTTATCGCCGGAGAACACTACTTGTCACGTCGATTGACGATTGAAAGTCAAAAAGAAACTCGCCTAGCTATTTGTTGCCAAAGCTTGAAGTCACTAGGAATTGAAAAGAGAAATTTTGCAGAACTGTTAGTTGGGAGGGAGTTGAGAAAGACTGTTGAGAGAGAGGATATATGGTTGATTTGGAAAGGAGAGGGTGTGGGTTGATTTTTATTTTTGAAAAGATTAGAAAGTTTTGAAAATATTAATCAAGTCCACAATCAACTTAATCAAGTTTCCTAATTATGTTTGATCCTTTATGTTGGTCAATGTCATCAATCATTTATTCAAGACTTAAATGACACCTTTCCTTCAATTTTCTCTACTTTCAGTTGCTTTGGCTATGGTATTATTTATTCACAATGACAAGGTCTTTTTTCTTATCAAAGAGGTTGTGATTTCCTCTTAACTAAAGGTCCAAAAAAAAAAAGGTGACAGTGCATTCCATGGAAGACTAATGTCGTGGGGTATGTTCTTTATATTATTCTAGGTGGCTGTCAAATTGCAGTATTATAATTCTCTAATATGTGATTACTTTTAGTTCCTTTGTCTATGGTATTATTTACTCAAAGATACAAGGTTTTTTTTCTTATCGAAGAGGTTGTGATTTTCCTGTTAACTAAAGGTGCCAAAAACAGAAAGGTGACAGTGCATTCCATGGAAGACTAATGTCGTGGGGTTTGTTCTTTATATTGTTCTAGGTAGCTATCAGATTATGCTGATTGAAGAAGAGGCTCTTTGGTGGTTTAACCATGTGTGCACTTATGAATACAATCATCAAAGGGGACTTGATGACAGAAAATTACATAGGATGCCCCCATAGCGCAAAATCACCATTTTGCTTTTTTATGAAAAGTCTTAAAGATCAACTATACATTTTTTTTCATCTACACCTCAAATATTTTTACACTTTTCATATTCGTTTATTTCTTAACGTATATTTTTATTTTTTCTTCTTTTTTTCCCTTTTTTATTTTTCTTGATTTTTGTTTTTTCTTTTTTTTTTTTAAATTCATTTGTCCCAACATTTATTTTTCTCACTTTTTTCATTTTTTATTCTCATTTTTCTTTTTTTTTCCACATTGTTTATTTTTTATTTCTCCTTTTTTCTATTCATCTATTTTAGCCTTTATATTTTTTTATTTTTATATTTTCTCATTTTTCTTCCTTTTTTCACTTTTCTCAAACTTTATTATTATTCTTTTCCTTCTCAATCACTTTTTTTTATTCTTCAATTTTCTTTCTATTCCTTTTCTTCTCTTTTTTTTTCTTTTTCCTCATTCTTAATTTATTTCTTTTCTCTATTTCTTTCTTCTATTTCTTCTTTTTTTTTCTTTACTTCTATTATATTTTGTCAAAAAATAAAAAGTTGGATAATCTGCAAAGACTATTTTCTCTCTTTGCTATCAAAGTACATTTAAGGGTTGACTTGTTGTTTGGAAGTCCTTTGGATACATCTTGCCTCTAAGACAAGAGTTATAGAACATTTCATAAATCAGGAGACAATGTGGTAGTGTCAAGTCTTACTCGTGGAACATAACTTGTTGTTTGAAAATTCTTAAGCTAAGTCATGTCTCCAAGGCAAGAGTTATAGAGTATCTTATAATTTAGACATAGTGAAGTAGTGTTAACCCTTGTCCATGGGAAGTAACTTATTTTTTTTTATGGTTTTTGGGCTAAGTCTTTTCATAGAGGCAAGACTAATAGAGCATCTCTTTAATCAAGACACAGTATGACAGTACCAAGTTTTGTCCAAGAGACGTAAGTTGTTGTTTGAAAGTCTTTGGGATAAGTCTTGCCTCTAAAGAAAGAGTTACATAATATCTCATAAATCAAGACACAATGTGGTAGTTCAGCTCTTGCCCATGGAGCGTAAGTTGTTGTTTAAAAGTACTTGAGCTAAGTCTTGACTTAAAGGAAAGAGTTACAGAACATCTCATAAATCAAGATACAATGTCACTACTTAAAAAATAGTAAAACCAATCATAAAAATATAGCACATGTAGTCAATTTTTCCCACATATGTAATACCCCGAGTCTGCATTTCGGGCGCCACACGGTGCTTATGACCCCGAAGGACCACAAGCTAACCCATGATGGGTACCTGCTATGAGTACTGAATAATAATACTGAAATAATGTGAAAGTTAGGCTGAAATGCCATAAGGTTCATAATCCAAAAACAAATATTGAATACTGATAAATAAATACTGAAAAATAAACATCTTTTTGAAATAATCTAGCCTGAAAGACCTCTAACTGTCTGAACATGGATTTGATGGGACAAGTCCCTAACTAACTCCAACTACTGAATATACTGAACTAATGAAATACTGAAATGATAACTCTATTCTCAAACTATGAGGACTCACCACTAAATCTGCTACTGATTGGTTGGGCTGCTAAGTACGGTCAGGAGCTCGTGCGTTTGAAACTATGAAATAAGACATCATAGCACAAAAAAGAGTATGCATCAGTACTTTGAATGTATTGGTATGCTAAGTGAGGTAAGTTGATATTCAAGGGTTCATATGCATGAACAATAAATAACTGAGTAACATGAATGTGACTGAATGAGAGTATATATATATATCTAAAACTACTGTAAATACTGATTATGCAATATTGTATGTAAATTTACTTTACTGTAACTGAGATCGCTGATAACTGAATCACTGAGAAATGAGTTATTAATAACTGGGTGACTATTTATGACAGTCCTAATTCTGTAGAACTACACTAAGTTCTATATTGAGTTGGGTGACTATGTCTGACAGTCTTGATTCTGAAAACTGATCTGAGGTTTTACATTGAGTCTCAAACTGAAACTGTAACTATGGGAGTGTTTATCTAACCTACATACCTCGATTATAAGCTGAGTTGGGGTCCAACCTGTGACCCCATTTGGAAGGGTGTTAGCACCTTATCAAGGGACACTAACAATGGTTGTAAGTTAACTCTATCTGACAGGAAGATATTTTGTCAACCCTCACTGGCAGGAAAACTCATACGAGATGTATCAACCTTTATCTGGCTGGAAGATATCTCAAACTACACTGGCTACGTAGTTCTGCAATACAGGAATTGCTACTAAGGGCTAAACCCTTTACTGACAGGAATGCCCCCATCCCTGTATTCACTCGGTGTTGATTCCTACTCCCAACTAAATAGACACTGAACTGATTTCTAGATTGTACTAGACTTGACTGAACTATTACTGATCGTGCTAATTGACTAAACTAGAATGAGTTCACTGAGTTTGGTTAACTGACTGAATACACTATTCGTGATGCTGAGCTGAACTAAACTGATACTAAGTTTCACTGAGTTCTATAACTGACTGAGTACTAGTGTTTATGACTTTAATGAGTCTATTCTGTAACTACTATTACTCTAGGTAAATAGCTAGATTTTCAGGTATTGAATACCCATAGGACTTGAGAACCTGGAAAGTAAAGCATATCAGGTGATTGAAAAGCATAATGATATTTGCTTGTGAACAATTCATTCATTTAGACATTTTGTGAAACACTTGATATACATGAACTTGTACATGAATGCGACCACATAATAGTATGTCATGATTTCTCCATTCAATTCACATAGGCATTTTATCAAAAACTTGGGGAGCATGATTATTTCACATAATATTAGTCAACACATGAACATCATGGATACACTGCTAACTTCTAAATTCAAGGGTTTATCAAGATAATCACATATTCATCACACATGCTATTCAATTTCATAAAACTTGCAATTAAATCATGGATTGAAACCCAATTAACATTATGAATAGGAGTATAATCAAATTTCAAGCATTGAAATCATGAATCTATAACTTGTTATTTAAAAAAAGGTTCTTAAACTCCATGGGTGAAAGGGGCCCATGAATTAACACCTAACATACCTGAGAAGTTTAATTCTCGAAGGTTCTTGGAGGAGTTCTTGAGAATTATTCTTATTTCTTGAAGCTATAGCTTTGCCCTTTTTGAGAGAGAATAACTTAATCTTGAGAAAAACTGAGTGAATAATTAAATAATGAGCAATCAGTGCTCTTTTAGGGCTAAATTTCATGTTTAGCACTGATTAGGGCCATGGAAAAATTCCAAATTACCCCTGGAAAGAAATTAGTTTTCGTAATTGAAAAATCCTGAATTTTGCCACAACCACGATGCAGTGGCATTATGGTGAGCCACTGGAATGTGGCTAGCACAGTTCATAAAAGGATGAACGTTAAATAGACTCTTGGCACGATACGGCACCATCACTGAGACTCACTGGATTTTGACTATTGGGAAAATGGCCCATGGCGCGACGTGGTGGAATCGCGGTCCCTCACAGGAAAATGACAATTGTGAAATAGAATATTTATACGATGCGCCATTATCGTGGCGATTCATTGGAACTAGCTAATGCCACTTGAATTGGCTCTGCCATGCGGTGATGCCCACTTTGGCACACTACTTTACAAAAACTACTATAACTCTTCACCCGGGTATCGGATTTGGCCGAGTTTTATATCGTTGGAAAGCTGACTGAATTTCCTATGTAATGGAAGGTATTAATATGAAGAATTCTAAGTATTTTTTAAAAATAAATTTATATAGGAATACTCAAGTATTGAGAGCTAAATTGAGCTAGGGAAATATGGGGTATTACAATATCTCCCCCTTGGGAACATTCTTCCTCGAATAAGATTGATTAAGCTGAGAAGCACTGATAGATTGATTTTGCATAGTGAACATACATATCTGATTCATAAGCACATGGCTGAACTGATTCATGAATGCATAACTGTCATGAAGATAATATGCAATGGTAATGAATACAAAATTTATAACTGTAACTGAATATGAAATTGAGTAAATCTAAGGAAAATTGTTACCTCAAGCTGATTCTGAGTTTGCGGAGAAGAGGTGAGGATACTTGGTCCGCATATCTACATCTGCTTCCCAAGTAGCTCCCTCAACGAACTGATTCCTCCATATAACTTTGACCAAGGGAACTTCTCTGTTCCTCAGTCTGTAAACTGAACCTTCTCTAAGGAATTAAACACTAAATCGGGCCCTACTACTACGACCTCACCTACCCCGAACCAACCAATTGGAGATCAACATCTCCTACCATAAAGAACCTCAAACGGAGCCTTTTGAATACTAGAATGATAACTGTTATTATATGCAAATTCTGTCAAAGGCAAGTGGTCATCCCAACTACCCTTAAAATCAACAATGCATGCACTTAACATATCTTCTAGAGTCTGAATGGTCCTTTCTTCTTGACCATCTGTAGAGTCTGAATGGTCTTTTCTTCTTGACCATCTGTCTGAGGTTGAAAAGTTATACTAAGGTGAACTTGGGCACCAAGACCTTTTTGGAATACTTTCCAGAAGTGAGAGGTAAATTGGGTACCTCTATATGAAATAATAGATACTGGGACTCCGTGTAACCTGACCAACTCTCTGATATAGAGTTTGGCGTAGTCCTCGGCTGAATAGGAGGTATGAACTGGCAAGAAATGAGCAGATTTGGTCATCCTATCTATGATAACCCAAATTGAATCATGCTGACAATGAGTACGAGGTAAACCTGTCATAAAGTCTATGTTAACTTTTTCCCATTTCCATATGGGAATACTGAACTCCTACATGGACCCACTAGGTTTTTGGTGCTCAATATTAAACTATTAACATGTAGAGCACTTATCTACAAACTCTGTGATATCCCTCTTTATACCACTTCACCAATAGATCTCCCACAAATTGCAGTATATCTTAGTGTCCCCAGGATGAATAGAGTAATACGCACCATGTGTTTTCACAATAATTTGTTACCTCAAGTCATCTACACCTGGCACACATAACTGACCCTGGCAACTTAGCACACCATCTCCCCCTTGGGAGAAAATCTCTACTTTCTGATCTCTGACTGAATCTTTTAACTTAACTAGACTGGGATCTCTATTCTATTTTTCCTTCACTTTGGAAACCAAAGATGATTCTGAGCTATTCTGCACCCATACGCTACCCTCTGTTGAGTCGACCAAGTGGACACATTAGCGGGAAAGATGATGAACTTCCTAAACTAACTTCTTCTTACCATTCTCAATATGAGCAACACTACCCATAGACAACCTACTGAGAGCATCTTCCACTATATTGGCCTTGCCCGGATGATATAAAACACTCATCTCATAGTCTTTCAACAAATCTGACCACCTTATTTGGTGTAAATTCAAATCTTTCTGAGAGAATACATACTGAAAGCTCTTGTGATCTGTGAACACATCAACATGTACTCCATTTAAGTAATGCTTTCAAATCCTAAAGGCAAACACTATAGCTGTTAACTCAAGATCATGAGTGGGATAGTTCTTTCCATGAGTCTTAAGTTGTCTAGAGGCATAGACTATGACCTTACCTCTCTGCATCAAAACATACCCCAAACCAACTCTAAAAGCATCTCAATAAACCACAAACCCATCTGAACCATCAGGTAAAGTCAAAACTGGGCTTTAGTGAGTCGAGTCTTCAACTTTCGAAAACTCTTCTCAAAAGAATCTAACCACTAGAACTTGACTTTCTTCTAAGTCAATCTGGACATGGGGGATGCAATAGGAGAAAACCCCTCAACAAACTATCGGTAATAGCCAGCCAAACCCAAAAAACTCCTAATATTTGATGAAGAGATGGGTCTGGGCCAATTTCTTACTTCTTTAGCCTATTGAGGATCAACTCTAATACCATCACTGAAAACTATATAGCCAAGAAAAGGTACCGACCTTAGCCAAAATTCATATTTACTGAATTTGGCAAACAACTGAAGGGCTCTGAGGCTCTATAACACTATTCTGAGATGGTTTGCATGATCATGTTCACTGCGAAAGTAGACAAGAATGTCATCAACGAAGACTATGATGAACATGTCCAAGTATTACTTGAACACACGATTCATTAAGTCCAAGAAAGCTTTTAGGGCATTGGTAAGACCAAATGATGACTAGGAATATGAAGTAACCATACCAAGTTATGAAATCTATTTTTGAAATGTCACATTCTCTGACTCTAAGATAATGATAGCCTGATATGAGGTCTATCTTTGAAAAGTAAATGGCACCCTAAAGTTGGTCAAATAAGTCATCGATTCAGGGAAGTAGATATTTGTTCTTGATTGTAACTTAGTTCAACTAACGGTAGTCAATACACATTCTGATAGAACCATTTTTCTTACGCACGAATAGAATTGGTTCAGCCCAAGAAGATACGATGGGTCTGATGAATCCCTTATCTAGGAGATCCCTCAACTATTTTTTAACTCTTTGAGTTCTGCTGGTGCCATTCTATATGGCGGGATAGAGATAGGCTAAACATCGAGAAGAAGGTCTATTTTGAAGTTAATTTCCAGCTCAAGAGGGACTCTAGAAAGATCTTTGGGAAACACATCTGGAGATTCACATGCTACTGGAACTGACTCAAGACTAGGAGTTTTGAAACTAAAATCCTTCACTCAAACAAGAAGGTAGACACACCCTTTAGATATCATTTATATCGCCCTTAGGTAAGAAATAAGCTAACCCCTAAGTGTTGAAGTCCTACCCCTTCATTCAAGAATAGGTTCATTCGAAAACTAAAAATAGACAATTCTTTTTCTGCATTCAACTGAAGCATAGCATGAGTGAAGCCAATCCATGCCAAGAATGATATCAAAATTTGTTATCTCTAGCTCTACTAAGTCTGTTGATATAACTTTCTAAGATATCATAATCGGATAGATACTATATACCTACTGGACTATGATAGATTTACCCACTGGGGTAGAGACTGAGAAGGGCTCTGCTAGGATTTTAGGGCAGACTCTGAAATCAACAACTATATAAGGAGTTACAAAGGACAGAAAAGCTCCTGGATCTAGCAAAGTCTAAACATGTAAAGGATAAACTTATAACATACCAATAACTACATCAGGAGAACTTTCCTGATCCATTTGGGACTGAAGTGGATGAAGCCTGTTTGGGTGTTGCCCACTGGTGGCACTGGAAGCGGCACCCTGCTGATTCAGGCGATCGGACTGAGCTGGAGGACGATTATGCTAACTCTGCGAACCCACCTGAGGACACTCTCTAACCCTATGAACAGGCTTTCCACATCCAAAACATACATCACTGCCAGCTCTGGAAATATCTTGGTGGTTCCTGCCACATTTCTGGCAAATAGGATTTGTTTGAACACTACTCACATTACCCTGGGGTTTAGGGCCTAGTGCCCTATCTTTGTTGTAGTCTTTAAATTTTAGCACTCGAGAACTGGATGAGAACGAAGATGGAACTAAAGATTTTGGATGAAATTGAGAACGATTGTCACCCTTTAACTTAGGCTGAGTGAAGCTGAAGCTACCTATTTTAGCTCTCTTGTTCTTCCTCTCCTTTTCCCTATTCTTAGCCTCCTCTATCTGCTGAGCATGGACCAGGAGCCTGGATATGTCCATCTACTTAATCAGTATTGCGGTCCTACACTCCTTGACCCTACTGTTAGACACACCCGACACAAACTTACTCATCTGAGATCTGCTATCTGCTACTACATGAGGGGCATATCTAGCTAACTGAGTAAACTTGAGAGAATACTCTTTTACTGTTATGTTGCCCTATTTCATATTAATAAACTCCAAAACCTTATCTTTCCTCAACTCCAATAGGAAGAACCTATCAAGGAAAGTAGTAGCAAACCCTTCCCATTCTACGAGCCCTGCATCTGCGCATCTATCTGTCTTTCACTGCTTAAACCATGTATGGGTTATATCTTGTAGCTGATAGGCAGCTAACTCAGCACTCTCACTGGAAGTCACTCCCATAATATCTGTGACTTTTTGCACCTGATCGAGGAACTCATGTGGATCCTCTTCTGACTTAGATCCTGAAAATTGAGGAGGATTCACTGGGGTGAAGTCCCAAATCCTGTCTATAGCAGTATTGGCAACTAGGTAGGCCTGAACAACAGCTAGTCATTCATTCTGAGCTGCAACAAAATGGACTAGAGTGGTGAACGCAGCTCTGAATTCTGCATGGGGGACATGCTCGTCCAGGGGGCCTGCCTGAAAGGGCTGAGGTGCTGAGAGGTTTTTTGTTCTTCTTCCGTTATTCTTTTTGGGAGGCATGTTTTGTAAACGGAAGTCAGAAAAGAATTTTACTAAGAATTTAACTTAAGCTCATGCTCACTCACACAACATGAATACTACAAGAAGGGAAACTTTTTATAAAAATGCCTCATAGCCTCTTGCCCATAAGTGTGACGCGCTACACACCCATACATAAGACTCTACTTAATGTGGCTTTCAGACTCCCTAGGACTCTGTTGAACTTTAGGCTCTGATACCAAGTTCGTAACGCTCCGAGTCTGCACCCTGGATGCCACACGGTGCTTACAACCCTGAAGGACCACAAGCTAACCCATGACTGGCACCTGCTGTGAGCACTGAATAATAATACTGAAGTAATGCGAAAGTTAGGCTGAAATTCCATAAGGTTCATAATCAGAAAACAAATATCGAATACTGATAAATAAATACTAAAAGCTAAACATCTGTCTGAAATAGTCTAGCCTGAAAAGCCTCTAATTGTCTGAACATGGAGTTGATGGGACAAATCCCCAACTAACTCTGACTGCTAAATATATTGAACTACTGAAATGATAACTCTATCCTAAAACTATGAGGACTCACTACTAAATCTGTTGTTGATAGGATGGGCTGCTAAGTACGGTGATCTGAGGTGATTTTATATACTTTTGTATTATTATTCTAGCTTATTTCGCCTTATTTAGAGAGCAATTCGTGTGCTTAACGTGTTCATATTGAGAAAAATAAGCATTTAAGCATCCAAGTATGTGATTACAATGTCCAAAATATTTTTCAAACAAGTTTGTATTTAATTGAGTAATTTAGAATTCAACCCAGAAAACTTGTTTTACTAGCTTGAACTAGGTGTGTGTCTAGTTGATTTCGGTGAATTTTAATATGTTTAATTTATTTCAAATATTTTAATAATTTAATTATGAGTGGAATAACTTGTTTATAATGTGCAAAATTTAATTTAACTAAGTCAAGAGTCGGAATAATGAGTGGATGATCATTGCGAATTTGCCTTATCCTAACTCTTGTTTTGATTTGTTGCTGAGAATATTGTGTTGATTTGATCTTTAATTTATGGTGTATTACATTATAGGAGATTTAGTGAACTAAATACGGTGATATATTAATAATAAAAAAGCTCAAAATTCATTAAAAATATACTATAAAAAATATAAATAAAGAATAAAACATTTTACACTTAATCAAAGTTTTAAACACAAATTTCAATGAGATGATGCGAAGTCAACTCGTCGCATCGATGTTACAACGCGTTGGGTTGATAAATCTTTCACGGCAATTAAGGGCAACCGACACAGTAGTCCCATTTGATATCAAAAAGGGGCACGCGGTTCAAGGAGCAGCAGGGGATCATTAATACTTTTCCTAAATCCACTTCTATTGAATATATATATGTATATTATATATTTGGGGAGCAGCTGATCATCATGAATGGCTGGGACAACAACTTTGAAAGAAAAGTTGGACACGTACAGTTTTTGACACGCTTGGACTATTTTGGACGAAAAGCCGAGAAGTTGCTACAAAGTTTATTAGATTTTAATTTTATTTTTAATCTTTAATTTTTTATATTATGTATTCAATTATTTAGATCATGATTATAAATATTAGTTGCTAAAAACTCTTCTTCCAAGATTAAAGTCAAAAACATGATTACTATTATTTTGAATTAATTTCAATTAACTTTTGCTTATTATATTTAGTTGTTTGTTTATTATTATTTTAATTATTTTATGGATTGATCACCCATAAAATACATATATTGTCTATCTTTTGATCTAGTGAAAGAGAGAATAGGGAGATAGAATATGGGAATAAACAAAGTTTGAGTTTTTATTCTTTTATATAATAAAGAATTAAACTTAGCGTCTAGGACATGGATGTATTTAGATGTCTTACTTGATTCATACGTAGGATGATATTATTAATTAAATTAATTGGATTATTACATCCCCACTCAATGATATAGTTTTAATATCTATATTAGGTAAAAGATTAGAGGTTGGAAAACAATGATCATACAATTAACCCTATGAATCAACTACTACGATAAGTAAGTTGACGAATGAAATTCAAAAACATAGTATGATTGTTCGAAGTGCTTTAACCCTGAGTTTTTCTCCATTGGTCATTTCAAGAATTTATTTTTACGCATTATTTATTTTATTTTTAGTTTGCAATTATTCAAAACTCTTCGTGTTTATTTTTTTCTCAATTAGTTAGACTAGAATTAGATAGGCAGCGAACGCAAGTCCCTGAGAGATAGATACTTAGACTTCCTTGAATCCACTTTATTACTTGATAAGATGGGCGCCATTGCCGGGGACTTGTTATTAGGCAACTAACTTATTTTTAGTTTTTCTATATTGAGTTATAAATAGTTTTTGTTTAGTTTCTTTTTATTTTCCTTTATTTTTATTTTTCGCATACTCTTCTCGAGATGTCAGTTTGGGATAGATGGTTTTCGAGTGATGACAATTCTTGTTATTTTTGTCCAGATATTTATGAAAGTGCATGGACGAAACCTTCACAATATGATGTGGATAATTCGAGGAAGTCTGAGTACTCGAAAACTAATATTATGAAAATTATTATGGAGCCATTGTCACCATGTCTATAGTAGCTAAGCAAAGAAGTACATTGGTAGAATATTAGCCAATGTGTGGAGCAAACACAAGAATCGCAGCCACTCAATTGTCATCTTGATCTTGAGAATGAAATTGAGAAGGTGAATAAAAGTGAGTGTGTAGTAAATTGTGTAAATTTTGAAGTAGGATTTGTTGAGCCGCATTCGAAACACTTTTCTACATTATGTTTAGATGATGTCTTGTCTGTAGAATCATCTAAAATAATGGAAGAGTGTAAAGATGAGGAACAAGAATCCTATATTCTTGATTTTGCACCGGTTAAGCAACATAAAAACACACCTCACTTGAAGGCCGAGTGGTTTACCATGGACATTCCACTACTCAATTTATTAATTTTTGTACCACCCTATGAGCGTGGCAAAAAGATGGATGCAAAATTGAGGGTGAAATTTATATTCTAAAGGTGGAGGAAAAAGCATGATTGGGTCGTGCTGCGACACTAAATTAGGCGTTTTTTAGGAGGCAACCCAAGGTAAGTAGGTTTTATTTTCAGTTTTTAGTTTTTATTTCACGTAGTTTTTATTTTTTGTTGAGTTACAGCTTAATGGAAAGTCTGAATACCATAAACTTGAGCTTGAAGCATGACAAATATTGAGTGTGGGGTCCATGAATCTCCTTTATGTGTGAAGATGGATCTAGCTAGGCCTAGAGGCCTTAGGGAGTATTTCTATCTTTTTACTTTTAAATTCACTTTGAAGACAAAATAGATTTTTAAGTGTGGGGTGAGAAAAATTTTTAATTTTGACTCTATTTATTTTTTTGCTAGGTTGAAAATAAATGAGATATTCTTTCTGGTGCTATTTTTTACTACACGATGCAAGTGGGTTTGTTTGTAAAAGCATGTTGATTGATTTGAATTGAGATTTTTGAGACTCTTAGGCTCAAGTTTATGATTTTTTTTCATGTTGGCTTAATTTTGAATTCATGCTATTGTTTGGTTGGGAGTATATGATGATCCTATTGAGTTGAGCATGTGCCAAGTACGGGTGAGATTTTTGTATATTCCTTGTTGCATGTGATGTCTAGAACTTGCCCGGTGTGTGTGAAGCGAAATAAAGAATGTGAATTTAGGAGATGATATAGGCATTTTCTTTGATAGCCTTATTTTATACCTTCTTTTTACCTATCCTTGTGCATAATCATAGCTAACCCCCACCGAGCTTTTAGCTTATTTTCTTTAAAAACCTCATAAGTAGCCTAATTTTCTTTTTTGATCAACCATAATTTGATCCAAAAAGCTCCTACGTGCTTTAATAAAAAAAAATTAAGAAAAGAGTTGAGAAAATAAAGAAGAAAAAGGTGAAATTGTGCCCCAAGGTAATGGTTATTGGTGTTTATAATTGATGTGTGGTGGATGAATGTGATATAATTTATGCTAGAAATATTGTCATAATTGTGAAAAAGAAGAAAAATTGATTCATCTGGTAGTAAACTATGTGTTCACCATGTGTTTGTGAAAATGCTTAAAAGAGATGGGGCAAAAATAAAAGAATGGGGTCGACAAAAATAGTGTAATTTGATTGTTGGAGATTAGTTTTAAATGTTTAATATAGTGTATTAAAGCGTTTAGAGAGGTTAGTCATTATTTCCAAATAGTTTCTACCCGTCCCTTAGCCTACATTACAATTCGAAAAAGTCCTAATTGATCCTAAATTTTACATTCGACTATTAGTGGAGCATTACACTCAGGGCAAGCCTATGATTCATTGTCTGTAACTTGTGAATTCTTTGTGAGAGTGAGCGTAATTTGATTCTTGTACCCATTATGTTATAAATTTCATCATTGTGAGTGATTATGGGTAACTCTCTTATTGTGAGGGAACATGTTTGATGAATATGGGTGATTTGTATGATGTTCTTGATTGAACAATATGCATGAGTTTGCCACTTAGGTGATTCAATTTTTGAGGTTAGGATGTTTTAAAGTAGTGTTCATGAGCTTTCAATTTTATAAATAACGTGCTTTGTGTAGAAACTTGCATTCCGTTTAGTCATTATAGTACTAGTATAAGTGTCTTGTATTTAGTCGAAGTATAGCGTCACCTTAGATTTTTATGTTTAGAGTAAAAAATTGTTCGAGGACGAACAAGGATTTAAGTGTGGGGTGATAATCTGAGGTGATTTTATAAAGTTTTGTATCATTATTCTAACTTATTTCGACTTGTTAGAGAGCAATTAATATGCTTAACGTGTTCATATTGAGATAAATAAGCATTTAAGCGTCCAAGTATGTGATTACAATGTCCAAAATATTTTTCAAACGAGTTTGTATTTAATTGAGTAATTTAGAATTCAACCCGGAAAACTAGTTTTACTAGCTTGAGCTAGGTGTGTGTCTAGTTGGTTTTGGTGAATTCTAATGTGTTTAATTTGTTCAAAATATTTTAATGGTATAATTATGAGTGGAATATCTTATTTAGAATATGCAAAATTTTATCGAACTAAGTCAAGAATCGAAATAATGAGTGGAAGACCATTACGAATTTGCCTAATCCTAGTTCTTATTTTGATTTGTTATCGAAAATATTGTGTAGATTTGATCTTTAATTTTTGATATATGATATTGTAGGAGGCTTGACAAATTAAATATGGTAATATATTGATGATAAAAAGATTCAAAATTTATTTAAAATATACTATAAAAGACATGAACAAAGGATAGGACGTTCCAAACATAAGCAAATTTTTAAACGCAAATTTTTGTAAGATGATGCAAAATCAACGCGTCGCA
The DNA here is from genome assembly GCF_002878395.1 of Capsicum annuum. Lineage (NCBI taxonomy): Eukaryota > Viridiplantae > Streptophyta > Magnoliopsida > Solanales > Solanaceae > Capsicum > Capsicum annuum. The sequence continues at coordinate 179,280,442 of NC_061119.1, forward strand.
TCGATGTTACAACGCGTTGATAATCTTTCACGGCAATTCAGAGCAACCGAACAGTAATCCCATTTGATATAAAAAAAAAAAAAAAAAGGGGGCACGCAGTTCAAGGAGCAGCAGGGGATCTTTAATACTTTCCCTTATTCCACTATATATATATATATATATATATATATATATAAAAGGTTCTGGTAGCACGAACCCAATATATATTATTTTTTAATCTTAATTTATATGATACAAATAAAATTTTGATAATTAATTATCTTTTAAATATTTTTTTAGATATTTTAAGTTGTTAGCTACTGTAATTTATAATAGTTTTTTGATATTGTAATTTATTATTTTAAATTGTTAGCCATTATAATTTATAGTACTCTCCTTGTCCAAAATTTTGTAGCATTGACAGTCTATTATATTTTGAGAATAATTTAAGTTTTTAATTTCTGAAATTTATAATACTTTTAATTCTATTTCAATTTAAGTGACACTAATATAATTTTTAGAGTCAATCAAATATCATGATTGAAGTCTCGAAGTAGACATGTCTTAAATGACACATAATAACTTATTAGAAGTGATACAATAAAATTACTATAAAAGATAGTTGTCAAAAAAATTTAAGCGAGCCTCATATAAGATGTCAAGTTGATTTAAAACATCAATAATTAATTTATCATTTTTTTGTTTATTTTATTATTAAATATTTTTAATATTTAATTGACTCATAATAATTAATTAGGGATAAAATAGTAAAATTACGATTGAAACAACTGAAGCAAACATGTCATAAATGTCTATTTTACTTTATTTTTAATCAAATATTATTAATTTTTTAATACGTAAATGACATATAATAATCAATTAGGAAATAACTTATTAGAAGTCGTATAACAAAATTAATATGAAAAATAGTTGTGAAAAAAATTTAGACAAGCCTTATATAAGATGTCAAATTAATTTAAAACTTCAATAGTTTGTTTATCATTTTTTGTTTATTTTATCTTTTTTATTAAATATTATTAATTTTTTAATACTTAAATGATTTATAGTAATTGATTAGAGATGAAATAATAAAATTACGGTTGAAGCAACTGAAGCAAACATGTCATAAATGTGTATTTTATTTTTTGTTAAATATTATTAATTTTTAATACTTAAATAAAATATAATAATTAATTAGGGGTGATATAGTAAAATCACGGCTTAATACTTTAATGACCTATAGTAATTAATTAGGGATGAAATAGTAAAATTACGGTTGAAGCAGCTGAAGCATACATGTTGTAAATATCTATTTTATATTTTTGTTAAATATTATTAATTTTTTAATACCTAAATGACATATAATAATTAATTAGGGGTGATATGGTAAAATCACGGAGGAAGCAGGCATGACGAGCGCCTCTGCTTCCAAGCCTCTTCTATATATTAGAAAAAATGTCTATTTTACTTTCTTTTTATCAAATATTATTTATGTTTTAATACGTAAATGATATATAATAATCAATTAGGAAATAACTTATTAGAAGTCGTATAACAAAATTAATATAAAAAATAGTTGTGAAAAAAATTTAGACAGGTCTTATATAAGATGTCAAATTAATTTAAAACTTCAATAGTTTGTTTATTATTATTTTTATTTATTTTATCTTTTTTATTAAATATTATTAATTTTTTTAATACTTAAATGACTTATAGTAATTGATTAGGGGTGAAATAATAAAATTACGGTTGAAGCAACTGAAGCAGACATATCATAAATGTTTATTTTATTTTTTGTTAAATATTATTAATTTTTAATACTTAAATGGCATATAGTAATTAATTAGGGGTGATATAGTAAAATCACGACTTAATACTTAAATGACCTATAGTAATTAATTAGGGATAAAATAGTAAAATTACGATTGAAGCAGCTGAAGCAGACATGTCGTAAATATCTATTTTATATTTTTATTAAATATTATTAATTTTTTAATACCTAAATAACATATAATAATTAATTAGGGGTGATATGGTAAAATCACGGAGGAAGCAAGCATGACGACCGCTTCCTGCTTCCAAGCCTCTTCTATATATTAGACTAAGCGGCTTGCACCGTGCTATGCACGTCCCAATGTTGATCCTTAAAAATTCAATTTTATGTATAATTCTATTACTTAATTAAAACGTTCATTTGTTTGGTTGTTAAATTCTAAGTTAGACATATATTACTATATTTAGATTAATGAAATTTGTATAACAATATTTTAAATTGTTCAAACTTTTGTGAGATGGATAGCTAATTATATTTTTAAAATTATTTAAATTTTTAATTATTGTGATTTTTAATATTTTTTCTTCTAATCTACTAATTAAAATTGACACAGTAAAATTCTTATAAAAAATACTTATGAATTTTTTTTTTAAGTTGTCTCATATAAGATGTCAAATTAATTTAAAATATCAAAAAAAATTCTCATTTTATCTCTGTTTCTTTTATTAAATATTATGAATTTTTTAATATTTAAATGACACAATTGAAACAGCTGAAGCAGTTATGTCATAAATATCTATTTTAGTTAAGTATTTTTAATTTTTAATACGTGAATAACTTATAATAATTACATAAGGATAATATAATAAAATTACGATTGAAGCAGTTGAAGCAGGTTGCTGAAGCAGGCATGTTGACCATGAGCAGCTTGTTTCAGCTGCTTCATCATGCCTTATTATATATATATATATATATATATATAGCAGCTGATCACTATGAATGGCTGGGACAAGAACTTTGAAAGAAATGTTGGACACGTACAGTTTTTGACACGCTTGGACTGTTTTGGACGAAAAGTAAAGGAGCTGCTACACGGTTTATTAGGTTTTAATTTTATTTTTAATCTTTAATTTTTCATATCATGTATTCAATTATTTGGATCGTGATTATGAATATTAGTGGCTAAAAACCCTTCTTTCGGGGTTAAAGTCAAAAACATGATTACTATTGTTTTGGATTAATTTCGATTAACTTTTGCTTATCATATTGGTTGTTTGTTTATTCTTGTTTTAATTATTTTATAGATTGATCACCCATAAAATACATATATTGTCTACCTTTTGATCTCGGGAGAGAGAGAATAGGGAGATAGAACATGGGAATAAACAAAGTTTGAGTTTTTATTCTTTTATAAAATAAAGAATTAAACTTAGCGTCTAGGACATGGATATATTTAAATGTCTTACTGGATTCATACGTAGGATGATAGCTTTAATTAACTTAATTGGATTATTACATAGATTAGAAGTTGGAAACCATGATCATGCAATTAACCCTACGAATCAACAACCACGATAAGTAAGTTGACGAATGAAATTCAAAAGCATAGTATGATTGATCGAAGTGCTTTAACCCTGAGCTTTTCTCTATTGGTTGTTTCAAGAATTTATTTTTACGCATTATTTATTTTATTTTTAGTTTACAATTATTCAAAACTCTTCGTGTTTATTTTTTTCTCAATAAGTTTGACTAGAATTAGATAGGCGGCGAACGAGAGGGGGAGAGAGGGGGTTAGAGGTGGGTAAAAAAAAAATATTTTTCAAATAAAACATTTAATATTTTTTTAAAATAATCTTTTAAAAAAAATTGGGTGGTGGGTGGGGTATGGTGACGTGGGGGAAGGGGGATTAGGGGGTGGGATGAGTTAGAAAAAAATATATCTTTAAAAAAAAATTAAAAATATTGGGGGTGCGTGGCAAAAATGTTAAAATTTTGTTTTAGAAAAAACAAAACATAAAATAAAAATTAGGCGGAGGTGGGGGCGGGGGGGGGGGGGGGGTTTTTTAAAAAAAAAAAATCTAAAAAAGAAAATGGGGGGTGGGGTGGGTAGAAAAAAATTCTTAGAAACTTAAAACATAGAAATACATTTTTAAATTCTCTAATCAATGTGGGTGAAATATGGGTAAACTCAAATCTAATCCGCTCATTAATTATTCAATACATATTTTCACCACTTCGAATATAAGTGAATTGGGTAGTTACACATTTCTGCTTAATCTACTCCAACTTGTCTAAATCTAACCAAATCCAACCATTCATCACCCTTAGTTACTAGTGGAATTAGGCGAAACACGTTATTATGTTAAAATATTTTAGATGTCTTCAGCTCATGCATAAATTATTTACCTAGAAATATTTTATTTTTTAAATCAATTATCTCATCCTTGAGTACGTTGACTATATGTTGAAACCTTTTTATGCTTCACTTATTGCATTTGGAGGAGAAGCATTCAGAGAAAAGATGGATCTTTGTCCTAATAGATCATTATTGAGTACAACACTTTATGGATATTGCATTTCATCATACCTTTGATAGTTGTACTTATGTTTCTAGTTTAGGGGGCTATGGTATTTATTTATTTTAATAAGAAGTCGCTAGTAATTGCAATGAACTAGAATCGACATTGTCTTATTGAAAAGGAAATAAAGTACAGGAGGGAGGAGCATCCAAAATACTGAAAAGAAGTTGAGGGAGCACCTTATTCTGCCAAAAGTTTCGAGGTGATGAACATGGTAAATAAACTACTCTAGTGAAGGTGTCATGCCATGTATCATGTTTATGAACTTCTCTCCACTCTATTGAATTGGATAAAGGAAAGTTATTATTTTCACCCTAAATTACATTCAAAAAATCGAAGACACGCTTAAATTATTGAAGTGATTTAATACACACCTAATCAAAATGAATTTTTTTACCCCCTAATCTGACGGAAAAAAATAATTATTTAATTTCTTTAAAAAAAAACATAAAATTCTAAATTAAAACAAAAAAATTAAAATTAAAATTAAAATATTGCCTCCCCCAGACCCTAGCATCACGCATCTCCCCTCCCCGCCCCCCAAACCATCTTCTTCTTCATCACCTTCACCCCCAAACTCCAACCCCACCCCCAACTAACACTTCTTCTTAACCACACCACCCCCAAATTCCACCCCCACCCCCAATTAACGCACCGTCTTCGCACCCCATCTCCCAACCCCACTAAATCGATGTCAATTTCATCTACCATCATCAGTTTCCATCATAATACCACTAATTAATTATCTAACCCACCACCATTAATTTTCTAACTAACAAATTTTAAATTTTTAATATCTTTAGTAGATTTGATTCACATATCTCTTCCTTCGTTCTAAAAGAAAAGATTTTTGCCTCATTGAAAAATCAACAAAGAAGAATAGAAGTTTTTTTTAAAAAAAAAAAACAAGAGAAGATAGGTCACGGATGAACAACATGGTTAGAATAAATTGATTGTTTTTTTTGCGGTTTTTCATTCGGTGTCCGGTACCCGTATTGGAGCCCCGACTAATTCGGATCACGCGTTGCAGGGCCCATTAAGGTGGGAGCGCTCCCAACAAAGTTTTCTCCATACCAAGGGTCGAACCCTTGACCTCTGGTTAAGGGTAGAGCAGCCCCATCCACTGTACCACAACCCATGTTGGTGAATAAATTGATTGTTATGATAACTTTGTTAGTGGAATAAAGTTTATGGTGGTGATTAATTGATGGTACAACTATGATATACACCATAACAATGGGGATTTTGTGATGGATATAGAAGAAAAAAAAGAAGAAAATTTAAATTAAAAAGAAAAAATTGTGAAAATAATAGATTTTTTTTTCGTATTATACTGGCGTGGCAAGCGCATGTGCAACACCGCACCTCATGCAAGTGGTATAGTACTTTATAGGGTATAGAAAAAGGATAAATTACACAAACCCACAAACCTAAGGGATCTTATTACCCAAAATCCCTTACCTTTTAAACAATTACTTAAAATCCCGAATTTTATATTTTACTCTTGATACATATGAGTAAAAACCTCACCCTACTTTTACTCCACAAATAGTGCATGTATTCTATTTTTTTCGAAGAATTTTTTTTCAAATATTTCATCCCCTAAATTCTCTCCTAAATTATCATCAATTGATACAACTTTCATCTCCTTTACTGCAACTTCTTCACCAATTTCATTGTCTTTTTTTTAATCTTTTTATCAACTTTTCTTTTATCAATTTTGAAAAAAAAAAATAAACTTTTAAGTCAGTACCCATTATGGAAAAGAGGAGAAATTGAACAATGTGATAGTGATTCATATTTTTAATTTATTTATAAATGTTTGATACAGTTAACATATGCTTGACAAATGTAAATTATTTATTTTGATGTGAGATTAAATTTCAAAGGTTAGTGAGTAATTTTACGAAATGTATCATTTCCACGATTTATGCCTAATTTTACTCCCCGTAATAATTGAAAATTAGTTACTTCCTTATTTAACTAATCATTAAATTACAAATGTATCACAGTGCATACGGCGTATACTGGTGATACATATGACACAATGCATATGACATATTTAGTCAATACTAGTGATACATATGACATATACTTTGTTATAGTGATTCATATTTTTAATTTATTTATAAATATTTGATACACTTAACATATGTTTGATAAATATAAATTATTTATTTTGGTGTGAGATTAGATTTTTAATAGTTAGTGAGTAATTTTACGAAATGTATTGGAACCAGAAGTATCATTTCCACGATTTGTGCCTAATTTTACTCCTCATAATAATTGAAAATTAGTTACTTTCTTAATTAACTAACCACTAAATTACAAATGTATCGCAATGCATATGTATCAAGGCTAAAAATATGTATCACAAATTAAAAATCTGGGATATGATGTAAGTTAATAAATTGTTGGGATAAAATGTTATAACCCTTAAATATCTCGGAATTTATGTAAGTTATTCATAGAAAAATTTATTTTTATATAATATAGGTATGTGATAGGTCACTCTAATAATTTGGATGTGTATTCGACTTTTTAAGTATAGTTTAAAATGAAAATGATAGATTTTTTCCATATAATAAATAGGTGCAGCAGATATACAGAGCAGTCCACGGACATTCCAATCTATCAGTACTCTTGACAATCATCTCGAAATATGTGCATGTATTAATATTTTATTATTTTTTCTAATATAATATTCTGAGTTGTAGAGGAATTTATTTTTGACCGAGTAGGTAAAATGCTTCAATTGATATGTCGTTTTTGTGATTATGTTATTTATGTAGTTATTGCATCATTGAATTTTTCAAAGTAGTAATTTTAGGATTAATTTTAGTTGTGTCTGATTATTAAATTTGTAATCTTAAATATGTTATTTTTGCGATTTGTTATTAATGTAGTTATATTTATGTAGTTATTGCATCAATAAATTTTTCAAATTAGTAATTTTAGGACTAATTCTAGTTGTGTCTGATTATCAGATTTTTGTCCAAGTAACGGTCAAGTTACTGTAATGCGGCTATAATTAGTGCATTATATTTATCATTTCTTTAGCAAATCATGTTTATTATCAATCTTTTTCTTGTATTCATGGTGAATATGTTTGCTTTTTAATTTTCTTGTGTTTTAGATTTTCATGCAATGATAAAGAGAAACGAAAAAGTCGAATGATGTACAGAGGATGCTTGCGATCCTCGACATGTGGAGGTTGCAGTTTATGTGTGTGTTTTGAATGTGAAATATGTTGTCTCTCAAGCTAGGCTTATTCTTCCAATTATTTAGTTCAATTGAACCATGTACTTGCTTACCATGTTTTTGATGACATTCTTTTTGAGGCATTTAATTTAAATTTACAATTCACTGGCCTTCCCTTAATTGGCCCATCACTTGTTTTTCATATCAATGTGGTTCATATTGGTTCTTTAAATCGTCATATTTAGTATCCGTTTGGTCATAGAATTTTTTTCCTTTTTTTTGAAAAATTATTTTACTTTAGTAAAAAAAGTGAAAACACGCTGTGTTTGGCCATGAATTTTTCAATTACAATTCCGAAAAATTATTTGGAAAAATGAAAACAAGTTTTACTTGTTTTCATTTTTTTCACTCATACTTCTCTCACAAAATTTCAAAAATAACTTTAATTTATATTCATGGCCAAACACAACTATAACTCTAACTTCATCTTCAACTTCTACTCCAACTCCGAAAAAAAGTAATTTTTATGGTCAAACAGGACCTTAGTATCTCAATAGTCTCATCTCCTGATACGGGTCAAAGAGGCATTTTAGCACTCGAGGATATGAAGACGTGAGAAAAGACCTGAGCTTGTGGGACTGCCTAACCAAGGAACAAGCTTTGAAGTGTAGAGAACAAATCCCAACACTCCAAAGTTGTCCAAGAAGCCAAGCCCCTTTGTTTGGGCTTATTAAGGGTCTTTTGGTCATTTATGTAACAAGTGTTGTTCTAGCCTATAAATAGAACAATTAGGTCATTTTGTCATTTAGACTTTGATGATATGTTTTGAGAGCACCATAGAGTGTCTTGCAAGGTGGACTCCTTGTGTTGATAGCTTGCTTAGAAACGTTGGTTGCTTGGAGATTTCGGTTCCCTTGAGGTCACGTAAGAGATAGGTTTATGTTGTGTGTGGTATTAAAGGTCCAAGAGTGGAATAAGCTCTTGGGTTGTTAATATTACATCTCCATTTGTCTATCTTTCTATCTTTACTTACTTTGTTCTAATTGTTGATGTTCTTGTTCTAGTATTGTAACCCGTGACTTGTTATCATTGTTATATCCTTGTTGTTGTTTATCATGTCTTCATATTATTGTTGTTCATCTTACTTTGAATTGGCTGTTTCGGTGTTAAAACACACCCTTTATCTCGTCATGTTGTTGTTATTGTTGAATCCAAGTGTGGTCTCTAAACGGTCCTTGAATCTTCGGATTTGTGGACTGTTTTGAGTGTGCTTTCTTGTCTTCTTGATAATTCCGGTATCATCTCCTAAGTGACATGAAATTGTCTTGCTATATAGTTGGCTGACTAAAATTTTGATCATGTATGTTTGACATGATGAACAACATTGCCTTGCAAATATTTTTTTCAAAGTTTGATTGGTGATGGAAAAATAATTTTCGAAGAAACGGATATATTAAAGATTAAATTTTACTATTGACGAATCAGAAAGTATTTAGATGAAAATTTCCGTTTTTAGAGATTAGTAATAAATGTTTAGGCATTAACTGAAGTCTTCACTCTCCAAAAATGAACCAATACCCTAGCCTATATTGAAGTCGATCGAAGGCCAGCCACCTCCAGTGGGCGGTCCAACACTTTCAATTACAAAGTTTCCACCATTAACAGATGCTACTAATAGTGAACCACAAATATAAAATATGGATAGCTGGAGGCGTACCACAGATCAAATGGAAAAAGGAAGAAGTAGAAAAGATGAATCAAATTAAAGAGTTATAATTTGCGGTGATCGAAAAGCTTACTTATGAATGGTCAGATTTGAAGGAATTTAGGAGAATTATTCCTCAACAATGTCAGATTAAAGGTGGATACATGTTCTTATTAGGCTGACTCAACAAGAGGATTACATTAATGTAATATCAAAAAGAGCATTTTATATCACTTGGAGAGATGGGTATTCTTATCTTATGAGAACCCTGATCTATGATTTAGTTTATGGTTAATGAGGAAACATAGATAACTATGGCATGGAATTCGTTTCCCAAACGTATTACCCACCTTCTTTGTAAAGAATGATTATTTTCTCTAGCTTCAGCAGTGGGTAAATCCATCCAACTTAGATCAAGACACCATTAACAAGACGAGACCAAGTTTTGCGCGTGTGAAAGTGATGTTTTGTGCGTGTGAAAGTGATAGTCGATCTAAAAGGTGATTTTCCTAAGCCAGTGCAAATGCAGATAGAAAATCAAAGTACTGGAGAAATAAGGACCAATCTGATTGCTAGTAATTACGACTGTGTCCCAAAATATTGCCTACAATGTAAGATGTCGGGTCACAAAAAAGAAGAATGCAGAGGTACCAATAGAGCAAAACATAAAGCAATGAACAAGAAGCAGGTCATGGAGGAAGTTCGGGATCTTCCGCAACCCACTCCGAATTAAATTTTCAATCAAGTTATTTCAATCCGCTCTGCGCCTGCATAAGGTCAAACCCGCACCACCCGTACAAAGTTAAAACCATACCACCTTGTTGTCATCCCTAATCACAAATACATGGATCTAACCCGAATAACAACCTAATTTGGTTCTGCAAAGTGAGTTTGTTGGTATTTTGTGGTGGTGCTGGTGGTGACAATAGCAGTGTATTGGTGAGTTTTTTTGGGGATGAGGAGCAGGGGGATGAAATTGCCTTTTTCTTCCATTCTTATTTTTTATTTGATTTAATTTTAGTTAAAGCCACTGCTTTTATCCGAAAAGATTTTAGGCAAAAATTCACATATAATCTCATTAGAGTATTTATAACTAACTTCCTAATCTAAATTTCATATTTATAATTTATAGACAAAATAAATGACAGTTTTATGTATATATATACAAAAAAGAAGAAAAAGTCCATAACAACAAAAAGAGATTAAAAAAAAAATTAATGTAATAAATGTCCTTAATCTTCTCCAACTTTTCATTTATTTCTTTGATATAACATATCAATAAATATAAATTTATACGTTAATTACTCCCTTAAAAGTGGATAATTTTTTTTAATTGTGATCTATATAGGAGAAAGTTGTTCTGGTATATATAATTTACGCAAATTATTTTTTTACTTGAATTTATTTACTGAAATCCTTTTTGAATCTAATACACAATAAAAATTGATTTAATTTCAACATAATGAAAAACGATTTTATTATTGGTTTGAATTAGATTTTCGAAATTGAATGCACAATATAAACTTCAAACACTTTCAAATTGTCAATTTTGTAATTATTATTATTTTTGTATACAATAACTTCAATTGTAATTTTGTGTTTCAATTTTCGTATTCAATTTCTATTTTCGTAATTTTGAAATTTTTTTCACAGAAGTTGAAAGGTTATAATCCTTGTTTGTGTTAGTTTTTTTTCTTTTCTAAATTTCATTTGTAATTGCAATTTGTGTGATATATTCATTCATTACTCTATTGCATATTTCATAATATACATATTGACAGTCTTTTAATAAATTTTTATGTATATCTATTAATAGTATATTTGAATTTCTATATATCTGTTAACATAAGTGCATAATTGTATTTGTATATCTGTTTTAAAGGTTACAAAGATTGTTTTTATTATTTGTATATCTATTGTTTGTATATCTGTATATTAGTTTACATAAATTTGATATTTGTATATCTGTTGTTTGTATATCTATATATACATATATGCAAATGAAGTATACATATATTCAAATCAAAACTGTTATTTATTATTTGTATATCTGTAAATACAAATTTGAATGTTGTTTGTAAACGATATTGCAAACGAAATATACATATATTCAAGTCAAAATTGTTGTTTATTATTCATATATCTGTTGTTTGTATATCTGTATATATAAATTTGAATGTTGTTTGTAAACGAAATATACATGCAAACGAAAAATACATATTTATATATCTGTTGTTTGTATACCTGTATATACATATATGCAAACGAAATAAACATATACATATGTGTTTATTATTTGTATATCTGTTGTTTGTATATCTGTATATACAAACTTGAATGTTTTACATAATAACAAATTTGAATGTATATACATATATGCACTCTACAACTGTATTTATCTGCATATGCATTATTCTTCAAAATGTATATGTGAAAGTTAACTGTATATACATATTGTAGACACGTAAAATTTATTGGATCAAATTCATATAAAATTTGAATTTGATTCATATTTTATTGGGTCTAAAATTATTTTGGGCTTAAAAAAAATAATGATAAGCCTATTTCATTTCTCATCAAGGTCCATCTCACTTTGAAGCCAAACTCATCAAGTGACGTGACATCCCAGTCAAATTCAAGACCAATGAGACGCCGCCACATGTACAAATGATGTGGAAGTCTCATTTAAATTCAACAACCAATCAAAAGACGTCAAGTGTCAAAGTGACATATTTCGGCCAATCACAAGCAACTAGGCCTATTCCTTATAACTATAAATAGGGGGTAACATAACATTCTAAAGAGGAAAAGAAAAAGGAGAACATTCTGCAAGCATTGGAGGAAGCCTCTGCATTGACTACATAACTCTTCAACGAATTGACTAACGAAGTTCTGCCCGGAGATCAACTCGACAAGACGAAGTGATGTCAGACAATTCTTGGAGATCCAAACACATTTCTAGGAGGCTCAAATCATTCTACATTCGAGAATAACGCTGCAAAGGCCCTCGAATCACGGAAAAACTTAGGAGAGAAGAATTGAGAGAACAATGGAATTGTACCCGCAAAATTCATTTATATAAAATTATTTTCTTTATTTATTTTATTTTTGCTTGTGATTAATTTTCAGCGTTAACTAAAATTTGTTGTGAACACATATATGTAAATTGTATATACATATATCAAAAATACAAACTGTATATACATACATACACTCTAACTCTATATATATGCATGTATTATTCTACAAAAAAAAAAGTATACGTATTACATATATTGAAACAAAAATATATATTGACCAACAATTCTATTTCATGAGAATATATACAAAAAAAACTCATAATCATTGTCAACTTCATTGCTACCCTTTTAGATTTAGATACCTTAAAATATTTTTTCCTTTCCGCCTTGTTAGAAGATGCAAATTTTTTTATTTTTATTTTTATAAATCATCCATAAAAAAAAAAATGGAGGAGTGACTTACATAATATATAAAAATTTATATTATAAAATAAAAATACGAAAAAATAAAAAATTATAAAAATGGGGGAGTGCTTTCCCTTTTCTATTTTTTTTTTGTAAAATATATGAACAACGAAGAAATTTAACGACTAACTAACATAATACATAAAAATTTAAAAAGATTAAATCTAATGTCAATAAATATTCTAAACTAATTTTCTGTGGTAAAAAATTCGCAAAAACAATTTATCACAGAAAAATCAAGGATTATATTTTGTGATATTAGAGTGACTTTGAAAAAAAAATAAGGAGAAAAAAGTTAAAGAAGATCTCTTGAATAATCATGTATTATGATATTGTCAATGTTGTCGTTTCTTTAATTTAAAATCAAGGATATTAGAGTGATTTGAGTAAGGAAAAAATAGTTAAAATAAAATTATAAAATAATATTTCAAAAAAATAAGTGTTTAGCATTTTGCTCATAAAAGTAAATTTTTTTTATTGAAAAACAGGTACGAAACTGTTTTTCAAACTTGAAATACAACTTTAAGTTGGATTTGAAAATTTCACAGATACACACTAAGTTTTTAATAAAATAAAAAAATATTCTGAAAAAACTTACATTTTAATATTTTATGACCAAAAGATCCTTATAAAGGTATATAGATGGAGTTCATTGCTTTTAATGGTAAAATTGGATAAATAGGGCCCACTATCCATGTCAAAAATTAATGGAGGGTCATATAATTTTTTTTGGTTGAGTCACAGCCATAGTAAAATATTTTGGAAAAATTACATATTATAGACAAAATACTATATTAATTACATGATATGGTTAATGTTTTAAAAAATTACAACTCACAGTCATTTGATAGTTAAAAGTCAATTTTTTTGTGGGCCCTATATACAAATATATTAAGATTTGTATATATCAATTTTCTCTCTCATATATTTATTTTTGGTATTTTTTTTTATAATCTCTCTCTATCCTATTAACTCAAAAAAAGGCAA
>NC_061119.1:179297151-179455841 GCF_002878395.1 Capsicum annuum
TTTTTTTTTATAATCTCTCTCTATCCTATTAACTCAAAAAAAGGCAACAATTGATTTTCTTTCTCATAATTTTATTTTATGTGAAATTTTTGACTTGATATATGTTTAAGAAATAAAGAAAGACTTTTGAATTGGGATAAAATATAGCATTTTATAAGTCGAAATGATTTGTTTGATTATAAATTACTTCTTTGAGAGTAAAATATATAGTATTTTATAATTAAATTATCACTAAAATAAAAAAGACGAAGCATCCTCTCTAATAAAGTTTGCATACATTCTACCTTCCTCAAATTCTATTTGTAAGATTTCAAAGAAAATATTATTGTACTAAATATAAAATATGTTTTTTTAAGAAAAAATTAAAAAAAATCATAAATTTAAACAAATGGAATACTTATTAATAAAAATAGGACTAATACATAAATTTGGTGCAATTTTGACTAATACATAAATTTGGTGCAATTTTAAACTCAAATAAATCAAAATTTACAGACTTTTATGAAATCATAAAGAACAAAATTTATATTTTTACACTATACATACGTTGTTGCATCTTACCAGAGGCATATAAATCTCCTTTTTTTTTTTTTTTTTTTTTTTTTATTTTTACTTACCAGAGGCATGTAAATCTCCTTTTTTTTTTTTTTTTATATATATTTACTTAACATAATTTATAGTACCAACTAAGACCCACGTGAAGTATATAAATATATTCTCTTTCCTATTCATTGTTTTTATTATAAAATTAAAAAAGTAGGCCTATCATCCATGTGTCAAAAAACTAATGGCACACAATTTTTGTTGGCTGTGACTCCCATTGTAAATTTTTTCCCTTTAATCCGCATCACACTTGTCCAACTCAAGTATATCAACGGCTCACAGCCTTGATCAACAACAAAGGGGTCTAAAACACCATATTTTAATATGTAAAAGTGCCTAAAAGGAACCAAAGTCTCATGCAATACATGTTGTCGATTTAGCTATTTTACCCATAACGGAAGACAAAAGGAATGCAATCATATTGTGTTTTTAAAAAATCATTATGCTTTATACAGTATATGGGCTTCAACTGCAAGAACTAGCTACAGATACAAAGAGACACCTGCTCCTGCTAGTCTATGATACAACAAGATAAAAGTGTACCCTGTAGATTCTTTTCCTAAATCATTATAAAAAATCACATACAAATAACATTGCCAGAGAATTCTCTTCCTCAGCTTCCATGTCAGATAAATAGACCACCTGAACGTGATTCAACTATGGGGTCAATTCCATGGCGGCTTTCATCAGCAAGAGCTAAAGTTAACATTTCCGTGCAGAACTGATTATCTGGTTTGAACCACAAAGCCTGTTTGGGAAATGGAACAAAACTCGATGTAAAACTATTAGACCAAATATTAACATTTTCCTTCATGTTTAACTAAAATGAATTCAGTATATTCACATATTGAGTTGGAAAGTCACCTTGTGGTAGTATGTAATAGCTGCTGTGTAATTATTCTGCAGAATAGCAAGAGCAACATATAAAAGCCAAGCTAACATTAATTTTTTGCAACCCTGAACAAGGACATAATATACCACTACAGAAATTTTTTTTTGGGAGATTAATTACCTGGAGGTGATAGGTGTATGCAAGACCAGCATAAGTACTTAGACTTCTCGTAGACAATGCAAGGGCTCTCTCATAATATGCAATTGCCTCATTGCACCTCCTGAAAGAAAGTTTAGCTCTGTGTTCATCCATAGCTAACATGTTTATCAACTTACATTCGAAGGCAACTCCAAGATTTAAATTGTAAGATTTTTAACACTGAACTCATTGTACGCCCAAAATTAGCGGTTAAAAGGTTAATATGCGTTAAATTTTATTTTTCACATATATCTATCGTGTTCTATGTCAAAATATTGGGTTAAGCTGAACCAATTGAATAAAGGAGAATATCACAGCCCAATACCTTTGGGTTATCTAGTTTACATACTATGGAGTGTATAGGTAGTAGTTAAATATAAGGGAAATGACAGAAACAACACTTCAAATTAAACTATTTCCATGAAAATGGCCATGGAATTTAAATTCCACTTTCTAGTCATTTCAACTTGTTGGCTTGTTTTATATCGTTTCTACATACCTTCTATACAGTTTCTATACATATCTTATACATATAAATATTCTATAAGAAAATTATACAGTTTCGATACACAATTTATATAATAATTGTACTTTTTTTTTTACACGTTTTAAACTATAATTATATAATTTTTATACATTTTCTATATATTTTTATATATATTTTATACATATACATATTTTATAGAATTATACAATTTCTATATATATATATCTTATATAAATACATATTCTATATAACAATTATACCATTTTTATATAATTATATTTAATTATTATTTCTAAACAATAAAAAAAAACAGAATATTTTTTCAATTCAAAAATTTATAGCAAGAAAAAAAAATTGAAATATTTTTAAAAGGGCCGAATGACCTAAGTTGAAAACTGTATCAGTATTCTATATGGATTGTATCTGAACTACATCGGCCAAAATGACCCAAATTAGAAAATGGCTATAAAGTGAAAATATACCCGACTAGCCCCTTTTGGTAAAAATGTCAACTTGGGCTATTTGTTTTAAAAAGTGTTACACAGTGTCCTTTTCCCTTAAATATACTATACATACCTATACATATTATCTACATATCTATACATATAATATACATACGTATACACGACATATACACACCATACAACATATACACACCATATACAACCATGTATCTGTGGTATATACTTCAGCCATTTGGCACTAGATGGCCGAATGATATAATTGGTAACTCTCTAAATAAAGCCTCCACCCGCCTCTGGGCAAATTCGATGCCCCTAATATTAATTCACGAAAAAATGGGCGTATAGTCAATAACCTAAGGATTAAAAAGCTCTCTCAATTGATCCAAAGCGTCTTCCATATAATAACACCATTGCATGTTTTCAAAGAAAAGAAAAATTAGTATCACACTGCTGGTGAAGCTGTTCAGCTTTTCCCGGGTGGTAAACTAATTAAGAGCCTGTTTGAGATTGCTATTAGAAAACAACTTATTTGAGAAACACTTTTATAAATATCTTTTCCGGAAAATGTTTTTTTAAAAAAAAGCAATGTGTTTGAATTCTCAAAAAAAAAAGTGCTTTTTTTGAGGTAAAAGCAATCTCAAACAAGCTATAATTAGCACATTAACCGAAACAAATATGATAGCAAACCTGGAGGTATCTATGTTATTTTTGCATCTAACAAGGAAAACAAATGGCCACCAAAATATAAAACTTGTACAAACAGAGCTAATAGTAGCATAAGTCAATTACTTCAATTTTCTGAGAGAATGAGCAAGATTGGTTATAGTTGATTCCCACATCTCACTTAAAGAAGATGGAATGTGAGCCAAAGTTTTCTCAAACCATTGCACTGCTTTCTTATACCTGTAAGAGTTAGGAGAGAGAAATAAAATGATATAACCAGATAAAAATTAGCAAAGTTTTTGGTAATAAGGGGCAAGATAATAGAGTAAACTAGGTTGAACAAGACTTCAGAACAATACACCCATAATTTTCAAAATATGAACTGCTCGAGATTAACACAGAAATTACATGTTTTATCACTTCTAGAGGATAAACGAGAGAAAAATGTAATGCAGCTTTTTAAATAATTAGGTTATGCAACTAAATTATAAATGCCACAAATTTCACAAGACAGATCCTTACTCCTTCATATGATAAGCAACAACTCCAAGTTCATTATATACAAGTGGATCTGAGGGGCATATGGACTTTGCCTGCATAAAAAACTAAAGGGAAACATTATCAGCACTGTTATTCAGGGGAACTCCAGACAATCAAATGTTAATAGACTTCAGGGTGAACAACCAGCATGCACACTTGTGCAAACTCAGAGAACAGAATATGTTTTCTCACACCTTAAGCATAACTAAGAATTGAAAATTGGAAGCCACAGACTCTGTATAATCACCTGCTCAGCCAGTTTAAAGCTATGAGTTCGCATATATTCCATTCCAATGTACAAAGTAGGCAAATGGTACCTGGAATAAGAAAATTAAGTGTTCAACCTGTCAAGGAAAATATTCTCTTATAATATAAGAGCGAGTTAAGTAGCTGAAGCAGGCAGGAGGTCGACAGCTGCTTCAACTGTAGTTTTACTATATCACCCCTAATTAATTATTATACGTTATTTATGTATTAAAAAAATTAATAATATTTAATTAAAAAATTAAAATAGACATTTATGACATGTCTGCTTCAGCTGCTTCAATCGTAATTTTACTATAGCATTCCTAATTAATTATTGTATCCATAATTAAATATTATAAGTCACTTACATATTAAAAAATTAATAATTTTATTTAAACAAAAAGTAAAATAGACATTTATAACTGTTTCAATTGTAATTTTATTGTACCACCATTAATTAATTATAATACATATATATTTTATAGTAATTTTGTTATGTCGCTTCTAATTAGTTATTAAAAGTCACTTAAGACGTGTGTTTCATTGCTTTCATCGTGATTTTACTATATTACTCCTAATTAATTGTTATGATCGTCTAAACATTGAAAAATTAATAATATAAGAGAATATAATAAGTGGCAATAAGCAGGCATGCTGCTTGCTTCAGCTGTTTCAACCGTAATTTCATTATATTATTCCTAATTAATTACTATAAGTTATTTAAGTATTAAAAAATTTATAATATTAAATAAAAAAATAAAATAATCGACATGCCTACTAGTGTTGTCTGTTTTAGCTGCTTTAATAGTAATTTTACTATATTATCCCAAATTAATTACTATAGGTTATATAAGTATTAAAAAAAATATATATTCAATAAAAAATATAAAATTGACAAAAAATAATAAATTAACATTTGATTTTTTAAATTAACTTGATGTCTTATATGATGCCTATTTATGCTTTTTTCACAAGTATTTTTTATAATAATTTTATTATATCACTTCTAATTAGTTATTATAAGTCATTTAAGAAGTGAGTTCTTTGCTACTCCAATCGTGATTTTATTATATTACCTCTAATTAATTATTATGGTCGCATTAGAAAATTAATAATATTTCATAAAATAGACACAAAACGATATATCAACATAAAACATTTGATTAACTATCGAATTTATATTACTGCCACATAAGTTAACTTTTGAAACTATATCAGTGTCACTTAAATTGAAATAGAAGAAATAGTATTATAAATCACAATAATTAAAAACTAAAATTATTTTAATAATTAATTATCTAAATTATATTTGTGTCACCTAAATTAAGACGGGTCCTTCAATGTCTAGTATATATTATAAGTATTAAGAGGGACCGCCAAGATAGGAAGTTACTCGAGTGGGGCAAAGTTCAAAATTTATCTACATTCTAATAAACTCCGTCTTCCTTTTGTGTATGTGCATTTTTTTCTTTCAGTTGAGTTTAATTCATTTAAGAACTCAACCCATCCTTTTTATTATTTGTGTTTCAATTCATGTTCTGAGACTTTGTATAGGTTGGTATTTTGTTTTGGGGCCTGTAAACATAATTCAGGTTGAGACCGAGTGGTTCAGGGTGGTATCAGACAAAGTTTGCAGCTTGCCAGTGGCTGAAATCTGGTGGCCAGATCTTGTGCAAGCCATGATTGCAAAATGGCTACGGCGATCACGGTGAAGAGTTGACCAGTCAAGGGGACACTTTTTCTCTGTGATTGCATCACTGTGGACCAGAATGCAGAGGTTAAAAAACGTCGATCCTCCGCAATCGCGACGTGAACACCGCGATCACAAAGGGCTACGAAGAGAGTTAACTTAGCTACTCTCTGCGGTCGCATTGATTTGACCGCGACAGTGAAGGTCTAACTTGATCAGCCTCTGCGATTGTGTGACTTTGTATGCGATAGCAATGAAGGAATTAGCAGGGTATAAATTGGAATCACGAGCTTATGGGTAATCCAATTCAACAACTTTTTACGTGATTAGACTGTTTGACCAAGGGTTGACTTTTTGATTGATCATCTATTGACTTTAACTTTGGATTGACCTAAAAATATGGGATTGACCCCGAATAGTATAACTGATATCATTGATGATAGAAATCAATAGCAGCAGCAAAATGAAAGTGAAAGTGCTCTGTGTTGATACTTCCAAATACGCTGTTACAAGTCTTAAATAGATGAAAACTAGTAAACAAAAAGAACACGTTTGTTTTCTCCTAAGAAATCTGAATTTAAAAACCGACTCCACTACTAGCCTAAAGACTAGGAAACAGCTTATTGACTCCTAAATAAATGCAACAAACTAACTACTAACCCACAAAACTGATTGCGTTGCATCAGTTGTCAACATTCCCTCCCTCAAACTGAAACAGCTTTCAGTTTAATTTGCAAACAGCAGGCGGATCACGCAGCTTTAGGAATGACAATGGTTTCAGGGGCTTTGTGAACATGCCAGCAATTTGCTCTTCACTTCTGCAATAAATAAGGCAAATCTGTGCATCCTTAGTTAGATCACGCAAGAAGTGATACTTCACATCTATATGCTTACTTCGTCCATGTTCAACTAGATTCTCTGAAAGATTAATTGCCGAAGTATTATCACAATAGATTGGTGTTGGTCTTTCCTACTTAATATGAAGTTCTTCAAGAATATTCCTCCGCCAAACAGCTTGACAAGCACACGATGTTGCAACGAAGTACTCTGCCTCGGTAGTTAACAAAGTAACAATAGGTTGCTTCTTTGAAGACCAAGAAATAACTCTAGACCCCAGCAGAAAAACATATCCTGCAGTAATTTTCATGTCTTCGAGATTTCCAGCATAGTCACTATCAGTGTAACCAACCAACCAAATCGCCAGCTACTTTCTTCTTATAAAAAATTCCAAAGTAATTGGTACCATTCAAGTACTGCACAATCCTCTTGGCATCTTGTAAATGCATTTCTTTTGGACTCTCCATGAACCTACTAATGGGACTCACAGCATGCATAACATTAGGTCTTGTTGCCATCAAGTACATCAAGCTTCCCACTATTTGCTTGTATAAAGTGTTGTCCACCTTTCTCACTTCAGGTTCTTTGACGAGCTACAGACCCTTCCCCATTGGTGTGCTCACTGAACTACAACTTTTCATCTGAAATCTGTCCAGAGTGTCTCGCACATATTTCTTGTGAGAAATGAAAATACCTAAGGGTGTGCAAAAACCGAATTAATCGATAAACCAAACCAATAAATCTTTATCGGTATCGGGTTATTGGGTTAACGGTTTTTAAATGGTTTTAGAATTTTTTTAATTGGGATATCGGTTCGGTTTTTGGTTTTAAGGTTTTAGTTAACGATTAAACTGATAACCCACTAAAATTATATTAAAATTATATTTTTATCCCTAGGTATATAATAGTTACTTTATATTTTAAATACATAACCCTATTGTTTTTTTTGCATTTTATAGTTGTTGTCTTAGTGTTGTTCTTTTCTTTATAAACATGTTGGCTTATTGGGTTCCGCCATTAATATCTAACTATAAACCTACATTGATTTTCTTTTTTGAGAGATCGCTAACGATTGCTACTGCATTCAAGTTCGCAACTTAACCAAAGAGAACAAATTTGTTTTAGTAATAATGTATTTGAATTTGCTTCTACTTTACTTTGTGTAGACTTTTGTGCATGAAGATAGTGTGTATATATATGAACATATGAAAATAAGAAAAGAAGGTGAAAAAAAAAATAAAATGAGCATTTTCTTTTTGGTTAAATTGATAAACCGAGACATTAAGGTCCAAAATCAAAAACCGATAACAAATATCTTATTAGCTTGGTTATCGATTTAGCGTGCTGACAAACCAAAAATCAATAAACCGAACCGATAATACACAAAATCAAACCAAACCGACCAATGCACACCCCTAAAAATACCGTCGGTAGATTGATTCACTTCTCGAACAAGAAAGTAATGTATCATACCCAAATCCGACATGTCAAACTCAACCATCATGGACTTCTTAAAATTCTCAATCATAGCCATATCACTTCCGGTATAAATTAAGTCACCCAAATATAAACATACCCTTAAGACCCCTGCATCTTCTTTTTTTATATAAAGAGTATGTTTATATGTGGGAATAATACACTGGGTTTGTTGTTGTTGTAGAGTATGTTCATATGGACACTTTCGAAATTCCTATACGACTATACCAAGCTCTTGGAGTTTGTTTTAGTCTATAAGGAGCCCTTTTCAATCTAAACACTTTATCTCAACATCAATTTCACATAGCCAGGAGGTGGTTCAATTTTTTTTATCAAGTAAAAGTGTTTTCATTCATAAACATGCCCAAATCGGTCATATACATAAGGTTAAACTCTACAAAATATGAAGCTCTATAAAATCCACCCGATCCTCTAAGCAAGAAGGAACTTTCTATTTACACCAAAAGAAAATAAAGAGCCCGACTACTCCTCAATTACAAGAAACTCGACTCTACACCTTCATAAGCTCTTCTATTTCTCTCTCTCCAAACTACCCATATTAACACTATCGGAACCATGTTCCAAGCCCTTCGTCTTCTCCGCCTTATCCCCTTCGTCCAACTTAGCATCAGACCTTTCACAGTTTTTGGCATTAGCAAGAACTGTGAAACAATCTAAACATATCCCACCATAATCGCATGGTAAGCCCACAATGTAGAAGGAGGTGGTCCAGGAGGTTGTTCGATAAATACCTTTTCTTGTAGTTCACCATGTAGGAAGGCAGACTTCACGTCTAACTGGAAGATTTTTCAAGCATTTTGAGCAGCCGAAGCAATCACCAACCTTATGGTATCTAACTGAGCAACGAGAGCAAACACCTTTCCATAGGCAACACCATATACTTGCTTATAGCCTTTTGCTACTAAGCGAGCTTTGAACTTGTCAACCTCTCTGTTTTCCTCCAACTTTGTTTTGTAAACCTATTTGACACTGATGGTTTTTTGATTTCCTGAAAGATTTGTCAATTTTCAAGTATTATTTCTTTCAACTAATCTTATCTCATCATCCATGGCTTGCTGCCACTTTGGATCTTTGACGGCATCAGTAAAAGATATAGGATCTCAATCTGAAAATAAAGAAAAATGACTAACTGTATTTCCAGATTTATTAATCTCATATATCTCATAATCTTCCATCCAGCTCAGTGTTCCTCTACTACGTTGAGGACATTCGTTGTTGAGCTAAGCATCACCTGATTCATGCTCAACACCTCTAGCATCTTGTATAGTTGGACTTGCTTGTAAACTAATCTCCAAAGGTTGGTCCGATTCTTCATCAACAGAAAATGGAATATGTTGAAACCAACTGTTATCGCTCCAATTCCAGATTGCTTCTTCATCCAAAATAGCATCTCGGCTAATAATAATTTTCTCCGTAACAGAATTGAACAAACGATAAGTTTTTGATTTCTCATCAATGCCAAGGAAAATACATTTCTAGCCTCTATCGTCCAACTTCTTCCTCGGAGCATCAGGGATGTGTGAATATGATATACACCCAAAAATCCAAAAGTACAACATTTGGTTTACGCCTGCTCCAAGCTTAAACTACGTGTCATATTTCAAATAGAGTTGGAAGGACATTTATTCAATATGTGAACGCTCCAAAGAACTGCTTCTGCCCAAGTCTCTTGGTAAGCCACTTCTCTTTAAAAGACTACACACCTTATCAAGAATTGTGCGGTTTTTCCTTTCACACCATTCTGTTGAGGTATGTAGGCTAGCTACTATAAGGTGCCTTTTAATTCTATGTTTCTCAGAAAATTCTACAAATTCTTGTGAGTTGTATTCGCCACCCCGATCAGTCCGCAAGCAATTAATTTGACAACCAACTTCATTTTCAACAAGCACTTTAAACTTATTAAAAGTTTCAAATGCTTCAGATTTTTCTTTTCTTTTTTTTTGGGGATAACCGTGGCGGTCAGGCCAATTCTTTGCTTTGAGATCCTTTAAGCTTAGACTGTCCTACTCCGCCTTTTTTGTTTCCGACAAGGCAGTACCTGTGGCTGACTCTTGCACGCCAATACCAACAACTGGTCAAAACTCTTTGGACTAAGGAAGTTCTCCATCAACATGCTCCAATGGTCGTAATGACCATCGAAGCGTAGAATAACGGCCTGAACAAATTTTCAGAGTCTATTGTTTGCTGCTGCGATAGTACTACAAAAAGAATAAGAACTCTTTCTAGCTTGAATATCAAATGATAGAAATTAACAGCAACGGCAGCAAAATGAAAGTAATATGCAAGTGAAAGTGCTTTGTATTGATACTTCCAAATACGTTGTTACAAGAGTCTTAAATAGATGAAAACTAGTAAGCAAAATGAGCATGTTTAATTCTCCTAAAATATCTGAATCTAAAAACTGACTCCACTACTCCTATAGCCTAAAGACTAGGAAACAACTTATTGACTCCTAAACAAATGCAACAAACTACCCACAAATCTGATTACGTTGCCAACAATTGATCGATATTTTGCATATATTGATGTTATTCTGGGTTGGTTGAGAGGTGATTTGAATGTTTCAAGATGAGGGAACTCGTTGGTTACAAGGTAAATAGAACTTTAAACGTGTGCTCCTTTTGAGCTAAAAACACTATGTTTGAGATACTTGGGAAAAGATATCATTTTCACCTTAAACTATATCCGAAAAGTTGAAGACACATTAAACTATTGAAGCAACCTAATACACATTTGAACTACTTAAAAGTGAATTTTTATGCACCCTAAAAATGACGTGGCAAAATAATTAATTAAAAAAAAAAATGCATGCATGGGTAAAATAATTAAAGCCAAAATAAAAATAAAAAATTCCCTTCCTAACCATGCATCCTCTTCTTCACCACCACCCCACCCGGCCCCATGAATCTTCTTCACACCTCACCTGTTGTGGTCTTCTATTTCTTTTTTTTTTTTTCAATCAACTCTACCTGGTGATTGAAACTTATATTTCTTTGAAGAAATTTCTTCATCAATCTGATTTTTCTTCTTTCTCCATTATTGATTTTTCATTCAATTTCATCACCTCTTTCATCACTTAAATCACCACTAACAATTTCATCAATTCATCACCTGCAATCACTACTTTTATCAATGCCACAAGTTTAATCACTCGACCCACCACCATCAATTCCATCACTTGTAACCACCAATTTCGTAATCTAATCCACCATTATTAATATAAATATCTCAACTATTTTTGATTGATAGAATAGTAATGCGAAGAACAATTTGATTATCAATTTTATTGAGAGCTATAAAGAATGGCCTTTTTTAATTTATCGAAAATTTTTAATCCGGCAAATTTCATTTTTCAACACTTCTATCGGATTTTTGTCGGGCAGATTTCAAATTTAGATTTCTCTTTCGATCTCTCTCTCTCATTAACGAGACTCGTTCCATGTCTCTTCCATCACTCTAAAAAAATTGTCATCTCGTCGAAAAATTGATTAAAAAGGAGAGAAAAGGAATTAAAGATGGATGACAAAGTTAGAAGAAATTGAAGATGATAGCAGTTTTGTTGGTAATTGGTGATTTGTGTTTGGCTATGATGATGTTATCCATATCAATGGAGGTTTTGAGATGGGTACAGAAGAAAATGAAAAGAAAAAAGTTTAAATTAAAAAGAAACAAGAAAAAGTAGGAAAAATAGTAAATTTATTGTGTTTTTTGTGTGGTATTAACGTGGCGCTGATGTGGCATGCGCATGTGGAACACCCTACCTTATGAGGGTGATATAACATTTTACAAGGTGAAGAAAAATTCTTTTTAGTACAGGTGTGTATTAGGTCGCTTCAATAGTTTAAGTGTGTCTTCGAATTTTCGGGTGTTTAGGATGAAAATAATGTCTTTTCCCGAGATAGGTTGACTCTATGGGATATGTTATACTCACTTATGACTATGACATGATATTGTTCAGATATGTGTGCATTATCTACACATGTTTCCGATTAATATGAGCATGGCATCCTAGTTTTTGCATTGACATGACGCATATTACGCTATTTGACATTGCTATACATACTCGATGTTTATGCCACGATAACTTGCATCAAATGATATTGTTTGCTTGCACTATGATTTTTGTGTGCCTTGTTCAGCTGTATGGATATCAATATCAAGTTGTTTATTGGTCTAGCAGTTCTATCTGCATAGGATCCACTATACGTTCTAGTGATCCTATTCATGAGGGTTCGGTACAACTGTGTGTTTTATTTCGTGCTTGATGGCTATTGATTTGTTATACTGTACCTGCTATGGTTATGGCGGTGTGTTATACCTTGTTCGCTGCACGCAGACTAGTTTTGAAGACTTATTCCACAGGGTAAGACAGAGAAGCAGGTCAGTGATCTTATTAAGCTCCTGTGGCTCACCAAATCACTTACAGCTCTGTGCAGATTCCTCTACTAGTGTTACCAGGGAACATCATTGATCTTTGTTTGAGGCAGTGTTCCAGATTTTCCTGAGGCAACCCAACCACAGCTTGTCTGTGGTGACTGTTATGCTTATACTTTCTACTTTCAATTTTATGGGCCGCATCTCTTTTTCCTTGTACTTGAGGGTCGTTTGGTTTGAAGTCAAGTTATGATGGGATTAGTTATGCTAGGATAAGTTATCCGATATTATTTCTTTTTGATTGTTTGGTTTGTTGTATTAAATTAATATGCATTGCATAGTTTCTAATAATGAGTTGTTTGTTTACAAAAATACCCTCCACTTTATTTAGCTTTAAAAATAATATGCATTGCACAGTTGAATAAGTTGTTTGTTTACAAAAGTACCCTCCACCCTTATTTACCTTTTAATATTAGTGATGCAAAGGGACGAGGGAGGGGGGGGGGGGGGGGGTAATTCGCTATATTATCATGAAATAAGCTATTCCAAGATTATTATTCCACCAAAAGGTAGGGATAACGTATCCCAGTATTAATTATTAATCCTGGGATGTTATGAAATATAAAGTGAAGAACAAGAATAGTAGAGAGAGAAGATAGAGTAATTCTTATTTCTCTTGAGGAATTCTTGTCCTTCAAGATGATTTACAATGAATAAAATCCCTCTATTTATAGGGGAAATTACATTTAGTTTCTCTCTAAAAGATAGATACTTCAAATTCTAATAGATATCAACTAAATCTATCTTGATAGATCTTATTTATATTCTTGATAGATATTCATTATAATGTAAATACATTTATAACACTCCCCTTTGAATATCTAATTAATAGATAATGTGCCTCGCTCAAACCTTACTAGAAAAAACCCAGTCGAAAAAAAAATCTAATGAAGGAAAAAAAGTATACATCTCTAACAATACGCATATAGGTTGCCTCATTAAAAATCGTACAAAGAAAATCCAGTGGGACAAAACCTCGTAAGAGAAAAAGAGTACAACGCATATTAACTCCCCCTTAATGAGAACATCCTTGTATCCCGATCTTGTGCATCATCTTCTTGAAAGTTGCAGTTGAAAGAAACTTGGTGAATAAATCAGTCATATTGTCACTACGTAAATATCACCATTCTTTTGTAACTCATGTGTATAGAAAAACTTTGATGAAGTGTGTTTCGTTCTATCTCCTTTTTATGAATCCTCACTTAAGAATGTGATCTGCATGTTGCATTATCTCCGTATAAAAGTGTGCGTACATTATCACATTTCAAACAACATTTTTCTCTAATGAGATGTATCATGGACTTCAACCATACACATTCTCGGCTTGATTCATGAATAACTATTATTCCAACATGGTTCGATGAAGTGGCTAGATAGATTGTTTTGTATATCTTCAAGATATGACAGTATCCCCACGTGTGAACATATTGCATGTTTGAGATCGAGATTTATGTGGGTTAAATAAATATCCAGCATCACTATAATTAACAAGATCGAGATTGCAATCTTTAGAATAAAATAAGATCAAGTGTTTGATCCAATTTCGATGTCTCCTAGTAGGAGCAGAACTATACATTGTTAACAAACTAACCGAAAAGGCTACATTCGGCCTTGTAGCATTTGCAAGATACATTATTGCATCAATTGCACTAAGATATGGTACTTCAAGACCAATCTAATTCGGTATATTTCTCATTTCAGCAAATAATCTATTGCTTTTGAAAACTCTCCAAGAGTTCCAATAATTTTCAAGCTATAAGCTTATATAATATAAGGATTATAAATAAATTTTCAAGAAACTTTTATTTGCTTCAAACATTTTGAATCCTTAAAAAAAATTCATATAAATTTTGTCAAAGTGACCATATTCAACATTTCATGAGTGACATCTTCAAGTATCTAGACGGCAAATCAAATAAGTTTTATGCTTACCAAGATGCATCCTTTCATGTCACTTAATAAATGTTCTACATCAGCATGCTTAAATAAACGTAAAATTCAGATGCTCGTAATCTTTTACAATATTGCGCCAATATTGTATCAAAGATATTGATGATATATCATTTCGTATCGGTTCACAATGTGACATAACATTGAGATCTCATCACTTCATTATTTTCAAGTACTTGAACTTCTCATAAAGTTTTATGAAGTGTTATGTCGTAGACTCTTCAAGAGCACATTGTCTTCTTATTATGATTATTTGTTCCTTATCCTTTTCAAAGATTATTTCATTGGGAACCGATTGGTCTACCACGCTTTACGCATGCATAGACTTTATCCTTTAGGGACATAAAATAGAAGCCCTTGAAGCTTAAATATGAAATGTTTTCGGCATTTGACTTGAATTATCATTTGAATGAGGACCTGATTATAATTCCTAACATATTTTTTAGCTGTTTATAATCTCCCCTTATGTTAGGAAAACTAACATACGTCTCAGTTTACTTTAGAAAATCCATCTTTGTGCATTATGGTATATTCATTAATCGTATACCACTAAGGGTGTGCAAAAACCGAACCGACCTATAAACAGATGATACAATAATGACCAAGAACACACAAAATCACACACCAAAAACAGTCCACAAGCTCAAGAGAACAGAGGACCCTTTGGTGACCACTCTCGGACTCACTATCTAGAACAAGAAAGGAGAGAATACAATGTGTTTTACACACCAATCAACCAACAACCCAAACTATATTAGCAACAAAGAGATGAAGAACAACAATATTACAATAACAATGACTCACGGGTTCATTAACAAGAACAAGAAACCGAAACTTACAACAAGATACAAGATAGATAGTTAGACAAGTGAGGGTATAATCTTCAAAACCCAAGAATTTGGTGGACTCTTGGACCCTTAACACTACACACAACAAACACCTAACTCCTACGTTGACACAAGAGGGACTTTACCTCCTTTAAACACCAACGTATCAAGCCAACAATGCAAACACAAGTGAATCTTCATTTGCCTAGCCCTAGTTTCGATTTTGAGTTCACTCTCAAGACTTAGAGAGAACTTTGGATGTTACAATGTCTCAAGTTTCAACAATAATCCACTAAGTCCCAAAAACCCTAAGTTGTTCTATTTATATTACATCACAAATAAAAGGTGAAAAAACAAAAAGGCCCTTTAATGACCAAGTGAGCAATACGTGCCTATGTAGTGCACATTATGGACGGTTTTGGAGCCTCCTTCACACTTAAACGTGTGCACTTTCTCGGTTGCGTTCAACATGCTCAAAAATGTCCATCTACGAGGTCGTACTTGTATCAATCGAACCGATAAAAATGTTATTGGTTTATTGTTATTGGGTTATTGGGTTAACGATTTTTTAATGGTTTTATAAAAAAAAAATTATTGGGTTATTGGTTCGGTTTGCTTTTTTCTTATTGGGTTATTGGGTAAACCGATAACCCAATAACAATATATACATAATATATATATATATATGACTTATTATATATTTCTCTTAATTTCTCTTTAAATTCTACAAATTAACAAAACTATTATTTTAATTATACAAACTCTTATTTCTCCTAACAACATTTAATTCAAACTTGAAGATTCTTGTAACTTAAAACACACTATGTAGGATTTTTGTTTGCAACTAAGATTCGATTTTTTTTCATGTTAGCTACTACTATTTCTATTTTATGAGTATTTTCTTATCGGTTAAATCGAAAACCGAACAGTTAAGGACTAAAAATCGATAAATCGAAAACTGATAAAAAATATCTTATTGGTTTAGCATATTTAAAAATCGAAAATCGATAAACCGATCTGATAATATGTAAAACCGAACCAACCGATGCACACCCCTATATACCGCACATCAAAACTATTAGATGGACAATGTGTGATTCCTGACTCAGAACCAACTTTGAGGAGGAATTAATCATAATTTATTGGTTTGATGTATACGAGTACTTTTGTATATAATATACCATATTTCAAACCAAAACATGAGCTTTGTTCTCATTAGCAATGGTTTAGTTATTTATCGAAGGCATTCAATACCAAACCAACATTATCAAGATAAATTGTCTTGATTCCATAATCTGAAAATTGTGCTCTGAACTCAATTTATATTGAGCAAAAAACTTTATGAATGTCAAACTGCAGGTTGACAATAAACGTACAAGTGATCATCCTATATCGAGGCATCTTAATAGATCATATGACAGGTGAACGGGCCCATATTCACCTTTTATACTTTTCAGATTTTGAGGGATCAAATCTCAACATTAGTTGATCCAATCAACTTATCATGAGATCAAGCAACATTAAAAGTAAGGAAGAATTTTTGAATTCTTTAATATATGTTCAATACTCACTACTCAGTATGCACATCTTTGGGATGTCGCAATCATTCATGTCAATTTATGAACTTTTATTCTAGCAAACTCTAAATTTACCATGACATGTACCTTTTACTTTAGTAAATTTCAGATTTACTATTACATGAATAAATTTTAGATTTACTACTTCAGAAGTATATTTCAAAATTATTCAGCCTCTTTCGGAGGTGAATTGTGATACCATCACAACCAAGTGCACGTTTGTATTAATAAGCTTGACTAAATATTATCACATTCACCTTAGGGGAATGGATCTGTACTTATAACAATTGAAATTCTCATTCCCAGGAATGAAATATAATCGTGTCTTAAACATATCAAATTATGATAGCTTAGAACCTCTTTCAAGATCGAGGCATGCAAGCATGTGAAAATATTATTATTGTCCCTTTTCCATGTTTCTGTGCATTCATTCAACCACTTGTCTTCTTTCAGACATGTTATGTACTGCTACCATATTCACTTCAGGAATGGAGCATATTCAATAGGACATGTTTCATGACTTTTCATGAAGTACATATTATTTTGCCTAAGCCATCATTATATCAACAATATGGTGCATTGAGATTCAAACTCAATGTCTTATCCATGTAAAAGCGTCTTAGGCTATTGGGACTTTAACCCGTTGTCTTATCCTTTAAGCGGTGGAATGAAATTCAGAGTCTTACCTCAATCAATGACATAATCAACATGACTTTAAGGAAAATTCACTTTTGGAGGAGATTAAATATTGTTACAACGTAAACCACATATATGTAATATAATTACTTCCGACGATTATTGTACATTTCTCATGAACTCTATTAAAGTTGAGGGATGCTCTAGAAGAGCAAATTAAACAATAAGCTAACATATGTTTTTAATAAAATTGATACAAGATCTCAAGTTTGTAGTTTAACAGTATTTGCCACAAATAAAATATCATAAAGTACTATTTTTGCTCAATCCCACAAGTAGTAACAAAAAGTTACATAATGATTATAACCTCCAGGAAATAGATCATAATATTCGTTCTCAATTTTTGTATATTATTTTGAAACAATATTCAAAGTTCGATTATTGAACTTACCTGGAAAATTGCTTTCTTATACCTTTAACAATACTTTCAAAGTATTTGCTTGAGATAGTAGAGTCTTGTGCTGATAACGTGTTATGAAATATGAAGTGAAGAAGAAGAATAGTAGAGAGAGAAGATAGAGTAATTCTTACTTCTCTCGGGGTATTCTTGTCCTTAAGGATGATTTACAATGAATAAAACCCCTCTATTTATAAGGAAAATTACATTTAGTTTCTCTCTAAAAGATAGATACTTCAAATCCTAATAGATATCAACTAAATCTATCTTGATAAATCTTATCTATATTCTTGACAGACATTCACTATAATGTAAATACATTTATAACATTGGATAAGTTATCCCAAACTTTGTAACCAAAGAAGCTATTAAAGAGTACTAAAAATTTGTCCCAAAATTATCTCCCCTTATCCATCTCGCCAAACGTGCCCTTAGAGTCTTGACATTGTAACACTTTTCTGGGCTATAATTTGACTTTTAATAGGTTTATTCCAATGTTTCCAATATCTATTTATAATATGACTCTACTTTGAACAGTATGTTAGGAATGGTGACTGATGCAAACGTTCACCTAATGAATAGTAACTCGTTAGGTGTCCGTCGCAACTCATGAAAATGGATCAAAGTTATATACTCTATAATATAAGGCTTATCCCCACAAGTAATGCAAAACATACAAAAGTTTTGAGATATTATTTCGAGCATTAGAACAAAACTCATTCTTAACACAATCTTTTAATGATATGGTCATGATCTGTCATTACGGTTTAAATCTCCACTATAGAAAGAAAAAAAAGAAAAATCTTGAAAAGTAACTACTAGAACCAAATAGGCTTTCTACATATGCATTGTCTAAAACAACGATTTTAATCAATTGTAGCAAAGAAAGAAACTTTCAGAGAAGCCATCTAAAAGATGTGATGTTACTACTTTTTAGTGTCATCACTAAGTTACTAGTCGAGTTGGATAGAAAGTATTATTCAACTTAGATTGGATGAAAGAATTAGCACAAACAGAATATTATTCAACTTGAGCTTCTGTTTGTGCTAATTCCTTCATCCAATCTAAGTTGACAATGTATGATTGGTTTAGATATTAATCCAATATGAATTATATTATTCAATCCATATGTATTGACCCCAACTACTCATATAATCAAACTCAAAATCCCTTGTTATTAACCCCCATCTTGATTTATTTCTTCTTAGGAATATATCAAGAAATATGCTGTGTTGTAAGTTAATCACCTCTTTATCAATTCATTGTGTCCCTTCGTGGAAATTTCTTTAGTTAAGAATAATGATCATTTCCATCCTCTTCATTAGTGTTTGCATTTCTATAACTGCTCATAAAAATATTTATTGGATAATGCTACTCATTGATATTGATTTTTAAGAGTGTAAACAATTGTTTGGGCGCTTTCTTTTGGAATATACGAGTCAGAAGAAAGGACTCGGTGTGGGAGGTTAATAATTAAGAATTCAATTTAAATTATATGGGTGGGTTGGCATAATACATATGGGTTGGGTAATTTAATTCATGTTGGAATAATACATGGACCAATCATACAGCGCCATGTGGTATAAAGCCTCATCTAGCCAACAAACCATTAGTTTTAGGGACATTTTTCGCCCAAAAAATAATGGTGAGGGCGTGTTGGGTCTAATAGGTTAAAGAAGGGTATTTTTTAAAATTCGTGACTTGTTATATTCATCAGCACCCTAAACAGGTTTGGTATATAATATCCAGAGATACAGTCTCGAACAAAACTTACAAAGAGGCCAAAAAGTCTAGTAACAATTCAACATCAACTAATTGTTCTTTACACCAATAATAAAGACGAGAAATGCAAGAGCACTTGATCTTCTGGATTGGACTGGACCTGCCTCCAAAACATCTTGCATTCCTCTTTTTTCAAATTTTCCACCATATGCAAGTTGGAAAATTCTTCCACCACTCTTTCTAACAAGTTTCTCCTTGTATATTGTTCCAACTGCATATTATGTCAAAAGTACTTTGGGGCACCACCCAAACAATTTGATCTACATGTCACGGACTTAGTAGGCATTGGGAAATTGGAATTGAAGTTAAAGTTGGAGTTGGAGTTGTGTTTGGCCATGTCTTTTTGAAAAAATTTTTAGACTTTTTGGAAAGACTGTTTTAAATATAATTTTATACCCCCAATTTTAAAAGATTATCAAAGACACCTATCTTAACTAATTTATCTACAAGATACAACCAAATGTAAAAGGAAACAATAATGTTGCCTTTATTGTTGGTGTTACATAAAGAGTCACATGAATGAAGGGATTAAGGTCCCGTTGTATTATGGGGAGATTTTGAGGAAGAAGAAAAAAATTGAAGTTGCCTTCAACATTGAGTTCTTTTATCGATGGAAGTAGGAAGAAGTGCGTAATGTGGTAGCTAGGCATTTAACTCCAGTTGTTGGCTGAAATTGATAGAATGTTTTTGTAAAAGTAAAAAAATGGGGTCATTTGTAACAATAAATAAAGTTGATACTGAAGTTGGAAAAAAGTTAAAACAAGTAAAACTTGTTTTCACTTTTCCAAAAACAATTTGGAATTGGATTTGGAATTCTCATGGCCAAATACCTCAAATTCCATAAAGTGAAATAATTTTTCGAAAAAAAGTAAAAAATTCTTATGGCCAAATGGGTACTTAGACTTCTACTAAGCACACCGTGCGGCACTTGACAATTCGCTCACGAATCTTTCACGACCTTGCAAACTCAAGTAGCCTTTTTAGAACTAGATTGCTAAGGGAATGCAAAATTGAAGAAAGAGGCAAGAGAACTTCTAAAGAAAGCTTTTAAATTGCTCAAGACTTGGCAGAATAGAATGTCTTTTTATTTATATTACTCTCCTAGGGACTAATATGCAAATAATAATTGTTTTACAAGTCCCTCATATTAATAAATAGTCCTCTCTAGAGTTTTCTACAATGCTAGAAGATTCCTAGGACTTTCCATGCAAATCCAAAGAATTCTATAGTCTTCCACTGAAAATCCTCACGTTTCTCTAGAATATTCCACAAAGGACTATTCTTCTTATGTAAGACTTCCATATGGACAACTTTGTGCCATGCCTACAGGGGACGATGATATAGAGGGTCATCAAACTCTCCCCCACCTGATGTTGCGATGACTGTGGCGCATTGCCACTGCATAAACTCTCGATCTTATCCTTGAAATTGCCACAAGTCTTCATATCGTTCCCATGTGGCTTCCTCCGACGATTTCTCTTTACGTAAATGTCGGTTCCCCCTTCTTAAGGCCTTACAGAAGATGCACGAACAATAATTGTGCTTGTCCTTCCAAATTTTTTTTATTTTAAACATAGGCATCATACACGATCCTTCTTGCTCCATTACCAAGAGTCGTTGGAGGTAGGGATCGATCACAGCATGGCAATTTTGGCAAAACTCCTACCCAAGAATTATGTCAAAGATATCTACAGAAGCGGCGGTTAAGTTGGTTTTACTTTGCCACTTGCCCAATGTGATGCTTACTCCATTAGCAACTCCACACACAGGAGTTAGTGGCGCACTGACTGTCTTGAGACGGCTATTGCTTGGAATAAAACTCAACTTTGTTGCTACTTCCTTGGTTATGACATTTGCCTCTACACCCAAGTCGATCATAGCGTGAGGTCGTCCATTGGTGGTGATGTCCACACATTGGGCATAGTATTTTATGGCTTCTCTGAATGCTTAGCGATAGCTCCGCATAGTTCTATCATGCCCAACTGCGTCGTGCTTGAACCTTGCCCTTGTTCTTGTGCATCTTTCTCAATTCGTTCACGTAATATAGCACCAATGGACTTCAGTTCAAGGCACTTTGCATAGCCATGTTGCCTACCACATATATAGAGCAACCATTTGCTTTTGTAGTTTGCGTCTTCCGCAGCCATTTCCTTTTGTAGTTAGAGCCTTCCGTTCTGCATAATTTTGTTATCCAAACTTCTAGCTCTCAAGACTTTTTGGCATTATGATCCTTGGGATGCGCCTGTTGCTCCTTGTTTTCGTCATGATCTCCCCCACCTAGGGCATGACTACTCCTCTAACCCATTTTTTTGTCATGTTGGTATGTCTAAAGTCCGTCAAAGCTTCAACTTATATGATGGATTCATCAATAGTACTAACCTATCAGCATTCCAACTCTATCCTGACCTAATTTTGCAGCCCAACCATGAAGTGGAACATGTCTTCCTCTATGAGGTGAGGTTGGGAATCTGAAGCGTGAGAATGATGAACTCCTTCACGTATGCATGTATGTTGCTTGTCTGATTCAACTCCCGTAGAGGACATTGTGGGGAAAAAAAGCCCTCCTGAACTCCACTTGAAATTGCTCCTATGCGTCGACGGTGCAAAGCTCCTTTTCCGTCTCAGACTCCTTTCGTTTCCACCATAGCATGGCCATCTCCAAGTGGTACAACACGGCGATGTTGATCTTGTTCTCATCACCCTTCCCCTTGTTGCGGTAGTCGCACTAATGACAAGTATTGCGTTTTCCATCTTGCAAGCCTCCATAGTCCTTTCACATCTCTATCAAGTACCCCTTCCCATATATCAACATCTTTGCGTTTGAGCCCAAAGGGTATTATTTAGCCAAATTTAATAGATTTGCGGCATTTTTGGCCCTTTTTCATTCAACTTAATATGGATGAAACAATTAGCACAAATAGAAGTTCAAGTCTATCGGAAAATTTGAAATACTAGGTCCCTGACAACTAAGACAAGACAGAAGATTTACCCAGGAAATAATCTAGCTGCAGTGCGGTAAGCCGACATTGCATGGTCTCCTTCTTCTTGAGCTGCATAAGCATTTCCATATCCTATCCAAGCAGACGCAAATGTTCCATCTAAGCTTG
Organism: Capsicum annuum; assembly: GCF_002878395.1. Classification (NCBI taxonomy): domain Eukaryota; kingdom Viridiplantae; phylum Streptophyta; class Magnoliopsida; order Solanales; family Solanaceae; genus Capsicum; species Capsicum annuum. Next base: position 179,319,979 of record NC_061119.1, read on the forward strand.
TTGCCTTACTGCCATATATAAAATTGAAAATAAAAAATAAGATGATCAACAATTGAATGTGGATGAATTATTTGTAAGCTGCATTAGAATATCCAAAGAACCAGAAATATGAAATGAGAAAGCTTAGCCACTTGCTTGATTGCTATCCAATTTATCCGGTAAAAGTAAATTGATAAGAGTAATTCATACAGGAAAGCATATTATTTAATTCCTCAATTGAAGGACCAGTTGGAGCAGTTAAGCCAAAAATCACCACCCAAAGGATACATTTTATTTGACAAGGCAAATCAGAGATCCTGATAATTTTGGAAGATTTTCATATGATCCAGTCAAACTTTTGGTAGAAAGTAGCTTCCAGAAAACCGATCCACACAAAAGGATTTCGGCTACCAAGGTGGAAAGACGCCTCACTCCACCACCAAAGGCGTATGCTCGAATTGTCAAGAACCCTCCACCCTTAACAAGAAGATTCGGTTTGAACCCTGGTTAAGGAGAACTTCACAGTAGGGAACGTGTTACCCCCATACCGGGTCTACCCAGCACAAAACCGGTTAAGTAGGGTCAATTGACTTCAAATACTAGATGGTTACCCACCCCCCACCCCACCAAAAAGTAAAATAAAAGCCTCAATATACTACTTTTGTCCACCAGTATAGTCAAAGCAACAAGCACAAAAATGTGACAAGAACCTTTGAACTCTTGAGTGAGAAGTGAAGTGCAAGATTCTTTGTATTAGGTGTACAATTTAAGGAAGATATAAAATTAACTAGCATATGATAATTTAGTACTTACAACGCCAGAAATGCAATTAAATTTACTAGCTTGAATATCCATATACAACATAAATTTGCAACATTGATTACATATTTAATTGTTTTAGTAACGATATTAATAACTAGTTTTACTGATAGAATATTACTAATAGTTTGTTTAATAGCAGTCCTATCATGTCCTAATATTTAGAGCCTATAGATAAAGAATTGGAGTATAGAACAAGAACAGATAAAATATTTTAAAAAGTGAATAGATCAATAGGTCATCCTAAAGAAGAAACACAATAAGAAAGAAGTGGACGAACAACAATAAAGAGAGCACTGAAATGTATCTGGAGAGTATCCTAGTACTCAGATAGCCAATAGCACTATCTTGTTCTCCTTTTGTCTTTTTAACTCCTTTAAAGCCAAATTCAAACAAGTGACCACTTCTCATTCCAATATTTTTTTTGCACCTTACCATTCAACGTGCATGATTCCTCAAAGTCATTTTGCTTCATCCACACAAAGCGAGGACCTCCTTGCTTCCCATAGGTTTAAGCATCAGAATAATCACTTTTCATAGCACTACCCACCACTCAGATTCTTAAGTAGACATGCTTTTTTTTGCAAGGTACTATTTATTAATGAAAGAGGAGAAGTACCAAGATGATACAGGATACAAAAGACTGCATCAACATGTTTTCACTAGAACTATTGTCACATGTACCAAAACAGTTGCATCAGAGAAAAAGAGCACAAAAACTAACCCCATATTCGAAACTTTGAAGAAAATGTTTCACCAGAGAGAGAGAGAGAGAGAGAGAGAGAGAGAGAGAGAGAGAGAGAGAGAGAGAGAGAGAGAGAGAGAGAGAGAGAGAGAGAGAGAGAGAGAGAGAGAGAGAATTGCAATCCCTCTTCTTCACGACATGATGACATTAATATTTATACCTAAAATAGCGGCGTGCTTGATCATATTTCTTGATACAATAGTAGTAGCAACCAACAGCAAACCATGACAGGGCCCTGAATAAACAACATGGTCTAGTGAGCTAATCAGATTCAAAACATGTTCTAGAACATAAAGTAAAATGGTCGTTAATGATTTAATAGCAATTCTCACCACAAATAATGGATATAGAAAATGAATGGAACTTCTCATCAATCCAAACAATTGAAACTCTTATATCTCCAAATCCACCTTATGCTAATTTATCCACCAATAGGCTAGAGTCCATTCTTTTAAATGATGCAAAACATAAAGTCAATGCCACATCAAATACATTTCAGACTTCGAATTGCTATCTACTAAACTGAAACCTATCTTTGGAGATTCCTATCGGCCAGTAATCTACTCAACTGACACCAGTACTTCTGCCTGTGGAAAAAAGCAGTCCCGTGGAATATAGACCAATATGCAAGTCGGCTCGAACACCGCCATTTGAAAAAGAAAAAACGGAAAATGATTTGACATGAAAGTCAAAACTTGAGCTAAATTTTCAATTCACGACATGCTTAATGTTGAATAGTTTGCTAATCCGCAAATAGACTGATTAATAATGGCATGTTGGAAAATAGACAATCTCAGTTTGCTATACCTTTTACTGAAAATAAAACAATATACGCAGTTATTATCATTTTAAAGATTTGCATTAGTCCTTTTACAACTATCTCTGACAAAGTTAGCACCAAGCTATCGTAAAATCTACTCTTAAGTGGGAAGTAAACTTATTCTTGTCAACATTTAAGCTGAAGATACTTTTCAAAGTGTGGATAATTTGGGTGAAGTATTACCACTGAATTGTCATAACTCATAATTTCGCTAGACAAAGTCGTAAAAAAGAAAGAGTGCTCCATATGAGAAGGCTGGGTTTGCGGATTCCACATCAACGTGAATTAGACTCTAAGGTTGGGCGTGAGAACCAGAGTAGGCAAGCTGCTGAACCAGGGTATATCATGCTGTCATTATTTGTTTTTCTTTCTATTCCTCAACTATGTTACCTTCTTCTTTTACCATTCTATTTTAATATTGTTAAATATTTCACATAAGAAAAACAAGTGATATTAGATTAGTTGTAATCTTTGAAAGTATCATTTGATGGAAATATCAAGCAAAATTTATTTGAACTCCCTACTCGATCACCTACCCTCCCTCTTGCAGTCTTATTTGTTGCCATGTCTATCGTAACGAATGATCAGAGTAAATGTCAACAAGAAAGAGAGCTTTGCATGAATAATCACTCTTAACTCTATTGACCTTGAAAAGAACTCAACTCCCAGCAAAAGGCAATAAGCAGAATCCCATTTTTCTTGATTAATAAGAATTTGTTGTACTTTACGTTTATTCAGCAAAGAAATCTCTGTGCAATAATTATGCCTTGTGAACAAATACGCAGCAATATATTTTTCAAAACTCCAAGACCAAAACTCAAGCACACTCACTTTTGAGGATAATCCTTCACTAAATTGCAAGCCATGAGATACAGCTCATTGGAATGTCCCAACTCCATTGCTGCTGCTAAGTGCACCAGGGTACACTTGAGGTGGAACGGATCCTTTTCAAGCAATCTGTATTTCATCATGTACCAAAATGCATAGCATAAAGATTAAGCAAAATCAGAAAAGGACATAATTTCCTTTCTAGTGGGTTACCAACTTACTCAGATGTTAGTTCAAAGCATTTCTGATATTCACCGCATTGATGATAGTACTCGGCTTTGCAGGCCAAGAGATCAGTGTTGGCTTTAAGTGTACACAAAACAGATTTGTCCGAAAACTTTGTATTAGGCTCACTCTGTTCCAGCTCTCTAAATTTGGCTTCCACCACATTTTCTTTATCATACTGAGAAGCAAGGAAAAAAGAAAAAAATTATTCCATTGAAGAATAAATGGATACGCAAAACATAAAATTAAAATTATTCTATGCCAATGATAAAACATTTCAACTTTTTTGTAAGAATTCAAGTTAAGCTTTTTTCTGTCTATTTATCAACATACAGTACCAAATTCGATATTCTATTTTTCAATTGAGTGAAACGCAAAAGTTAAGTGTTTATAATCCACAAAGAAGGTCACATGGAATACAAAGTAGTCTTGTAAGAAGTGATTACCTTCTTTATCAAACAAGAATAGAATGAAGAGAGCCACCCATCTTCAGGACCAAATTGCAAATATGAGAGCAGGGTTCTCTCTGAAATTCACTAGCAACTGGATTGGTCAATTTTTCATAATAATGCCTTCAACAAAGATTACATTAATGCAATAATACTATCATTAAAAATATTCAGCAGTTTCCTTTAATATAAACAGCATTATAAAAGACAAAAGCATGAAAAACGCCATAATGCGTCAAGTTTTTAAGTGCAAAACACAACTAAAGAGCAGGCCTTGGTAAACAAAGGTGCATAAGGACACAAATGAAACATATAAATGTATCTGAAAAAATAGCTATAACATGAATAATCCTTATAGGACAGAGGAATTTAAGAAGCTACAGTTATTGCATACATAAATCATATCAATTGTTCCAAAACTATTTAAAAGTTCTAATTATAATGCTCAGAGGTGGTTTGATTTTCTAATTTAGGTTTAGTGGCGACTTCCCGATTACATTTCTAGCTTTCTATTTCCAATGTCAGATATTTTTTATATCGTTTCTTTAACAGTTAATATATCACTTGGCCCTTTTTTTTAATATATATATATATATTGTTTAGTTCCACCGCCTACAAGATCAATCTTATAGGTGATGAGGAGGATACTTAAATTTCGGTGCCTACATGCATGCTGCCTAAGCAATGCTCAGCATCCAACTGCACATAGCTTCAGAGTTTGAGCATATTATGAGCCTTTAAAAGCACTGAACAGTTAACAATAATAGAATGTTCGCTTAAAAGAAAGAGAATGTCCATTACTTATAAAAACAGCACACCAAGGAATTGGGGAGTACAATAAATCGGTCTACAAAAGTACTTGCTTTGTTTAAAGACATTTTGATTCTATAAACTAGCTTGTACAATTTCATACTTCCAAGGAGGTCCACTTGACCAGAAAAGGTTCTCACCTTCATCACATGTGAGCATGTGATTCTCTATCAGACATTCCAATGCCTGAAAAATGAAAAAATGAGCAAATATGAATTTCATAAGATTGTCATGGAATTGAAAGCATGAAGACCTCTGAGGCTTTACGATTAGGAAAATCATGAATCTAAGATAACTAAGTATCTTCCAGAGTTTTACCATATAAATCTGGATTCTAACACAGTAATTGCCAAGATTTATCCCCCATGCCATCCCAAAAGGAGGAAAAAAGGCTAAACAAGAAATCAAGAGGGGACGACCCGGTTCATACCTACTCCGTAGGTGTCGGGGAGGGGGGGGACCACTCCGGGCCTGACCTACGCGCCCTCACCCCAGCTTCGCTGGAGGGGCGTTTCGAACCCCCGACCCTGGCACACCACGGTAAGCAAGCTTACCGCTGAGCCAAGGCCATCCCTCAAACAAGAAATCAAGAGACATACTAAAAAACCCCTACAGAAAGACTTCCATCAATTACAGAAGTAAGACTAGCACAGCAAAACTTACACACCTCATAACACAAAGGATCAGCCTTGATAGCAGCTTTATACCTACAAGTGTAATGGAGTTAAAAAAGTCAGCTCCTTCCAATGATATAATGAATATTTAACCACTAAACCAATATTAAGATATAGGAAAGATAGCCCAGCACAAGACAAAACTGTAATTCCTTAACTTCAGATCCAATGATATCTCCTGCATTACAGTTAACTTGGGGCAGAATACATCTCTTTCGTTCCTGATCAGATAGGACCTTCAAGGTTCATTTACTAACCTAATTCTATGCAGAAGAAAGCAAGTAATGCGAGGTTAGAAGATGGGATTACTGATGACCAGAATGCTGAACACAAGAAAAAAGGCAGAGGATAATTTGTTCCTATAGTTATATTAAGGGGAATCAGTAACTTCTTTATTGTATTAACAAACAACAAAAGAAAGAGGCAAAAGAGGGGAAGGATGGGGTCCATAAACAAAAGGTTCGTCCATAAGATGGATATAGTCAAAAGTTAACTATTTTGACACCAATTATTGAAATAATCATCTCTTTATGAATGTTGTCCTTCTTTTGAGTTTAAGAAACTACCAGAAATCAGATGTAAGGAGTTTAAATACTCCAAACCACTTTTGTCTGAAGGATCCAATACCACTTTTAAACTTCTTTATCCTTTGATTTTTTGTTTTGCTAAGACGTACATGGCTATTAGACAAATAGAAAACATAGGACCAAACAATCTCTCGCTTTAATGATCCATAAAAGAAATTCAGCCCAAATTCGTAATCCAAAATTATGTCTACTAACATCAGTGTCTTATATCCAAGCTATCACTAACCATAGTCGAGCTTGTGCATGATTCTCCAAAGCTTCATATGCCTTGCCCCTCAAAAAGCATATTGCTGATAAAATCTGTCAAAGATTTTACATAGAACATTTTGATTCTGTGGAAAAGTAGGGAGTCAAAACAGATTCCACCGGAAACCCCTACTAGGTCGGGGAGAATGGAGAAACTTACATTTATTTCACGATCTTCACCATCCTTGTCTAAGTACATGCTGTTGCACTCCCTTGTATCGGTAATATTTCCATGTTCATCCACTTTAGCATCACCTAGCATTAGAAGACATTGATCCCACTCCTTCAGTTCTTCCTAAAAATAAAAAAATTATATGTTAGTGTAGAGATAAATGCAAGATTATGATGACCTCTAAATTTGGACAACCCCAAATTAGTCTTGAGAGACACATATTTAAGAGTGGAACAAATTATGGACCCAACTAGCATTTAAAAGTTAACCCCAAATTCCCACTATGTGGGAATACACTGGGTTTGTTGTTATTGTTGTAGAGCGACTTCATTGATTGATTGTTTCATAATAAGATCCTAGTTTATGGGACATATACTACACATTAAAACCTAACGAGAATCATACTTAAGGCCTAAGGGTGTGACATGCTGATAACTGAAAGAGGAAAGATGGCAATCTACATTCAAATGGTAGCACCTTGGCAATGTAGGCAGCGATGTTATCAAAGGCAAAAGCGAAAACAAGCACAATTGTCTGGTGGTCTTTAAGCGCAACTGTGCAACACACAAATAATGCATGGGATTCTAATGAACAAAAAAACTAAAATAAGTAGCATCTCAAAAGATAAATATAAACACAAATAATTATATAAATTATTTTAAAAATTACAATTAGGTGAAAATATCTGTTAACTGCGCTCTCTTTAAGACAGTTGGGACTCTGAGACACACGCCTTAACACCTTCGTGTTTGCACTGAAGCACCCCCAAGCAAGGTGAACCGCTCAACGTGTTTGCACGTAGTTTCATGGCTTACGCATGCATCAAGCGGGTGTTTGACGACATTAGAAGGTTAGTGGGGATTGTCAGGTTGGGCATACTATCACCTACCAAGTTGTTGAGTCAAATATTTTAGTGTTCTGCAGCTGGGTAGTGTGGCAACTGTAACACTTCAAGCTAGTGCAGGCTGCAGACAAACAAAAAGAATAGGACTAGAATCTGATACACTTGTTCAGATAATCTTTTATATTAGAATTCCTTTATATTCTCATTGAATAAAAGAGAATTTATGATCTTTCAAGAGCGTGGTAATTCGATCCTCGATAGTGGTGAAGTTGTAAACGAACCGATTAGGTGAAAAGCGGAGGCGGGATCACCTTTAACATCCTATGCTTTCAAGACTAGATTTTTACTCTTTGCCATATAAGGAAATAGACTGTGATTTGATTCCACAGTGTGCTTATTTTATCCCATCAATCAACGCCTTGTATGCACAGGAATAAGAAAAGAGGCTTGAGGTTATAGTATAGATAGGGAGTAAAAGTTCATATATTACTTGGGATGGGGAAAAGTTCATATGTAACATATGATTGGTTGTCACAAGTATCTGACAAATGATTGCAACCCCTGAATTTAACACCTGAATCAAGTTCCAAACAATCAAGAAACAAGGGAAGTTTTACATAATAGGGTCCAATGCACTGCTTGATAACAGCTTACAATACAGTTCTTTGTGTAGTATTTGTATCCCACTTACTACAAGTAATTAAACCACAACCATATTCATCATTCCATATCATATCAAAACCTGGAGGCTGAACCTACTTTGATGAATCACCACTTCTGATGTTAAAGCACAACAAGTAGCCAGTCTTGACTCAATTAATAGTTACGGAGTACCACTAGACATGTTGAATCCCCAACAAAATACCCGGCATAATCCCACAGATAGTGTATGGGGAGGGTAGAGTGTAACCTTATTTAAGTAAGCGTAAAAATACAGTTCCTTTGGGTAGTTTTTGAGCCGCATTTTTCTACTGTAATCCATGTCATCTGGACAAACTAGAGCCTTAACCACTTGTGCTAATCACCACTGAACATAAAAGTACAATGCCTAGCTAGGCTGTTACTCCATTAACACCCAAACATGAGTATTACCAAATTACACATAACCTCCCCTATAACCCTGTTTATACAAGTGCAGAAATACACAATCTTCGAATAAAATAGGTCCAAATGGAGACAAATAGACATCAACATGACCCCAATTAGCTTGGAATAGATAACTAATTCACTAAGTGAGTGTTCGGTATGGGGAAATTTTCACATGCTCAGTTGGTTAAAATTGTTGGAAAACTATTTTTTCGAGGAAAACAAACTCCTTAAAAATGAAGAAATTGATTTCCCTAATGAAAGTAGGGAAAACAAGTTCTACAAAGTAGTATTCTACACTGATTGTATCCTTTCCACCCTCCAGCAGACCTCATCTTCACCCCACCCCTATAGCCCCACTCCCCACCACCCCTACCTTCCATATTATTTATCTAGATTACATACCCAGAATCCCACAAGTGGGGTCTGGGGAGGGTAGAGTGTAGAAAACCTACCCCTAACTCGTAGAGATAGAGAAGTTGTTTCCATTACACCCTCGGCTTAAAATAAAGCATTTCCAAGCAGTTTGAAAAAGAAAATACAAAAACAAAAACAGTAACAACAACTAAATAATGTGAAATGGAAAACCCTATTTATACAACAAGTGCAAAAAGACAAAATGTGTTGAAATAAAATAGGTCCAACTGGAAACAAATAGACATCGAAGGGGCATACGAGGCACTTAGCGGCGAGGTATCGAAAACGGAGATCACGAAGGACGATTTGAGAAGCATTAAGAAGGTGAAAGGCACGGCGATAGTGTCGACCAAGATACAAAGCTTGTGCTTGCATGTAAATATCAGCTGGGTCAGAAGTTATCGCAGCTACTTTATCAGCAAAGAAAATAGCTGAAGAATACAAATGTTTGCTCACACAATCCCTAACAACACCTCGTAGTCTCTCTATATCCTCTTCCCTCATTGTAACTGGATAACAATTTTGTGTTGGTTGTGTAACTTTGGGTTCAAAATTGGAGATTTGAGAGTTCTGAAATGGTTTGGAGGAATGGTGTGAAGTTGGATTTGGGCTGAAGAGAGGTAAAAGAGCGGGAGGATTTGTTCAGGATATTACAATGTTACAGCTCAACTTTGGATTTTTGATATCACAAAAGTTTTTAAATACTGATCTTTCTTTTTTTTTTAGGGGGTTTTGGTTGACAAACAAGTACGTTGGGATTGATTATATTGAGATTATTTGTTTTGTTATTAATTATTTTGGTATTATTTTTTATTTTTTTTATAGTTGTTTGATTTGTGGTATTAAAAATAATATGCATTGTATTTTTTTAAGAATAAATAGTTTGATTGTAAAAACACTCTTCAACTTATTTAGCTTAATTAAGTTTTATCTTATGTTGAATTAACTTCATCATTTTTTTTCTCAATTCCTTTTTATTAAGTTTTTTCCAATTAAACTTATATTAATTCACTCATTTATTATAGAAAATATATTCTAACATTCAAAGTGATATAATAAATATTTAACACTGAAAATTGTTGTATGATAACATTAATAGAGTTAACTTATAAATAATGACAGAATTTAATTTAAATAATTTAAAAACTTAGTTCAGCAAAATGTTTTTGTAGATTTTCCTTCATATCAAGTCATACAAAAGAAACTAAAAAGTTACTTTTTTTTTAACTTTAGTAGTTTCTTTTTCCTGAAAATACATGTTAAGAAATTTATGTTGAGATTTCTTAAACGTGTATGAAACTTTAATATTTCATGTTAAACTACTTATTTTGTCCTAAATTCTATAAAATATTGATAATCTCATTTTTTGTTAAAAGAATTCATCACCAAAAAATGTGAAAAAGAATTACTCTCATTTTTCATTATTTAGTATCATTAATATTTGGAGAGTTAAATTATACTTTTTAAAAATTAAATTTTCAAAATTTTTTAGCTATATATAAAATATAACTTTTTACTTAATAATCAAGCATGCACTAAGTTAGAAAGGGAATGTCAAGATACTTTAATTACTTATCCATGATAAATTTGTTAGAAAAATTGAAAAATTGAAAAAATGGAAAATTGAAAAACTAAAGTAAGATTAATAAACATTTCTACAAAATAGAAAAACAATAAAATAGAAAGACAATAAATCCTTGGAGCAATTTTGAACTTGATTGTACAAATAGTTTTTATGGTGTCGTTATTATTTTTTTCATGACTCATCACTTTTGTAGCATTTAATAAGCTCATATTATTGTTCAAAATTATCAAAATGGATAAATTTGGTAGAGTAACCAAAATTTAAATTAGGGATAACATTAACAAAAAAAATTGATGTGAGGATTACCAAAATCTCACATTCTCTTTCATATATAGTAGTAATATATATATATATATATATATATTTGTAAAGTTATAATCAAAGGATTTGGAGGATAATTTTGTCATTTCATGGCTTTATCCCAAGGTAGTATATGTTGGGAATACTTATACCATCCAAATGGTGGGATAACTTATCCCGATACTATTTGTTAATCTCGGAATAAGTTATCCCAAACTAGACAACCAAAAATTTTATCTCGAGACTCTTATTTTATCCCGAAATTATGTGCTTTAATTCCTTACACCAAACGACCCCTTAGGGGTCGTTTGGTTAGAAAACAAGTTATGTTGGGATTAGTTATGATGGGATAAGTTATACTGAATTAGTTATGTTGGGATTATTTTTTATTGAGTGTTTGGTTTGTTGTATTCAAAGTAACATGCATGGTATAATTTCTTAGAATAAATTAAGTGATTACAAAAATACCCTCCATCTTATTTAACTCTTTTTATATAATTTATTTTCAAGCTTTAAATATTTATTTTTAAAAATAAAACTTTCATCTTATTTAGCTTTAATTTTTGTGTGTGTGCCTTTCCATGATTATGCCGTATGTGTTTTAAAAAAATCTTACTACATCTTATTTAGTTTGAAATAAAAACTTACAACTTAAGTTTGTTAAAGTAAAAGAGGATTTATTGTTTATTTTATTTCATTTAAACACATATCACTCATATAATATATTAGAATTTATTTTAATTGATATATACCATAATAATTCATTTTCAAGTGATTATATTTAATTTAAAATATGTAATTCAACAATGGTGTTGATATTTTTATTATTTTTTAGAGAATAATTATTCAAATAAATTTAACGTATAATATATTCATAAATAAAAAATATATATATGGGTGAATTAAAAGAAATACTTTATGTAAGGCGGGTCAATGAAAGCAGATAATTGGAGATAACGATGGAATAAGAATTTTGAATTTTAGATTTGAATTTTTGATAAATTATTATATATTACTAATAAGTTTTTAATGTAAATATAAAATTTAGGTCAAAATTATTAAGTATTTAACTTTTATTAAAATTCATGATTAAAATACTAGTATATATATATATATAGATGTGTGAAATGAAATCATAGATTTTGAGGGTATTTTAGTCCTTGTATAATTTTATACCAAAGAGAAATGGTCTTGCGATTGTTATCCCACCAATTAGGTGGATAACTTATCCCAGGACTAATTATTAGTCCTGAGATAAGTTATCTCAAATATTTACAACCAAAAGTGTGATAAAAAGTTTTATTCCGGGATTATTGACTTTAATACCGCAAACCAAACGGCCCCTTAAAGTATAGTATAAGTATAATTTTGCTCTTCTACATCTCAAATATTTTTAAACTTTTCATACTTATTTATCTTTCAAATTCTATTTTTATTTTTAATTTTTAATTTTTTCCTTAATTTTATTTTCATGTTTTAATTCATTTATCTCAACCTTTATTTTTTTTCTCAAATATTATCTACTTCTTCATTTTTTTTTTAATTTATTTGTCTCAACCTTTATTATTATTTTTTTTATCATTTCTCTTTTTTTTCCTTCATTTTTCTCAAATTTTATTTTTTTCTCCAATTTTTTTTTCTCATTTTTTTATTTCTCTATTTTGTTTGATCTTTTTTTCTTTTTTTTTTTTAATTTTATTATACTTTGCTAATAAATAAAAAATTAGATAATCCGCAAAGAGATTTTCTTTTTTTTGTCATCAATGTAAATTTAAGGGCATGAATTGTTGTTAGGAAGTTCTTTAGGATAAATTTTGCCTCTAAGACAAAAATTATAGAATAATTCATAAATCAAGGCGCAATGTGGTAGTGTCAACTCTTGCTAGTATAGCATAATTTGTAGTTTGAAAATCCTTGAGTTAAGTCTTTCTTCTAAGGCAAGAGTTATGGAACATCTCATAAAAAAAAAAAAACGTGGTAGTGTCAACACTTATCCATTTGACATAACTTGTTCTTTTGGGAGTTCTTGTAATGACCCTTCAGGTCATTTTCCATATTTATTCTTATCTTCACCATTTGAGCCTCTCCATAGCTTCCCCAAGTCATTTATGATTTGCTAGGACTGACGGTTCGGTTATCGAGCAGTTCGTTTGGTTTTTAGAGCCAATTCCCTATCTAAAAGTCTTTGCTAGTTCCAAATGGTCATCGAGCAAAAACTTCAACAAAATGATCTCGGATGAAAATTTTGACTGCCCCAACAGATTTGAAATACCTACTTTAGTCTAAGTAGACCTTTAGTTTGGGTCCCAATGCACCCGAGTTCATTTCGACCTATTGGTCGGAAAGTTGAAAATTGGAAAGAATGGGCATGGGACCCATATTTGGTCGAAACGATCTCAGATTGAAAATACGACTTTGCCATCACATCTAGAATGTCAAGTTTAGTCTAGGGAGATCCTTGGTTCAGGTCCCAAGGCTCCCGAACTTATTTCGGGCTATTGAGCGAAACTTATGAAAAGCGATGAAAGTGTAGGTGTGGCCCCTTTTTTTTGCCTAAAAAATCTCCTATGAAAGTTTTGATGCTTCCAATGGATTTAAAATGTGGTTTACACTCAAAATTCACTATTGGATCATGTTATTTGATTTCTGTATGAGTTTCGAGGGTCAAAAACTCATTTTCCAGTCTGCTGGCATCTGGTGCAACCGTGATCGCACCAAAAGTGTGCAATCGCGTGAGCACGATTGCTGCCTGTATGACCATGATAGCGGCACCTGAGAACCTGTAGGGGCTATATAAAGGTCCTAAGACGCGTTTGGACCATTTCCCCTTCACAATTTAGACCTAGAAACCCCAAAATGAGTGTAATAACTCAAAATGGTATTGGGGGGTGACTTGGGAGTCTAATTATCATCTTGTATCGCGATTATCTTCAAGATTAAGGTAAGAATTCCTTGAATTCATGCTTGAATTTCATAGTTTGGACCCAAAACCCCAATTTAGCTTAGGGCTTGATTTCAGCCCAATGTATGCTTAGTTTTCACCCATTCTTTGAGGGTTATGATTCCTTGTTCATGTGTGAACATTGGGTTGGTTTCGAAAACTCATTTTCCATATGTGGGACCCACTTGGGATTTTGATGTCATTTTTGGACCCGAAGCACAATAGTGCAATACGAATACCGTTAGACTCATATTGATGAGTAGATTATAGCTTTGTTAGTTTGATGTGATACACCCAAATTACAACTTTCTTATGAAAGTGTAAGCGGTTGCTGTCAAATATAGAACTCAACTGGATTGGGTGTCGAATCCTACAGGGATTACTGTGTTCACTAAGTATTGTGACTGTTATTATACTGTTGATCTAAGGTTTCGAAGTAAATGGGGGTGGTTTTGATATGTTAATAATGTTCCTTCGTTCTTGCATCATACAGAGTTCCAGCTAATGAGAGTTAATGCAAGTGTAATTTTAATGAAATGAGTTAACTAGAGTTATGTTCACCAAGATGTTCAAATAGTTAGGGTTGTGAACTTGTGCTTGAATTCTAACTTACAATTTCAATTGCAAGAAGTATTGAATTCTAAGAATTACCCACTTGTTTCTCAACCTAATGGGTATTTCACCCTTTTTTTTCTTTCGAACTTAAAAGATCCATGTATCATTCAATAGAACTCTCATGAGGGTTGATCCCGTTAGGGCATCAACCCTTGACCCAGAGGGTAAACCTATGGATGAACTTTCATGTGAATCGCTTCTTTTCCCAACATTCACTTTCTTGTCAGACAAGTTGTGTTCATGGGCTCACTTCTCAAGTTTGCAACCAAGAGATGTCATTATAATGAAGAGAGATTCATGCAATTTAGATAGATGTTAAAAATCAAATAGATTCACAACCCCAAACAGCTCTCTACATCAAGGCTCCCATAACCCTAGTTATGGGAGTTTAGCCACTCATCTCCATGTAAGATATCAAAGATATATTGATGTTCATAAATAACTTTAAGAAAGTACTTACAAAAGTTACAATATTATTTTTCTCGATCTTCAATAATAAAAATAGAGAATAATACTCATATCTTAATTTCTAACTTCAAATCTTAATGAAAAGTGTCACACAGCTCTCAAATAGAGGAGAAAGTATGAAACTCTGCTCAAAAGATGCGGAATAAAACCTAATACTTAGTATTTATATGATTCTAAAACTGGGGTTTTAAGATTCAAACTCGGAGTTGCCACTTCATGCTCAACGGGTCGAGCGACGGTTCGTCGTTGGGGCGAGGTCTATCTCTAGAGCTCCAGTAATTCCATGTTCTGTTTTTGGGCGACGGGTCAGGTGACAGTTCATCGCAGGGTCGACGGTCCATCGCCTGGACCGTCGTAGGACTTTCAGTGATTCTGTATTCTATTTTTAGGCGACGGTTTAGGCTGACGATTCATCGCTAGGTCGACGATCCGTCACAGGTTATTTTTCCCTTGTTTTACCCAGATTATCCAAGTTATTCTTCACGCTCAGTTCATATCCTGAAAACACCAAAGTACAATGTTAAATACAATAATAGTTGCTTGAAAACACACAATCATCCTAAGAAAAAGGCCTAAAATATTTAGTCAAAAGCCGAAACATCATGATGACATTTTGAGGATTGTAAAGTGAGTCGAACGTAGGGTGCATGATTTGGGATTTTATGGTTCGACTTTGAGGTAGGCTTCTGTCTACTCTTCTTCATGGATGATGTATGATATATATTGCATGTGAATGCGAATGTTAAGATTGATATTGGATAAAATGACTTAGTATTGAATATACATATAAGTTTGGAGATTAGATGGGCATTTTGACCTATAGGTTGAATTACTTAATACCCTTGTAGAATCCTATTACCTTCTCCCTAGTTTGGGTAAATTTGTAGTATGGATATGATATAATGCTATGCTTGGAATATGGTTTTAGCATTTGAAGCATGATTTGTATATTTAGCCTTATTGAGCTAGTGTGATAGTTTTGGAACCGTAAGTTTGGTAGAGTTGATATTTAGCCTTATTGGGCTAGTGTGATAGTTTTGGAATCGTAAGTTTGGTAGAGTTGACTTGAGTACCCTTGTTTCTAGTTGAAGTTACTATCTTAGGCTTGAATATGGCTTACTTAACATCTAGAAGAATAACTAGATACCTTAGCCTAGTTTGGGGCATAGTACGCCTAATTATGGAAATTGTGGATTTGAAGTAGGATCGTTCGGCCCACTTAGGCCTGAGCTTATGTTAAGTCTTGTGAACTTAGTTGCGGATGTTAGACATAGATGGGGCTAGTAAACCTTAAAATAAGGTTACTTCATAACTTGGTAACTTGTAATGATGTTTTCGGATTGTGACTTTTGAGTAATGGTTATGATACTCCTTGTGGAAGTGATATTGGGCATTTAGAGATGATATTCCTCCTAGATACATTATGTGGCCTGTAGAGATATTATTTTCTCTTACACTTGATGATTGGCCTATTGAGATGCTATTTTCTTTAGCCATAATTGTTGGACCTATAGAAACGATGATCCCTTTGGATATGTAAATTGGCCTAGAGAAGCCATATTCCTTGTTGTCTTGACGTATGGCCTATTGATATGTGATATTCTATAGACAATTACATATCTATATATATTATGCCTCCTAGATGTGAGATGCCTCTTGTGAGAGAGATGATAACATATTTATTGATATTATGCGTCCTATATATGAGATGATTAGAGGTACGCTACGACTTATAAATATGGTTATTGATATGAGTCCCGGATACGTGCATGGGCCTAAGGCCATAATTATGATGTTGTGATTATTCTGGATAAATTAATGAGCCAAGGGTCGTGTTATGAAATTAATGCAATAGTCGAGAAGTGTTTGTAATTATAAATGATGTGATTATAGTTTATGAATATAAGTATTTATATGATTGTATACTTATCTCTCTGGTATGGGATGGAGGAAGATACAGTATGATGTTTATTATCCCCCTGATTGAATATTGGTGATGGCATGCATAGATTTGGTACGTTCATAATTATTACCATTTCAAATTATGTAATTATAAGCTGAAATGTGATCTTATGACTGCTCTTCTTGTTAGATGGTTAAGCTATATTGAAACTAGTTGTCTATTAGGGGACTATAGAACTTCATGGCTAGGAAGCTAATGTATTAGTTAATGAATCTTGCCTAGTTAAAACATGGTAGCAAATGATGGTTAGTTAATGAATGGTGTCAGTTAAGAAAAGATGGTTAGGCTACAAGTAGTAATGTGTTGTCTAGTAATGATTAACAGATATAGGATGATTTGTTGATAATAATGAATGGATGATAAATGATGGTTTTGGTCTAATAATGAACCTTGACTAGATGTTAGATGTTGACTAGTAAATAAATAATGGTAGTTGTTATCTCATTGATAAGGATTATGCTAAGAAAGGTTTAGGCTAATAACTAGAGGTTACGTGATGACTAGCGAACTTGTGAAATTATAATAATAATTGTTGGCTATCTAATAACGAGTAGTTGGGAAGCATTGTCTAGATAGATATTCCATGGTATTATGTCCATGATTATGAGTATTTTAGTGTATCTTATTCGATAATGGTAATTGTGATTCTATTGATACCCGATAAGGCCAGAGAATACTATTGTGATTCTATTGATACCCGGCAAGGCCGGAGGATACTATTGTGATGATATTGATACCCAGCAAGGCTGGAGGATACTAGTGTGATGATGTTGATACCCGACAAGGTCGGTGGATCTATTGATGATATGTTGATACTCGATAAGGCCAAAGAATATATTAATAATATGTTGATATTCGGCAAGGTTGGAGGATATTATTGATGATATGTTAATACCTGACAAGGCTGGATGTTGATTACGATGATGATAGTCCTGATGAGGACAGTTATGATGAGGACAATTATGATGAGATGTGATATTGATTATGTATTTTACATTTATTCCTGCATGTGCATCACCTATCACCAGTATGCACCTATGTCTATCAGCTGGTATGGGACGGTTGTATAAATATGGGTGAAGAATATGCCTTGTGTTGTTGTATGTTGATTGAACCTTCCAAGTCTGGGGCGGTGGGGGTACGCATAGGCTCGACTAGTTATTTGGTTGTCCAAAGTAGCTGGTTATTCAGGTTGTAATTGATATTGTTGTTACCATTGTTATGATTATTATTATGACTAGCTTATGACAGATTGGTCATTGATCTAGCATCATGATTTGAGGTACGGCTTCAGCCTCTCCTATCTTATGATTGCATTATTATGCATGATTATTTCATATCTAGCCTTGTGGATTAAAAACCCCGAGTGTGATAGTATTTAAATACCAATAAGTGTTATAATGAGGTCTTAAATGAGAATATAATGATATAGGTTACGCTTGAGATGGCCTCATGTTTATATGTATATATATCTATATATAAATATCTAGCTATATAAAGCTATGGTACTACCGTATATCCCTTCCTTCGTCGTTCATTTGGCAGTCTTTACTTCATCTTGTATATTACTATATATCTTTCTTTCACTCTTATTCGTACATTGACATGAGATATATGGTATGACATTGATGTATGTTGAATGTAGCTGGAATAAGATAGTTCATCCTGATACTTCCTTAGTTTTATTATGTTAGACACTTGGATATAAAGACGATAGTATTTCCTTATTATTCTCATTGACTTATTATATGATTTATGGACTCTTGGGTGTAGTTTCTATTCTGTTTGTATGTTGTATATATCTGTTTTTATCTTTGGAGCTCAGTTGGTAGTTGCATACTGAGTACCATTCATTTGGTACTCATACTATACTTCTGTATCCTGCAGATCATAGTACGGTTTATTGCCGCTGATTTGTGCATCGTGCAGAGCAGCCCTGGTTTGGAGACTTAGAGTGAGCTCCTGACATTTGGGGTATTACTTATCTCTCTCTTATGTATTAGACTAGTCTCTAAGTTGTATTCGGAGACAAGTTGTATCATTGTATAATTCTTGATATATCACTTTTGTACTTTTATGATATTAGAAGCTCTTGTACTGATACCACCGGGGTTTGAGATTCTTCTATGTATTGATCTTTAATCAATATATTCTGTATTCTTTTTTTTTTATATTATTGAGTAGTCCGTTACTAGTCGTTTTGGACTATGGGTTGGCTTGCCTACTAGTAGGTTATGGTAGGCGCCATCATGACTTGAGGAATCGGGCCATGACAGTTATTGGGCTAAGTTTGTCTTAGAGATAAAACTAATATAACATCATATAAATCAAGACACAATATCATAGTATCAACTCTTGTCTATGGGGCGTAACTTGTTGGCTAAGACTTGACTCTAAGGCAAGAGTTATAGAATATCTCATTAATCAAGACATGATGTGGTAGTATCAATTCTTGCCCATGTGGCCTAACTTGTTGTTTGAAAGTCGTTGGACTAATTCGAGCTCTAAGGCAAAAGTTATAGAACATCTCACAAATCAAGACATAATGTGGTAGTGTCAACTCTTACCATAGGGCATAACTTGTTGTTTAAAAGTCCTTGATTTATAAAATATCTCATAAATCAAGACACAATGTGGTAGTCTCAAATTTTGTTCGTGGAGTGTAACTTGTTATTTAAAAGTCCTTGGGATAAGTTTTACCTCTAAAGCAAGAGTTATAGAACATCTCAATAATTGAAATATATATGATAGTATCAGCTCTTACCCATGGGGCGTAACTTGTTATTTGAGAGTCCTTGGGTTAAGTCTTGCCTATAAGGTAAGAGTTATATAATATCTCATAAATCAAAATACAATGTGCTAATGTCAACTACTGCCCATGATTCACAAGTTGTTACTTGAAAGGCCTTGGTCTAAGTCTTGCCTCTAAAGAAAGAGTTATAAAATATCTCATAAATCAATACACAATGTGGTGGTGTCAACTCTTGCCCATGTGGCATAACTTGTTGTTTGATGGTCCTTAGGCTGAGTCTTACCTCTAAGACAATGGTTGTAAAGCATTTCATAAGTAAAAAACACAATGTGTTAGTGTTGACTCTTGCTCAATATACGCAACTTGTTTGAAAATTCTTGGGATGAGTCGTGCCTCTAAGGCGAGAGTTGTACAACATCTCATAAATAAATGCATAACGTGGTAGTGTGAACTCTTGCTCGTGGACAATTAGCTGTTTGAAAGTCCTTAAGCTAAGTCTTGTCTCTAAGACAAGAGTTGTTGAACATCTCCTAAATGAAGACATACCGTGGTAGTGTCAACTCTTGCCCGTGGAGCATAATTTGTAGTTTGAAAGTCTTTGAGCTAAGTCTTGCCTCTAAGGAAAGAGTTCAAGAACATCTCTTAAATGAATACATAACGTGGTAGTGTCAACCCTTGCTTGTAGGGCATAAATTGTAGTTTGAAAGTCCCTGACCTAAGTCTTGTCTCTAAGGCAATAGTTGTAGAACATCTCATAAATGAAAATATAACATGGTAGAGTCAACTCTTGCCCGTGGGGCATAATTTGTTGTTTGAAAGTCCTTGAGCCAAGTCTTTCCTCTGAGGTAAGAGTTATAGAACATCTCATAAATCAAAACACAATGTGGTAGTGTCAACTTTTGCCCATGAAACATAACTTATTTTTTGAAAGTCATAAGTCTTGCCTCTACAATATTGTAGTGTGAACTCTTGTCCATGAAACGTAGCTTGTTGTTTTAAAGTTATAAGTTTTGCCTTCATAATGTGATAGTGTCAACTCTTGCTCATAAGATATAACTTGATTGGGAAAAATCGAAGAAAAGAACAAAAATAATAAAAAATATGAAAAAAGAAGAAAAATATTTTAAAAAAATAAAAATAAAAGAAAAATGTAGAAGTTGAGAAAGAATGAAAAAAAATAAAGGTTGATAAAAATAAATACAAAAAAATTAAATAAAAATAAAGATTGAGAAAAATTTAAGAAGAAAAAAATAAAAAAAATAAAAATCAAAGAAAAATAATTTTCTTTTATAAAAGTAGAAGTTGAGAGGAGTAAAAGAAAAAAAAGTAAAGGTTGAAAAAAACTAAAAAGAACAAAAAGAGGGGGGGGGGGTGAAAAAAATAAAAAATCAAAGTAAAATAATAAAGTAAAAGAAAAGAAGTTAAGAGGAAAAAAAGGAAAAAGAAAGAGTTGAGAAAAATCAAAATAAAAAGAGAAAAGAAAAAATAAAAATCAAAGCAAAATAAAAAAGAGAAAGAAAAAGAAGTTGAAAGATGAATGTATGAAGTTGTTATCCATTATGATGATCATTTATATAATTTACTCCATTGGTCAGAAATAATTTTATCTGAAAATATATTACTTAGTAGTTGAAGACTATTTTTATGAAGTTTTTTTATTTGGGGTCAAAATTTGAAATTCATCTTATTTTTGGGCTATTTCTATAGGTTTTCGTTCTTGTTTCTGTGAAATGAATGAGGATTTTACGTGGGTTTTTGAAAATTTCAACTCAAATTTTATCAACTTGACAACATGTTTGGATGGTTCTTACCCGCTGTTAGGGGTTGTTTGGTTTGGTAGAGTGTGTTTGGTTTGGTAGAGTGTGTCAAAGTCATAATTGTTTATCAAAATTCTTTCCACATTATTTATATCATATTTATAACCCGTTCTTGTTTCTGTGAAATGGATAAGGGTTTTACATGGGTTTTTGAAGATCTCAACTCAAATTTTATCAACCTGACAGCATGTTCGGATGGTTCTTACCCGCTGTTAGGGGTTGTTTGGTTTGGTAGAGTGTGTTAAAGAAAAAAATAATGTATGTATTAACTTTCATCCTATGTATTATTAATGTTTGCATTTATTATATCCTTTATTTGGTATTAAAGGGTGCATTATTAATGTATAGAAACTTATTATATTAGTAATACAATAGATTTTAATACATGTATTAGCATGGTTAAAGTCATAATCGTTTATCAAAATTCTTTTCATATTATTTATATCATATTTATAAAGGGTATTTTATATAAAAGATTTTTTAAGAAATTATGCAATTCATCTCTCTCTCTCTCTATATATTAAGTGCCAGAAGAGTAGAAAGTCATGTGACAGTTTTTAGGACAAAATTTGATAATGTTGTAATAAATTTTTTCAGTTAAAGGATATTAAATATTTAAATTCAATAGTAATGAGATCTTAGAAGAACTTAAAACTGAAAACCTAAAATTGAAGAGTTCCAAGGAACTCTTACTATTTCATAAACTTATTCATTTCACATATTATTAAAATATATTTAAATATTAAATAAAAATAAATATTAACCTGGATGATGATGATGTTGGCAGCAACAACAACAGCAACAACACTAAGGAACTCTTGCTATTTCATAAACTTAATCTTTTCAAATATTATTTAAAATATATTTAAATATTAAATAAAAATAAATATTAACCTGAATGATGATGATGATGGAGCAGCAACAACAGTAGTAGGTGGTGGTGGTCTATGCATATATATATATATATATTATTTATTTATGTTTTTATATTTATATTTATATTTATATTTATTATATATAAGGTAGAATGTAACTTTTTGGTAGTCCTTAGTTACATTCTAACTATTTCTTACCAACTTAAAAACTTTCTTTTAAGGGAGAAGATAACCTTTTGATAGTCCTTAGTTACATTCCAACTATATGTTACCAGGTAAAAAAAACTTTCTGTTAAAATATTGCCCTTATATTTGTCTTTTATTACTTTCTACACTGCATAAAAGTTAAAGAATTTTCAAGACTCTTTTGGCAAATACATGATCTCTTACTAGCTTTTTGAAAGTGATGTCACATGTACTATTTTAAATAAATTTAAATTTATAATCTAATTTTCTTTCATGAAATATTAGATTGTTTATATATAACTAAAATTATTTTACATTTTTATGTGGTAAATGTTGAATTTTTTTCTTCATATATTTATTTTCTTATATTTTAAACATTTTAAGTGAAAATTTAGACTCCGTCAAATATTTTAATACTCCAAGCTTTTAATATTTTATTTTTTTGCTCAAGAATCTCCTTTCACGAAATACTAGATTGTTTATATAGAACTAAAATTATTTTATATTTTTATGTGGTACATGTTGATTTTTTTCTTCATATATTTATTTTCTTATATTTTAAACTTACTAAGTGAAAATTCTGACTCTGCCAAAATTTTTAATACTCCAAGTTTTTAATATTTTAATTTTTTGCTCAAGAATTTCCTTTCACGAAATACTAGATTGTATATATCGAACTAAAATTATTTTATGTTTTTATATGGTAAATGTTGAATTTTTTCTTCATATATTTATTTTCTTATATTTTAAACTTTCTAATTGAAAATTCTGACTTCGCCAAATTTTTTAATACTCCAAGCTTTTAATATTTTAATTTTTTCTCAAAAAATACTATCATGCATGAACTGGTGGGTTAAAATTTAAAATTGTTAACCTATTTAAAGATATTTTTTTGTTCATTATCAAATAAGTTCACAAAAAATATCATTAAATCAGTATATTAATGTTTTACTAGAAATGAAAAAAAATTACATATGTAATATTCATATAAGGCTTCAAACACACAATTTTTATATTTACTTATAAATTGTAGGTGTAATCACAATTGATGTACATGTTAACTAGCAAAACAGATATTTAAAAGAAACTTTTTCTTAAAAAAATTGAAGTACATTAAATGATCAAAGTAAAGAGCTTTTACTATATTATATAAATATAATTATATGCAAGCTTTCATAAAAATTGAGATTTGTAATCTTAAAAATAAGATATATAATACTCCATTTATTTCATTTTATTTGCTTCATTTGGGTTGTGCTTATATTCCTAAATAGTTGCTACTTTAATCTTTCAAGAATAGTTTGAACAAAATGTTCCTATTATGCCCTTGTTAAACAAATGTAGTCATTATTGATTTGGAAAGAGCTACAAATTTTAATTAGGAGTGTATTAGTGAAATTACTTTTAATTTTATAAGAGTAAGAGGTTAGGTGTGTGTTCAATCCAAATAGAGTACATAAAAAGGAATGAAGAAAGTACGATATAATAGATAAATTAACATGCATGTAAAATAACTTTAAATCAACAGTAAAAAATATATTTTTTAATCCCTTTATTAAAAAAATTTAACTCCACCAATTTTCATTTGATTTGTGCTCTATTTTTGTATAGATAATTTTCAACTATCAATAATGTATCTTTAATTATTTTATATTATTTTATTATGAAAATGAATGTATGATATATTTATATGGATAAGAACAATCTCTTATCTACTTAATATAAATACGCTATTTACTTTTATTTATATAGTATATTAAGTAAAAAGATCATATTTTAATAAAATATTGCTCGTAAGATTTTATAAAAAAGTAGGGGAGCGGGGTGGGGGAATATAAATAATATAATATCTTGAAATTGTGAATAATATAATAAAGCAAAATATGAAACATATTTTTTTATAATTACTTTTTATTCATAAAAATTGGTTAGAGATAGGGGAGGTGGGTGGAGGTGGGGGCGAGATTTTTTTTAAAAATAAATTGAGGGGTAGGGGTGGAGAAGGAGGAAGTGGTAGGGGTGGGAGGTGGGTGAGTGTACAGAAAAAATTATTTTATTTTTACATTTCAATGAGAAATAATATTATAGTTGAATCTTTTTCAAGATAATAGAATTTAACATGCTCAAACAAGACATCCCAACATGAAATATTAGAATATTATTTTAATGTTATCCACTCATCACGCAGATACGTATACTAGTTATTTTTAATACACCACACCAAACACTGCATAAAGAAAATGCAAGCATAACTAATGCAAACATAACTAACGCAAGTATTACTAATATATAATATTTTCTACTATTTTATACACCCTACCAAATAACTCCTTAGTATAGTTATTGGGGGGGGGGGGGGGGGGGGGGGAGGACGGGTCGATTGGATAGTTGTGTTTTAACGACTTGATATATGTGTATTATATTTTTAAATATATTAATTCGTTAACCTAACTAATAGGATATTCATTGGTTCCATATAAGTTTAGCATTAGGTGAAATAAACTTAGTACTATGTATCTATTTTTGGTTACAACCGATCTTTATAAGAAAATTACATTTATGCATAATGATTTATTCCCCTCTCAATTCATGTAAACTTTCTTTTCTACTAATATAGAAGTGTGGGAATGGATCAACATATGTGCTTTATGCCTTTTTTGAATTGGCCGAGGATATTTTGGTCATTTTAGCTGATTCATTTTCTACGTGGCAATACAATTAAATAGGTGGCTTTTATACTTTACCTATTCATTGACACATCAACTATACAAGGCTTTTATCTCCTTTATTTTCATTCCTCTTATCAGATTTTTCTTCATATTTTTCATTCAAAACTGTTGGTCTTCGTTGTTGCTGCTCTAATCGCAAGGTATTTGTTTTTTCTTTCTGTTTTTTTTTCTACCTTCTCTCTACCATTGCATGTTGAAGGTAAACTTTTTTTTTGGGGGGGGGGGATTATTTAATTTGTTGTTAAATTTCTAACATTTTATTTTGTGATTTTAGTATTTGATCTATGTATTTATTGAAGATCTTAACAATCCCAGATCATAATTTTCTCTCTCTCTTTTTTCTACCTTATCTTTGATGTTGCATGTTGAAGGTAATTTTTAGGGTTTTTTTTGTTTAATTTGTTGTTAAATTTTCAACCTTTTATTTTATGATTTTATTATTTAATCTTTGTGTGTTTATTGAAGATCTTAATAATTCCATATCATGATTTTTTTTTAAAAAATAAAGTATTCTTTGTGAATTGTTCAGGATAATTATGGATTTCTTGATTTTGTGATTTAGCAGTTGATTGAGAAAGTTAAGCACCGAGAATATTAGTTAAGAGTAAACAAAGAAGGATAACTAAGTTAGCATTAAAGTTTGATTAAATTTGGAGAAAAGATCACTCTATCTGGATAGATAGCATATCTGCCGTAATAGAGTCGGTAACTAATTCTAAGATCTTTCTAATTCACAAATTGTAAATGGAGCAAGTTGGGAGTAAAAAAGATATTGATATTTGGTGTTATAAAGTACAAGGGTGTTACATCCTGTGTTTTGGCCTTAGAATTTTTCATTGAAATTCGTTCTTCGGACCCAATACGACTCCAGGGTACAAGCCGTATGTTGGGGTACGAGTGGTATGGTCCTATCGTAAGTTAACCAGTGTTAGTTAGTAGGATGATTTTGATCACTGGAATGGTCACGACTTAGGGGTGCGAGTCGTAAGGATTGTACGAGTCATATCGGTGACTCATATGATGGGCAGTGTTTGATTCTCCTGGTAATTCATTCTGCCAGGGATACGAATCATGGGTACGGATCGTATGTTAAGGTTACAACTTGGTTGAATAAGTCATATGCTTGATAGTGTCTGATCCAAAGTATAAGGCCTGGGTATGACTGGTGGAAATCAATTGTAAGTAAGGGTATGACTTGTAAGAGGGTCAGTCGTATCCCTGTGATGAGTTTTTAAAGGACCTAAGTGGGGGTATTCTGGATATTTTTCTACTTACCCTAATTATGACCCACGACTTCTAATACACTTAAGAAGTTATTTACCCTATTATTCTATTCATTAACACTTAGAAATTATTTTCAAACACATCATAATTCACTCAAGAGCTTTTGGGGCAAGAGAGCTAGAGTTTCAACTTAGGAATTGCTTTGGAGCTTGCTTTGGTGATTTTCTTCCATCATTTTTCTCGGTTTAAGACATGTGTCTCTTTCTTACTTACTACTTCTAAAAAGGCATGAATTTTATGGATGTTTTCATGGTTTCAATAGTGCATGATTTATGGTTTTCAACTATTAATTGGGGGTTTTGTTTATAATGGCTTGGTTATGGTTTCCTATGATTTAATTATGCTTTTATATTCATCAATGATGGTTTTGATTATATTATGCCCTCAAGGTGTTTGATAAAATGCTTATAAACATATATTTATTGCATAACTTCTTTAAATGGAACTCTTGCTTGTTTTCAGCTTATATATGAAACTATAAATGATTTACAAATGTTAAGTTCTAATTGGTTATGCTTGTGGAGAACATGGAAGTCTCCTAAGAGGTTAATATGGTAAACAGAAAGGGCACTTGAGAGTTCCTTTAACCTAAATGGTTTGGCCATGGATAAATCTTGCAAGTATGGTTGGTATGACGATACCACTAATAATTGGCCTTGTTAATAAATGGTAATTGAAGTTTTTGGACATGATTTTAATTTGGGCATTAGTGTCGGGATGTGTAACTAAGCCGTGGAAGGTCGAGGTTCTAGGAGGACCAAAACTGAAAACTTATATTTGTCGATATGATTTCGATAACCACGTGTGAGTGTCACGTTTTATATTAAAGGGATGTACTAGTCATCTCATGGGATATTTCTTGGTTGTGCAGCTACACTCACTGAGACTCTTTCAGCAGGGGGAGCTGAACCCATACGGCTCATGGGTGTGGTTAAATGGCAAGGTTACATAACCCAGGTAAAAGGTTTTAAATGTATGCCAAACATGAATTCCCTTTCCCAGAACTTATATATATATATATGGTTGTATGCATCATGGATGGTTTTACTTGGTTGTTTAAATGACATTACTTTATCCTTATCATGAGATATATGTTAGCGGTCACTCGCTAGCCATCTACTGATGGCTATATACCTACGCTATGTAGGAATCAGCCGTTGGACTCCTCCTACATAGTGATTGATTTGGAGACAATATTTGGATTGAAGTGGTGAGATTTCATCTTTTTGAAAGGCTTCATTTCATGATATGTGCATTCGTAGACATTTTATTTTTGTTCTGGATATTGGTTTTGGCTACAGTTGGGGGTATATCCCAACCAGATATTTGTATTCTTTTGGATAGAGGCTTTGTGGTACTTCTGGGGGTTGGTATGGGCGGGATCGGTATTAGTGTTGGTCTTAGCATTGGCGTTGGTGTTGGGGCTGACATCATTGGATGATATTATTGGTTGTTCCATCGTATTACTTTTTGGGTTTGATTATCGTATTATCTTTTGATGTTCTCTTTGGTTTGGTATGACATGTATGGTTGGAGGGGTGCGGGTAGACTCGATTGGGTTGGTCATAGTTGTGACCTTATCTCAGAGTCTTCATAGAGCATTTACATAATCTGGTTATATGCTCAAAATTAAGCTTATCAAAGGCTGTAGAAGGTGGTTGAGTTGGGTTAAGGAGGCGGTCCCCGGTCCTAGTTGGACTTGGGATGCCCATTACGTCTAGGCCCTGGTTCTAGTCATGACAAGTTGGGATCAGAGTTTTAGGTTCATGGTCAACTAGGAAGTCCACAAATCCATGTCGAGTAGAGTCTCTTTTAGGGGTGTAAAACACACCACACTCTTAAGAGAGAGGCTGCGAGACATTTAGGAATGTTTCATTTTCTTGAAATTCTCAGTCCTGAAATCTTCTTTAATCCTTGTTGTTTGTCTTTCATATCATGCTTCCTAGATCTGGAACACAAGGAAATTCTTCTGTCCCATCTGGGGATAATTCTAAAGGGGTACCTTCTACATCTGGAGTACATCTTCGATCTCATGGTCCTATTCTCGATTGTGCTGGATTTTCTCTATTCCTCCTACTGCTCCTCAGGTCCCTCAGGGTAACTCGACAAATGCAGAGTCTTATCAATTTATTTATGTTATTGCTCAGATGGTCGCTGCTCAAGCTGAGCAGGGTGCGAATAGTGCTTTGTTTGCTGAGGCTACAAGGGTTCGTCAGTTTATGAAGATGGGTCCTTCTACTTTTATGGGAGTGAAGGTGGAGGAAGACCCACATGGATTCTTGGATGAACTGGAGAAGATATTTTGAGTTATGTAGGTTTCTGATATGGAGAGAGTTAGCTTTGCAGTTTATTATCTCAAAGATATTATTTATTAGTGGTATAAGGAGTGGGACAGAGATAAGGGTGATATGAAAGAGGAAGGGTTGTGGGAGGCCTTTTTTAATTCCTTCATGGATCGTTTCTTTTCTCAAGAGTTGAGGGAAGCTAAGATGGAGGAGTTTGTGAAACTCAGGTAAGGAAGGATGTCTGTTAGGGAATATGCCTTGAAGTTTTATCAGTTGTCAAGGTATGCTCCTGATTTGGTGACTGATATGAGGTCGAGAATGAGGAAGTTTATTTTCGAGTTGAATTGAGATTTGATTCTGGAGAGCAAAACTGCTTTGCTCATTAGGGATATGGACATATCTAGGTTGACAGTTCATATGCAACAGGTTGAGAATGAGAAAAGAAAGCAGGCAGAATTTAGGGATAGGCAGGGAAAATGAGGAAATTTTTTTGATTAGGGAGGTACTCAGTCTCAAAATGGTAAAAATGGTGACAAGTGGCAAAAAAAGAAGTGGGGGAGTTTTGGTTCCTTCTCTGCTTTCAGTGCTCCTTTCCCACATAATTGGGCAACAGGCGTCACTAAGGTGGTGATAATTATCGAGCTCAGGTTGCCTAATCTCAGGCGAGTGAAGGTCAATCTATTTCTTCATGCCCTCCTTATCGGTTTTGCAGTCATCCTTATTAGGGATTCTATGAAGAAGGTAGAGATAAGTGCTTTAAGTGTGGTTAGGTAGGCCATCGGCTCAAGGATTACCTGGTCAACAAGGTTTCTATGGGGGCGAATAAGATTTTGGTGGCTTCATCTTCTTCTCTTACACCTTGTGGCATCTGCTTCTGTTACTGCTCCTGGTTCTAGTGTTGGTCGAAACAGATTGTATGCTTTGGTATCTCGGCAGGAATCTGAGGCATTACCTGATGTTGTTACTGGTACATTACAGCTTTTTTCTCGTGACATATATTGTTTGCTTGATTCGGGATCCACTTTTTCTTATGTGACTCCTTATATAGTTGTGTCTTTTGGTTTTGATCCAAAAATTATTTTGGATCCTTTTTCTATTTCTACCTTGGTAGGAGACTCAGTCATTGTTGAACGGATCTATAGGGGGTGTGGTATCTATTGGTGATAGGCAAACCTTGGTAGATCTGTGTGAGTTGGGAATGATGTATTTTGATATGATTTTGGCTATGGACTAGTTGCATTCTTGTTATGCATCTTTAGACTATCAGACTCATAAGGTCATCTTTAGGTTCCTTGGAGATCCAGAAATAGAATGGAAGGGTTGTTCTTTAGATCTTAGGGGGACATTTATTTCTTATCTTAGAGCTTGAAAGTTAATCTCTAAAGGATGTCTTTATCACTTGGTCCGGGTTAAAGATTCTAACTCAGAAGGTCTTTCTTTGCAGTCGGTTCTGGTAGTTAATGAGTTTCTAGAGGTCTTTCCGGATGATCTTCCTAGTGTTCCTCTGGATAGGGAAATAGAGTTTGGTATTGATTTGCTTCTGGACACTCATCCAATAGCTATTGCTTCGTATAGAATGGCTTCTACTGAGTTAAGGAAACTCAAGGAGCAAATGATGGATCTTCTGGATAAGGGGTTTATTCGTCCTAGTGTTTCTCCGTGGGGTGCACCGGTGTTGTTTATGTGATATAAGGATGGTTTCCTTCGGATATGCATTGACTACCGGAAGTTGAACTAGGTAACGGTCAAGAACAAGTATCATCTCTCAAGAATAGATGATCTGTTTGATCAGTTACAGGGTGCCAAATTCTTTTCCAAGATAGATCTTTGATCTGGGTACCATCAACTTAAGATTAGTGAGGTGGATATCCCTAAGCCAGCTTTTCATACTCAGTATAGGCATTTTGAGTTCTTGGTGATGTCATTTGGGTTGGCAAATGCTCCGACAGAATTTATAGATTTGATGAACAAGTTTTTCAGGCATCATTTTGACCTCTTTGTCTTTGTGTTTATTGATGACATTATGGTGTATTCGAGGACTGAGGTGGATCATGCTAATTATCTCCGTGTGGTGTTGCGGATCTTAAAAGAATAATGGTTGTTTGTCAAGTTCTCCAAGTGTGAGTTTTGGTTGAATGTCGTGACTTTCTTGGGTCATATTATTTCTAGTGAGAGGATAATGGTTGATCCTCAAAAGGTTGCTGCGGTAAGGGGTGAACTAGGCCTACGACTCCATCTGATGTTCGGAGCTTCTTGGGTTTAGCCGGGTATTATAGGCGGTTTGTGGAAACTTCTTATCGATAACTGCTTTTTTGACTATGTTAACTCAGAAGAAGGTTCAGTTTTCTTGGTTGAATGCTTGTGAGGGCAGTTTTGAGAAGTTGAAGTATTGATTGACTTCGACTCTGATTTTGACTTTGCCGAAAGGCAATGATGGGTTGTGGTTTTTGTGATGCATCTCGGGTAGGTCTTGGTTGTGTTTTGATGCAGCATGGGAAGGTAATTGCCTATACTTCTAGGCATTTGAAGGTACATGAGAGGAATTATCCTGCCCATGATTTGGAGCTGTTAGCGGTTGTGTTTACTTTGAAAATATAACGGGATTATCTGTATGGTGTTCACGTGGATATCTTTTTGGATCATAAGAGTCTTCAGTACGTGTTCACGCAGAAAGAGCTTAATCTCAGGCAAAGGATATGGCTGGAGCTTCTCAAAGATTATGATATGAGTCTTCACTATCACCTCGGTAAGGCTAATGTGGTTGTTGATGCTCTTTGCCGGTTGTCTATAGGCAATTTGTCTTATGTGGAGAAAGTAAAGCGGAATTGGTGAAGGATATTCACCACTTGGCCAATCTTGGAGTTTGTCTCTTGGATTCCAAGGATGGTGGTGTGATAGTGCAAGAAGTGGTTAGAGCGTCTCTTAGTGCGGAGATTAAGGAGAAGTGTTGGATCCGGTCTTGATGAAAATCAAGAGTGATATTGGTGAGCAAAAGGTGGCGATGTTTAAGATTAGTGGTGATGGTACTTTGCGGTACCAAAGGAGGTTGCGTACTCCGAATGTCAACGGGTTGCGACAAAGGGTTTTGGATGAAGCACATAATCATGCTGTGTCATCCATTCTGGTTCGACAAAGATGTATCATGACCTTAAGGAGTTTTATTAGTGGAATGGTATGAAGAGAGATGTGGTTAATTTTTTGGCCAAGTGCATGGTGTATTAATAGGTTAAGGTTAAGGTTAAACACATGAGGCCTGGTGGGTTGCATCAAGAGATAGAGTTTCCTGAATGGAAGTGGGAGATGATCAATATGGATTTCATTACCGTTCTTCCTCGGTCTCGAAACCAATTTGATTCGATTTGGGTCATCGTGGATAGGATGACTAAGTCTGCTCACTTTTTGCCAGTGAGGACTAGCTTTTTGGCAGAAAATTATGCAAAATTGTATCTTCAAGACATTATGAAGTGATACAAATCAGTTCACAGACACAATAACAACACCATGGCAGCAATAACAACACGAGACAACAAGATGAACAATAACACCAAAGAAAAAACAACCAACGATTTTCACTAGAATAAGGAACAAACTCTTAAACGATTACAAAAAATAGAAGGATAGGTAGTGAGACATACACTATTACAAGAGATAGGAACTAAAGGATGTATCAAATCCTTGAACCCCTACGACCAATAATAGCAACACCACACTCTTACGCAAACACAAGAGGAAATCCACCACTCAAGCACCATTGTTTCTAAGCCAAATTGCAACACTAGTGATTCCACACTAAATGCTACCCTAGTTACGGTTTTTACTCTCTCTCAAGAGAAGAAAAATGGTTCTTTCAATCATCCATATTCATTAACTAAGGAAATAATCCCTAAAATGTTCTACTCATAGTCTATTACAAAAGAAGACAAAATGATCAAACTGCCCTTAATGAGAAGGGGCGCCTATGGAATGTCTTTCCAACAAGTGTAATCCCCAAAATACCCTTAATTAAGGGTGATTCTTCAATGCTCCAAAATTGTGGAGTCATGCTTCAACACTTGTGGTCTCGGGTTGGCATCAAAGGTAAGCCCCTATGCAATCTTCTACACACGGGTTTGCTTTATGACATGCTCAAAACGGGTCCTCCATATATGTTCTTGTGTACTCGAGGTGACCAAGTCTTGAGTCTTTATGCGTTGGCCTCCAATGATGTCTTCAAAATCATAGATGACTATTTGGCTAGTATCATCCTCCCCTTCTTGAAAAGGATTCAACCTCGAATCCATACCTTGCAAAACTAAAGAATGGATAAACAAGCACAACTTTCTCATGGCGTGAGGGTTAGGGTTAGTACAAAAAATAATATCATCATGCCAAGGTGGTACATACTTGAAATATAACCACGAATCCTTTGTCTTAGTAATGAAAAGTTTAGTAAGAATGTTACAAAGGAAATGGCTATGACAAGTATCAAGTAATAAAGAAACTACAAAGGTCTCAATAGTATCAATAAGTCCAAAAGTTAAGGCTACCCTTGTCTTAGGAACAATAAGGCATAATTGTTTCATTACCTCTTCATGTAGCCTCATCAAACATGGTGCCACTATTAGTCTCAAAGACCATCAATCCCTCATAGAATTGTCATTCAAATAAGTGGACCAATCAAAAAGACCCCTACCTCTACTTAATGCAAACCCAAAACTAGCATGGATGTCTTCATAGGCAAAGAGGTAGTATAGGAAAGAATCAAGTGTAAAGACATGTGTGGATGAAGACAAAACATTTAAGCACATACACACTCTTTCCTTTAAATAAATATACAACTTGGCATCCACAAGTTGGGATTCATGCAATTTAAGGACAAGTCTGTCAAGCAAGGATGCACATTTAGTAATATTACCCGAAGGAGTCAATGATACCTTTTCCCTCGGGTTGTTAAGAAGGACTATACATTCTCTACCCTTAAGAGTACTCTCATGTTTCAAAAAGAGATATCCATCTTTAGGGGGAATGTTGTCGCACCATAGTGGGTTAGCATATAGGCTATAGCATTTAAGACATGCTATACCATCATTCTCACCACTAGGTTCACTAGGAGCGTTTATATCATCTTCAAACAAGACATTATACCTAAAGAGAGCATGATCTATACCACGGGAATATTTGGAACAAGCAAGTTCTTCACTCTCTAAAAGATCATTATCAAGTTTCAAGGATGTTTTAAGCACAAAATTATCCCTATGATCCAAGCAAACATTAGAATCTCTACTATAAGACAAGCTCACGGGTTCACTCCTATCCCTTTGGCCAATATTCTCATTTACATGACTCCTATGAGCAAAACTAATAATAAGGCCTTCATCACATAATATACTCAAAGAATCATCTCCAATCTCATGATAAACTTTATCAACATCATCACTAACTTGAGCCCTTTCAAACACATCATACACATGCTGAAGTAGTGGACTAAGTTCATGAGTAAGTTGATCATTACACACATCCTCACAAGTTGTCGGTAGCTCACATGCCAACCTAGACTCACCTTGGTTTTCACAAGGGTCAACTAGTTTGTGAATTCTCTCATGACATGGAAATGAAACCTTATTTAAGTCACAAGTGATAGCACTAGATGGACATAAATCATTCTTACGAGAAGAATCAGTTTTGTCATCTATAGGATCAACTAGTGCTTACTTACTTACAACAAGAATTTGATCTTCTTTCAACCTAGTAATACTAAGTGTATCCAAAAGGGAAAACTCTTGCAATCTTTCTTTAGGAAAATCACCAACTACATCCACTCGGCTACTACTAGCCACATCACAATATTCTAAAATTGTAGGAGAGTTGGAGATAGAATTTTTACCTTGTAGATCATATGAGGTACGTCCTTCACCTTGGTGTGTGTCTTGACAGCCCACTTGCTCCTTTGAAAAGAAGTGATTGGAGTTTCTTTGACCTCCCATGCGACCCAACCTTTTATTTATTGATGACAAGTCTGTGTGTAACCTTTCACACTTACGGCTGAGAGCTTCAAGGTAGGACAAGATAGTATGGGCAACATTCTTATCCATTGAACCTAAGAAAGAGAATCAATGAAAAAAACCCGTTAGTTTAAAAAGTATCCTCACTGTAGTCTCCTCTTATTGGATACCTCACACTTGGTCTCACAAGTGTTGTAAGTTGGCTTGTACTCTATGAGACATTGAGGGGTGAGTTCTACTCTTGTTCGGAGTGGATTTCTGTTCGAAAGACTCAAATGAAATTTGATTCGGACTTACGGTAAGGATTTACAACTAATCAAAAAGATAAAAGCACACAAGAAATGTAAACACGGACAAAAACGGACTCAAAACTAACTTACAACCTAGTAGGTCATTACTAGCTTGTCAATTAGTACTAGATCTATAATTAAAACTAAAGGAACAAGAAAAAGAAACTAAGAAATCTGAAATTTTGAGCCTTAGGTCGGTTCTTGAATAATGATGATGTGGCAGCCATGTGGCAGCCTTGGATTGGCGTTGGGAGTTGTTGAAATTTGAAAAAATTTTGTTTTTTAATTTGTATTGATCAATTTTCAACTAAGGATGAGTGAAATTCAGCTTTGGGAGGTAAACAACAAATTTGGAGCCTCTTTTTCAAATTAAAAAAGGTTTAACTACCTTGCACCTTTTTGGACAAACACCTTTTTAAAAACCTGTCTTCTTTCCTCTTTTGGATGTCTTGGGATTTGTTGGAAGACAAGCAATTGCATCCTTTTGGTAAGGTCCCTTTTTGAAAACCCCTTTGTTCCATTCCTTCTTTTGTATGTCTTGGACTTAGGTCCTGCAAGACAAACAAAGACCACACCTTTTCCACTTGGTTTTAGATCAAACAACTAACTTTGAAGACTCTTCTTCAATAAGACATGAAGATGGTAAAGAACACCAAGAACACCACCTTTGAAATTGAAGTTCTAGGTACACATTGGAACTCCCACACATCAACAACACATGTTCAAGCTCTAATACTCAACAATAAACATCAATCACACACTTTCAAGCCACCAATCTTTAAAAAACAACAACCTTCAAACTTCAAGAACAACTTAGAAATGGCTCAAAATTTGGATCTAGACTCACTAGTGTTAGGGAACAAGAACCTAACGCTAGAAACAAACAAAACACATAAAAATCTCCTAAATCTAAGATACAAATTTTGTCCAAAACACCAAAAATGGGATAATTTTTTTTTTTTTTTGAGATTTTAAGTTTTTCAACACTTTTTTTTTCAACTAACAAGCCTAAGATTGATTTGTTGGAACAAAATTACTTCTTGATCTGATACCAAATGATACAAATCAGTCCAAAAATATAATAACAATACCACGAAAGCAATAACAACACGAGACAAAAAGATGAACAATAACACCAAAGAAACAACAACCAATGATTTTTACTAGAATAAGGAACAAACACTTATACGATTACAAGAAATAAAAGGATAGGTAGTGAGACATACACTATTACAAGAGATAGGAACTAAAGAATGTATCAAATCCTAGAACCCCTACGACCAATAATAACAACACCACACTCTTACGTAGATACTAGAGGGAATCTACCACTCAAGTACCAACATTTTTTAGCCAAATTGTAATACTAGTGATTCCACACTAAGTGCTACCCTAGGTTTTCACTCTCTCTAAAGAAAAGAAAAATGTCTCTTTCAATCATCCATATTTATCAACTAAGGAAATAAGCCCTAAAATGTTCTACTTATTGTCTATTACAAAAGAAAATAAAATAACCAAACTACCCTTAATGAGAAGGGGAGCCTATGGAGTGTCTTTCCAACAAGTGTAATCCCCAAAATACCCTTAATGAAAGGTGCTTCTTCAATACTTCAAAATCTTGGGGTCATACTTCAACACTTATGGTCTCGGGTTGGCATCAAAGGTAAGCCCCCACATAATCTTCCATACATGGGTTTGCTTTATGTCATGCTCAAAACGGGTCTTCCGTGCATTTTCTTATGTCCTCGAGGTGACCAAGTCTTGAGTATTTATGTGTTGGCCTTCAATGACGTCTTCAAAAGCATAGATGGCCATTTGGCTCGTATCATGAAACTATAGGGGGTGCCTATTTTGATTATTTCTGATCATGGTATGCTATTTGTATTTTATATTTTACGGTATTTCCAGAAAGGATTAGGGACTAAGGTTAGTCTAAGTATAGTTTTTCATTCGTAATTGGATGGGCAAGTAGAGAGAATGATTCAGACATTGGAGGACATGCTTCGGGCATGCATGATTGATTATGGTGGCAGTTAGGTTGAGCATCTATCTTTGGTATAGTTTGCTTACAATAATAGCTATCATTCTAGTATTGGTATAGTTCCTTTCGAAGCATTGTATGGTAGGAGGTGTAGATCTCCTATTAGATAGTTTGAGCTTAGTGAGGCAATATATTTGGTCCTAATTTGGTCTATCAAGTTATGGAGAAAGTGAAGGTGATTTGGGATAGGCTTAAGGCTTCTCAGAGTCACCAAAAATATTATACAGATGTTAGGCATAGAGATTTGGAGTTGAGGTTGGGGAAAGAGTATTCCTAAAGGTGTTTCCAATGAAGGGAGTAGTGCGGTTTGGCAAGAAAGAAAAGCTTGGTCCTTGGTTTATTGGTACTTATATGATTTCATGGAGAGTGGGTAATATTGCTTATGAATTAGAGTTTCCATCTATTGGGTTTGGTTCATCCGGTCTTTCATGTTTCTATATTGAGGAATTTAATTGATGATCCTTCCTTGGTTGTTCCTTTAGAAGGGTTGGATATATCAAATTCTCCGTCTTATGAAGAGGTCCCGATTGAGAAATTGGATAGGCAAGTTCATTGGTTGTGGACCAAAGATATAGCTTTGATTAAGGTTCTGTGCCAGAACCATAAGGTAGAAGAAGCTATGTGAGAAGCAGAAGAGGACATAAAGTCCAAGTATCCATATTTTTTTTCTGCTTCTGGTATTTGTGCGGAAGGTATGTGTTCTTGAACACATCTTTATTTTCTGAGTTTGTTAAATAAAAGATTAATATCTTTGTTTCTTTGTTTTCAAACTTTGTTAAATAGATGTTTGATAATGTAAATGACTCTGTGTATGGTTACCTCTACCTTGTCCGTCATTCGGGGATGAATGTTTCTAGTAGGGGAGAATGTTACATCCTAGGTTTTGGCCTTAAAAATTTTCCTTGAAATCCATCCTCCGGACACAATATGACTCCAAGGTACGAGCCGTATATTGGGGTACAAATGATATGGTCCTGTCGAAAGCTGACCAGTGTTAGTTAGTGGGATGGTTTTGCTCACTGGAATGGTCACGATCTAGTGGTTCAAATCGTAAGGATTGATACGAGTCATATCGGTGACTTGTATGATGGGCAGTGTTTGATCCTTTTGGTAATTTATTCTGCCAGAGATATGGATCATGGGTACGGATCATATGCCGAGGTTACGACTTGGTTGGATGAGTCGTATGCTGGACGATGTCTAATCCAAAGGTTAAGGCTTGGGTATGACTGGTGAAAATCAATCGTAAGGAAGGGTATGACTCATAAGAGGGTCAGTTGTATCCCTGTGACGGGTTTTTAAGAGACTTAAGTGGGGGTATTCTGGACATTTTCCTACTTATCCTAATTTTGACCCATGACTTCTAATATACTTAGGAGGTTATTACCCTATTATTCTATTCATTAACACTTAGAAACCATTTTCAAACACATCATAATTCTCTCAATAACTTTTGGGGCAAGAGAGCTAGGGTTTCAACTTAGGGATTGCTTTGGGGCTTGCTTTAGTAATTTTATTCCATCATCTTTCTCAGTTTAGGGCATGTGTCTCTTTCCAACTTACTACTTCTAAAAAAACATGAATTTTATGGATGTTTTCATATTTGTATGGTTTCAATGTTGCATGGTTTATAGGTTTCAGTTATTAATTGGGGTTTTTGTTATAATGGCTTGGTTATGGTTTCCTATGGTTTAATTATTCTTTCATATCAATCAATGATGGTTTTAGGTAATTGGTTTGCATGGTAATGGTTTAATGGTCTTTGGGATTGGTTTTGGTTATATTATGCCCCCAAGGTATTTGATAAAATGCTTATAACGATATGTTCATTGCATTGACTTCTTTAAATGGAACTCTTGCTTTATTTTAGCTTATGTATGAAACTATAAATGGTTTAAAAAGGTTAAATGCTAATTGGTTATGCTTGTGGAGAACATAAAAGTCTCCCAAAAGGTTAATATAGTAAATAGAAAGGGCACTTGAGAGTCCCCTTCACCTAAATGGTTTGGCTATAGATAAATCTTGCAAGTATGGTTGGTATGACGATACCACTAATTATGCATAGTCGTTTATTACAACAAATTTTGTTGGAATTAATTTATATGGAACTAGGGATGTATGAATGAGCTCGCAGGGTCAACTACAAATTCAATCGAGTCTTTGCAATTGCATGGCATTGGTATTGCGTTCATCCCGACCCGAGTCATCGATCGATCACTCTGAGTTGAAATGAGTTCTCATCAACTCAATGTTAGGATAATAATAGTACCTAAGTTTATTTAGGTGGAACTAGGGATGAATTAATGAGCTCACAGGGTCAACTACAAATCCAATCAAGTCTTTCCAAATGCATGGTGTTGGTATTTTTTTCATACCGACCCAAGTCGTCGATCGATCACTCTAAGTTGAAATGAGTTCTCATTAACTCAATGTTAGGATAGTGATAGTACCTAAGTTGATTTAAGTGGAACTAGGTATAAATGAATGAGCTCGCAGGGTCAACGATAAATCCAATCGAGTCTTTGCAATTGCATGGTGTTGGTATTGCATTCATCCCGACCTGAGTCATCGATCGATCACTCTGAGTTGAAATGAGTTCTCATCAACTCAATATTAGGATAGTGATAGTACATAGTTGATTTAGGTGGAACTAGGTATGAATGAATGAGCTCGCAGGGTCAACTACAAATCCAATCGAGTCTTTGCAATTGCATGGCGCTGGTATTGCCTTCATCTCGACCCGATTCATCGATCGATCACTCTGAGTTGAAATAATTTCTCATCAACTTAATGTTAGGATAGTGATAGTACCTAATTTGATTTAGGTGGAACTAGGGGTGAATGAATAAGCTCGCTGGGTCAACTACAAATCCAATCGAGTCTTTACAATTGCATGGCGTTTGTCTTGCGTTCATCCCAACTCGAGTTGTCGATCGATCACTTTGAGTTGAAATGAGTTCTCATCAAATCAATGTTTTAAAAATTATATCTTTTAAAATTTTTAAAATTAATTAAGATCAATTCGGACCAAATTAACAATTTCAAAACTTGTCATTCTTTTCCAAAATTACAAATCAACCCATACAAATCATCCATTTACGTGAAAAACTTTTTATTTCAAATCTTAAGTTCTCTCTCTTCTCTCCCTCTCTCTCTCGGGGTGTCCTCTCCCTCTCAATAATACAAACAACAACTACTCAATATATTGCTCAACCCTTTAAAACAGGTCGATTTTCTTCCCATTTACGACTACATATAGTTGTTTTTTTGACTATTCTCGCTTGTATCCATTGTTTTCTCTATCTTCGCATGTAACAAAGTTTGAGAAGAGTTCTACATTTGTTCTTTATTCTAAAAAATAGAGCTTTATAGTTTATGATAAAAAAGTAAACTTTTAGTTGTATTATCTTCGAGAATGGGTTAATAATTTTGAGTTTTGATGCTAAAATGTAGGAAGCACCCGAGAAAACCCTAGTTTTTCTCTCAGTGTTTCATTGACTATCATGGTATTGTTGGATGGTGTTTGTCGTGTTGTTGGTGGCTGTTGTTGGTAGTGTTGGTATTTGTGTTTTTTGGCGGTGGTGTCTGTGGTCTTGGTGTTGGTATTGGTATTGGTGGCATTGGTGGTAGTCTTGGTGGCATTGGTTATGATGGTGGTGGTCCATCTGTTGCAACGGGTGGAAGATCTGTTGGGAGATATTAAATAGGTCTTCAAACAGATTCCCCATCTATTCTAACTGATGGGTTATCCGTTGAATTATTTTCTTGTAATGAGGCATAGAATAATTTATTGAAATTTCTCCACCTGTTACAATAGGTGGAATATCTGTGGGGAGATATTAAATAGGTCTTCAAACAGATTCGGGTTCCCCATCTGTTCCAACTGATGGGTTGTCCATTGTAGTATTATTTTTTGGTTATGTGGTAAGAATAATTTATTGAAATTTATCTCACCTTTTTTTAAAAAATTATGCATACATCAAATGCAACGTATTTTTTTTCTTTTGTTTGTGGTTAAAAGATGTCTCCCAAAAGAAAAAAAACTGAAAGTGGAGAAAGTGGATCAACTTCCGATCACCAAATAAAAAAGGCTAGAGTACAGATAGATTCGAAGGAACTTCCAGAACAATCTCAGTCAGGGCAAAATAAAGTCGAGGAAAGTGATGACTCCTCCTTACCAATGGGGCATGAAATAATAACAAAATTCCAGCATGATTCTGTCAAAACCATTAGTATTGACAAGTTTTGAGTTGCGATGCCGATGAATAACCCTAATACAGTATTTGGTGGGCTTGTACTTAAATGTCAGTTGGGGAAACCTTTTGACGAACTTAGGAGTGTTATGAAGATGGAAAACATAGATGGACTTTTTAAGAAGAGTAGCTTTGCACACTTTCTTGAGTTGTTTGTGACCTGCCCTCTCCGTTTCCCAATGATCATGGTATATGGCCTTCTCAAATATAGGATCATGTATACGGTAGATGATGGAGGTCCAAAGTAGGGCAAAAATAAGATGGATGAAGTCTGGATCAACTACTTGTGGCATGCCAGTTTATTTTGGATTGAAAGAGTTTGCCATTGTGACGGGCTTGAGATGCGATCGTCCAGAAGAACATTCCATCAAGAAAACACCTCAAAAAGGGTCCAACAAACGCAAGGTAAAAAAAGATGGGTTGTTGGGCATTGTTAGACCTAGCTACAAAGTGAAGGATTTGATAGCGAATCTCAAGAATAAAGACATACCAAAGTACTACAGGGAGAAATTGTGCTTAGTTTGGTTTGTCCTTTCCGTTTTATTGGCAAGTGATGACAAGAAAGTCATAGAACGTGATTTGTTGGTGCTTACTGATGATTTTAGGAACTTTAACGATTATCCCTGGGGCTACGACAGCTACTACTTGACTGTCAAATATATACTGAAAGAGTTAAAGCCAAAGAGGACCACATTGTACGGCTTTCATAGTAAAATTGATCACTATTTTTACTCGTTCATTAATTTA
This sequence comes from Capsicum annuum, assembly GCF_002878395.1. Taxonomy (NCBI): domain Eukaryota; kingdom Viridiplantae; phylum Streptophyta; class Magnoliopsida; order Solanales; family Solanaceae; genus Capsicum; species Capsicum annuum. The sequence continues at coordinate 179,361,792 of NC_061119.1, forward strand.
TATTGAATATACTTGTGACTTTTTTTTGTGCTTGCTTCTTGTTTACAATTTTTAGGCTTGGGGATGTGAAGCCATTCCTCCCCTCCGGAAGCATTTCATGGATTATCCGGATAAGGTTTCTCATCCAAGGATCCTTCGGTGGTTGGCTGCAGTAGAGAGCAGCAAAAAAAATATTAACGAGGCTGATCTCTTTAACCCTTCGGATGATGCAGTACGTCTAATTTCAACTAAAATAATTTGCCTCAAATAAAGATATTAAAACAGATGTTCCATCTTTTGCAACAGATTACCCGTCAACTGCAACTGGTGTGACAGATGGGTAATCTGTTGAAATAGATGATCCATATTTCGCAATAGATTAACCATATGTTTCTCTGTTCTCTGAACCCTACTCAATAGATTACCAATCTACTATAAATTATGCAACAGATGGGTATTCTGATGGAATATATTATTAATCTATTTCAACATACAGATCAGCTGTTGTGGTAGCTAGATCGTCTTTTGCATAAGTTGGCTGTGTTAATATAACCCGAGCCCCATGTAACCCAACTGACTGCAAATTATTATTATATTATTTAAATTCCTCCTATTATTTTTTTATAGGTTGTGCATCCTTGGATCGTGCCTACCATTGATGAGCTGGGGATGACTTCTTTTCTTACTCTGAGTCTTGTTGATACAAAAGAAGACCCAACGGTGGAGTTAATAAAGAAGAAATTTGATGGAGCAACATCTATAAGAAGAGCAGTTAGGCAAGGTTAGTCGAATGTTGAAGCTCTTCACGACCAAACTCAAACTCCAACAGATCCGGGTGCTTTTTCTGGGGGTGTTGCTAGTGGAGTTGTTTGTGATGGTGGCAGCCATCCTGCTACTGCTTCTGCTGCCAATCGTGATTATGAGCATGTTGGTGCTCAGCAAAAAATAAATATATTTAAAAACACCCCTTGCACAGGTCCTCTCTCTCACCCCTACACCGGTCCCTCCCACCCTTACAGTAATCTCTCTCACCCCTCCCCACCTTCATGTTCTCATTGCAAATACAAAGTATGCAAGGACAGAGAGGATAAACTCCTCGGCAAGATAGAGGCTGTTGCTGAAGCTGTCGAGAAGTTAAAATCCAGGAGGGGTGTCATACCATCCAACGAGGTGAGGGAGCCATGCACTCCTATAGTAGAGGTTAGGAGAAAGAGAAGAAAAATTAAACAAATTCTCTTCGTTCTGAAATCAGCAAAAATTGCAACTCCCTCTGCTCCAATAGTTGTTGAAGTTCAGGGGCCACCAATGAAGATGGACATATTCACGGCGCTTGGCAAGGAGAAGAAGAAGGAATTGGAAGAATTCATCAAGATGAAGGTTCTAAAAGAATACATCATGCATTCATTTGCCCCCAAAGACTTCTCGAATATGACAAATATGTGCGTGTGGTACGAGGATAAGGTAAGTTTACTTTTGCTAAACTACCCTTCCAATCTACTCTATGAATAAGAATCTACACAGCAGATCTGTTGCAACATAATACACATCTGTTGCATAAGTTGTGTGGGCTGGGTAATCTGTGAACTGATTCAGAGAACCTCTGCATCGGATTCTTTCAACTTTGTTTTTATTCTTTACAATTACTAACCTATTTAAAAATCTTCTTCTTATACCACAGTATGTTGATGAAATTCTCTGCCTCATGAGGGGTAGACAATTAGCGTACCCGGATGCTTATGATTCTGCCGATAGGATAATGGACCTCAACTTATACAACAATTTCAAGGATAATTACTTTAAACTCTGTAAGATAGTTGATTCCGGTGGCTCGAGATTCGATCAGTTAGTTTCTACATTCCAATGGGATGAAGAATCGATTAAATATGTTAGAGGAAAGAGGCCATATCCACCAGTCAAGAGCTGGGCCAAGGCAAAGAGAATCCTTGCAGTCATGAACGTGGATGTCACCCATTTTCTTACTGTTGAGATACTATTATACGAGGGAAAGATTAAGGTTTATGACTACAACTTACCTGTGTTCAGCGAGAAGACATTTTTAACCCACATGCAGCCACTCTTGAAGTTATTGCCCAAGTTGTTGACGCAGAGTAATCTGATGGATCATTTGTCGGCTGAAGTCTTGGCGAAGGAATCATGGGTTTTTGAAGGTCGAAATAAGAACATCTAGCTCTCCAAAAATACAACCGGTGCAGTGTACGGGCCATACTTGCTTGCATACATTGAGTGTTTGCTAACCGGCACACAAATGACCGGTGTGTACGACACCATTGTGGGAAAGATACAATGGGTCTGGGCATATGGGGTACTAACTAAATGGTTGAAGCCCATGTATAAAACAGAACATGTACAAAGACAGAGATGAACACGATAATAAATTTTCATTTCAAGCCAATTCACTATACATGTAGGGGCAATAATTTTTTTGTCTGGCAAAGTTGAATTTTTATAATGCAACAGATTTTATATCTGTAGTAACAGATATAGTACCTGTTGTGACGGATTGATTATCTATTGGAATAGGTTGGTTATCTGTTGCGTTATACAGATGTTCTCCATTTGTTGTCACAACAGATTTACTATCTGTCGCAATATATAACTTATCTATTGCAATTGATCGATAATCTGTTGGAGCAAATATGTCTAAATTTGTCTGATAAGATATGTCGCCTGTTGCAGCAGATGTATTATCTGTTGTGATATTTGAATCTAGTACTCTATTTCAATTAACATGTTCAAAACTCAGAATTAATTATATTCATAGAAAGAATAAAATAAATTGAAGCCTTCGAAAATTACATGAAATAACTCAACAAATAAATAAAATGTAAAAAAAATCATTATGGGTACAAATGATCTACTCTACAAATAAATTAACAAGTTAAACTAAGTAGGATGGTTATTACATTGACGGACTCAAGCTATAAAGATCTAATCAATGTGGACAAGTTGTTCTTCATCCAGTGCTATGGAATTCAGCTTTGGTCATCGTGGATCTTTAACGTCGATTGTGTAAGGCTTTTGATCTTTTGCTTCTCCATATTTCCATAAAAGAGCAACATATCTTTTGCGGAGTAATCCGGCATCAAGTTCATCATTTGGTACTTGTAATCCATTGCTTAAATACTCGGCATAGGCGGCAATAAAAGGACCGCAATCCCTGTATTTTAAAAAAACAAATAATCCATATCTTTTAGTTCATGCAAGCATTGTGAAATTTGTGAAATGAAACTAAATCATGACACTTGAACTTACAGGCTACCAATGGTTTGTTGAGCAATTTCGTCAATATATTGTACATCAAATGGATTAGCCATTTTATCCATGTATGCTTCAATCGTCGACCAATTAGTACGAACCTTTTGATCTAAAAAGCCACTCATATCAAGGTAAGTAGGCAATATTTTGGCCAGCTTTTGTATCTCAGACGATGGCTCAGAATGTCTCCTTCATGACATCGAGTCATAAACTTGGATATCCTCTTTTTTAGAACGAACCTAGTGGAATTGATCACCACAACTGATTGGGATGTACACTTCGTCGACCAAATACCAAGGTAAACCAGCCAGAATACTTAAACCTTTGATGATATTGATTAAGCATTCCTCGTTTTGGAAAATTTCCTATTGCTGTTGATAATACCTATCATAGGCATTGTTGATGTAAATTTTGAATAAACAATTGCCTTTTGTGTATCTGTATTGTTCTTGTGTTTGCAACTTGGCCTTCTTTCAGAGGCAGGAAGAAATGACATCGATGTGCTGCATATATTATCAAACTTTTTGGATTACGTGATGAAAAAATTAATATGCAGATGCAATTAAATAAAGTATTAATTAATAGTAATATGTATGGCATTTAAACCTTATCATTCTAGCAAGTTTGGGGCTGTGACATCAAATAAAGCCAATTCTTCATTTCGGGATGTGCAACAACAAAGTCGAACATATCAAAACCAAGACTCGATTTCTTTACTTTGTAGCGCTCGATATTTTGTTTTCTACATGATGATTTATATGTGTTAATGTCAGGTTTTTACAACAAGAATCGTATAAAACAATATCCATAAAATTGATTTATGGACCTGCCGGCATGATGCTTTAACAGCCCATCGATAATCCATTCTGAATAGTCGTTGATCAACTGTGTTAGTTTTTTGAAGTCTCTTCCGAGATGTTGAACCCTTCAAACGGGTAATTCTTTCATTTTCCCAAACTGACAGGCTCTACTTTTTCTTCATCTTTGGAAGCAGTTGATGGATTATCAACTGTCATATTATGCTCTTCGGTAGTAGCAGTGACATCCACCTGGAAAGCCAGAATTTTCAATGCTAAGTAGAGATATACAACAGATTTTCCATCTATTGCAACAGATGAGTCTTATGTTGCATCAGATGGATTATCTGTTGGGATAAATTCGAATAGGTAAATTAGAGCAGTATGATAATTTCGAACAGATGACCCATTTGTTGTAACATAAGAATCATCTATTGAAACAGATAAGGAATCTGATACAACAGGTTGGATAACAGTTGCAACAGATGTATATATCTATTTGATAATTTTTAGCAGATGAATCATCTGTTGAAACAGATATGTGTCTGTTTAATTTTTGGAACAGATGATGTACATTCACCTTCTTCAGCTCATGCTGCTCTTCTGTGGCACTTGTACACTGAACATCGGTGCAAGACAAAGACAAAGTCATTATAATCTGGCTCTTTTTGATGATTGATGATGTCTTGGAACTGTCTTTCCTTCTCCTCTTAGCCTCTTTGATCTCTAGTGGAGTGTCTGGATATGAAATCCTCTTTGATGGAATGACACCCCTCTTATATGTCATTTTATTTACAGAAGCAGTTAGTGCATTAATAACGTTAATCACTCCATCGTATTTTGCCTTGCAGTCTTGACATTTGCATGAAGAACATTCGCTAGATGCGGCAAAATCTGGAGAAAAATTTGTACTTGTTGTTTCAAAAACTGTAAGAGGAGCATCATAGCCTCACCCTCCAAAATTATTTTTCTTGTGATGGCTGTTGCTCCAAATAATTTCATTTTTATTCCATCAATGACCTTAGGGTCCGATAAAGTTTGCACAGACAGTAAAGTAAGAAAAATGACATCTTCAACTCTCGGTTGGTCGAAACAAGCCACGGATGGACAATCTAAAATAAATTGGTACATATATCAAGAATGATGATAAAATCATTTAATCATTAATTAAAACAAAAACTTGATTAGAATTGGACTTACTGCTTCCTTGGGGGGATTGAAAAGATCAAGAAATTTTGCATTTTTATCGGTTTTGGCAGACAACCATCTCAGAATTCTTGGATAGAAAACTTCTTCCTGGTAGTTTACTTGTTGTCTCAAATAAGGAATGGATTCAAATGCCTAAGCCTATAACATAACGCCAATAAATTAAAAGCATTATTGAATAAAAAATGACGAATCATATCATGATAAAAGAAATATTTACCATGAAGGCCTATGGAAAATCATATAAGTTGACTATTTTTGGCGTTAACGGAGTCAACAAATATTCGACAGTCATTTTGAAGCTTTTATAATCCCAAGGATAGCTGTTAAATGCCTCAAGATCCTCAGAGAGATTTATTAAACTGAGGCTTATGTTGTTAACGTCTCTCGCCCAAAGAACATTATGTACAAACCAAACCAAGCACAATGATTGCTCGTGCTTCTTTGAAAGTCCTTTACCTTTCAACACTTCAATCAGATTTTTGTTTTTGAAGCTTGGACCAACAATGGACACCAAGTCATCACAATCACTCGACTTGTCTTTTCTTTTTTTGGGTGTGCGGGGTATTTTTTTGGGTCAGAGTAGGTATAACTTGAGAAGGAGAAGGAGGATAACGTTTTTGTCCGGTAACTATGGCAAACTCCTCCCAACCAAAACAAACAGGCATGCCACTGTAATTTATCCACACCTCATCCATCTTATCTTTATTTTTATACATAAAACTGTGCTTGAGAAGATCATATACCATTTTCATCTGGAAACGGGCATTGTTGTCCTCCAGCAAATTAAGATATTGCCCAAAGCAACTTTCCCTGAAATAAGAATTCAATTTTTATTCTCGAAGTATTTTTCTAAAGGCATCAAATATTTTTCCATGACTGACTTAACCACGAGATCACCCATTAAATCTGTGGCACCATCGCACTGCATTTTCATAGGATAACAATGAATGCTGAAGGTTTTGACCAACTCTTTGGCGGAAGGGCTATTAGCATTTGGATCATCTCTTTTGAAAGATTCCTCCTTCCCGTGTTCATTATCTTCTGCTCCTGATTGAGATAATGCCTATAAAGCAAGCTCATAGAGTGGTGGATATAGCTGAGCTACTGCACTTGTTCCTTTACTTGGACTTGATTCAATTTCTTTTCTTTTGGGAGCTATGTTATCTTAAATTAACAGGAACATAACATAGATTACAGTTGATTAATGCATAACAGTAATATAACAGTTCTAATAGACAACTAATTTACTGCACCAGGTATGTTATCTGTTGCAACATATAACTGACCTGTTGCAATGGATGAGTAATCCATGGGAACCATTAAAAGAACACTATCTGTTGAACTTGGTATTTTATCTGATGTAACACATAACTGACCCATTGCAACGGATGAGTAATCCGTTGAAAACCATAAAAATAGATCACTAATCTGTTGCACCAGGTATTTTATCTATTGCAACATATAACCGACCTGTTACAATGGATGAGTAAACCGTTGGAAAAAATAAAAATAAATCACTAATCTGTTGCACCAGGTATGTTATCTGTTGCAACAGATAACCGACCTATTGGAACGAATAAGTAAACCGTTGGAAAGACTAAAAACAGTCCTAATCTGTTGCAAAATGAAGATTAAATCGTTGGAAAGAATAAAAATAGATCACTAATTAGTTATCTATTGGATCAATATTGTTTAGATTTCTTCCAAACAGAAGAGTCGTTTGTCACAACAGATGAATGATTTGTTAGATTGTTCACCTGTTGCATCAGATTTTCATAGTTGCATCAAATTTTTCATTTGTTGCATCAGATTTTCATCTGTTGCATCATATGTTTCGTCTATTACACCAGATGTTTCAACTGTTGCAATACCATTTCTACTAAGACAAATAATAAATCAACCCAGCAACACCAACACATCACACACACACACACTAAGAACATCAACTGTGATAAAAAATCACCAACAAATTTGAATCAACAGTACAACAACAAGAAGAAAAAATGTAGAAATGCCAGAAATTAGGGTTTTATTCAGTCCACATTTCAATACTAAAAGAGTAGTTGGCTCAAGTTCCTTTGTTTCTTCATAATTTTTTACCTGTAAAAAAGGAAATGGGAGGAAGAAAACTCAAAGTTGTTGTTGCTGGAGAAGTATTCACGTCGATTGACGGTTGAAATTCGAAAAGGAACTTGCCCGACTATTTTTCGCCAGAGGTTGAAGGGAGAAATTTTACAGAACTGTTGGTTGGGAGAGAGTTGAGAGAAGCTGGAGAGAGAGGAGAGAGTGGTTGATTTGGATTGAAGAGGGGTGTGGGTTGGGTTGATTTGTATTTTTGAAAAGATTAGAAGGTTTTGAAAATATTAATCACGTCCACAATTAACTTAATCAAGTATTATAATGATGTTTGACCCTATCTGTTGGTCAATGTCACCAATCCGTCATTCAAGACTTAAAAGACACCTTTCCTTCAATTTTCTTATGTTACTTTATATCTTCCTCTATCCCATTTCAAATTATGTGACACTAATATAATTTCGATAGTCAATCAAACTTTTTATATTGACATACAATTTTGTGTCTATTTTACCTTTTTCTATGAAATATTATTAGCTTTTCAATGCTCGATATATTACAATCACGATTGAAGCAACAAAAAAGACATGTCTTAAATGACTTATAATAACTAATTACAAGTGACATAACAGAATTACTGTAAAAAATACTTGTGAAAACAATTTAAGTGAATCTCGTATAAGACATCAAGTTAATTTTAAATATCAAAAGTTAATTTATTATTTATGTTTATTATTAAATATTATTAATTTTTTTATATTTAAATGACTTATAATAATTAATTATAAGTGATATAAGAATTTTTTAATACATAATTAATCTATATAATTAATTAGGAGTGATACAAAAAAATTACGATTGAAGGATGACAAGCTAATAGGACGACCTTGACCATCCTTCCTTTGCTCTTCTGATCGTAAAGGATGACAAGTTGGTAGGACGATCTTGAGCAGATTTCCTTCGCTCTTCTCTCTCTCTCTCTCTCCCTCTCTCTCTCTCTCTCTATATATATATATATATATATCAAGTTCTTAATATATAATTTACCATACTTTTTATCTCATTTTCAAATAATATATGTTACTTTAAGTTTTCCTCTGTCTCATATCAATACATACATACATAAATATATTTATATTTTTATCTCATTTTCAAATAATATATGTTACTTTATATTTTTCTTTGTCCCATCTCAAATTATGTGGCACTAATATAACTTCGATAGCCAACTAAATTTTTCATGTTAACATATCATTTTATGTCTATTTTAGCTTTTTAATGAAATATTATTAGTCTTTTAATACTTAGATGGCCATAACAATTAATTATGGATGATATAGTAACATTACAATTGAATCAACGAAGCATACATGTCTAAATGACTTATAATATTTAACTAGAAGTGATATAGAAAAATTACTATAAAAAATTACTCATGTAAAAAATTAAAGTGAGCCTCATATAATCCGTTAAGTTAATTTAAAATATCAAAAGTTAATTTATTATTTTATATCTATTTTATCTTTTTAATTAAATACTATTAAATTTTTAATACTTAAATAATTTATAATAATTAATTAGAAATGATATAGTAAAATCATGATTGAAGGGTGACAAGCTAGCAGGACGACCTTGAGCTGCTTTTTGCACTCTTTTATTTATTAGAAAAAATATATTTGCAAAGGAGATGATAAAATTGTATTTCATATACATTCAACTGATTCAAAGACTTAAGATGGGTGTTGCCCCCAGAAGCTACTTGGCATATATTTGCTTTTTTTATTAGTGAAATGAATCCAAATGTATACCATCTTCAAGTACATTTAGTAGGATAACAATTTGTTTCCTTCACAAGTAATGATATCATCACTAAAATTATAAATAATCTTCTGAAAACAATGTCAATAGAATTCTTTATGATGAATGCTAAAAACGAATATGCTAAGAGTCTTAGTTTATTATATCTAAAAATTTTAGAATATTTTATATAATCATATTCAAACAAAATGTGATCGCATCGCAAACAAGAAAAAGTTTTTGATCGTGTCATAACATGCCATCGAATGAGAACCAAATTCAAACTCTAGATATCAGAGTTAACATACCATTACATTTTAGTAGTTAGAGAGATATTAATAGACAGACAGTTCCACAAGTACAAGTTCCTATAAATCCATTGCATTAAAGTAGTGAAGGTGCACAAGAGAAAGAATTCATTGATGTCCCAACAACGCTAGGTGATGAGGATAACATAGAAACTTAAAATACAACAAATGATATGGTTCAACCATAAGATCATAATAGTGAAGTTGCCTCTATACCGACCCTTAAAAATGAAGTACCTCATCCTAGCGGAAGAGAGATAAGAAAAACATCTAAGTATGTACTCTTGGGAGATTCTTTTGACAAAATCCCTGAAAGATTGAAGACCAAGCCCATAAAATACGATGAAGCACTATAGTATAAAGATGTAGACAAATAGATTATTTCTATGAAATCAAAAATAGAGTACATGTACTCTAATAAAGTTTGGAATATTGTAGAACCAATTATAAATGGAGTCAAACCCATAGGATGCAAGTGGATCTATAAGTAAAGAGAAGAGTAGACGAAAAAGTTCAAACATACAAAGCTAGGGTTATTGCAAAAGGGTTTACTCAGAAAGACAGAATTGATTATGAGGAAAGCTTTTCGACAATAGCCTTGCTTAAGTCTATTAGAATGCACTTATCTATTGCTGCTCATTATGACAATGAGATTTGGCAAATGGATGCCAAGATAACTTTTGTTAATGGAAGTCTTGATGAGAGCATTTTTATGTGGTAGCCAGATGGTTTCATTGATAAAGGTAAAGAAAACATAGTGTTCAAGCTTAAGAGATTCATTCATAAGTTTAAAAAAGCTTTTAGTGCATGGAACACTTGTTTTGACAATACAGTTAAGACATTTGGTTTTGACCGGTGCCTTCATTAATCTTGTATGTACAAAAATAGAATGGGGCTAAAGTGGTGTTTATAGTATAGTATGTAATGATATCTTACTCATATGAAATAATGTGGGCTTATTGAATCCATTTAAGGAATGGTAATCAGTAATTTTTATATAAATGATTTGGAAGAAGCTTCTCATATCCTTGGAATCAAGGTTCTACATGATCTCAAGAAAAGGATGTTAGGTTAATCTCAAGCTCTTTATATTAAAATAATTCTTGCCAAGTTCAGCATGTATGGTTCCAAGAAAGGATTTCTTCCTTTTAGACATGAAATTTCTCTTTCTAAGGATCAATATCCTAAGACATATGAGGAGATCAAAATCATGAAGGCAGTTCCTTATGCATCAGTTGTGCGAAGCCTCATATATATGATATTGTGCAATATACCTGATATCTGTTTTTCCTTAAGCATGGTTAGCAGATTTCTGTCTATCACTAGAAGGGAAAACTGGACATCAATTAAGCATATAATTAAGTACTTGTAAAGGACTAGGGATTACATGTTAGTTTACCATTCGAATGAGTTGGTGCCTATAGGGTACACGAACTTAAATTTCTAGTCTGATAAGGACTTTAGAAAGTCAGTCTCTGGAAATGTGTTTACTTTAGGAGGTGCAACCATTGTTAGGATAAACATCAAACAAACTTGTGTTGTTGATTCTATCATGTAAGATAAATATGTAGTAGCCTATGAGGTAGCTAAGGATACAATATGGCTTAAAAACTTTCTCAAAGACTTGGCAGTTGTTCCTACAATAGAAGCACAACTTATAATTTATTGCAACAATAGTGGTGTTGTTGCAAATTCAATGGAACCATGAAGCCATAAGAAGGCAAAACAAATTGAGCTAAATATCATTTGATTTGAGACATAGTGCAAATAAGAGATGTGGTGGTTACAAAGATTTCATCAAAAAACAACCTGTCAGACCTTTTTACAAAATCTTTACCATAGAAGCCTTTTGAAAGGCACATAGAAGAATTGGGTATTAGAGTTGTAGGTGCAGGGTTATGAGGTTAAAAGGGAGATTGTTAGGGTATACTATAAACCATGTGGTATTGTTGTAGTATTATTTATTGAATGATAATTTATTTATTTATTCAATTCAATAAATCAGTACATTAAATAAATGATTGTCATATATGTGTCCTCAACTTATATAGTAGATGATTTGGTGTATAGAGTTTTAGCTTATACACAGAAGATTAAATCCTCAGTTCTTATAACCTACAGTTATAGTTCAAAATTGTTGATGGGAATTCAGACAAACAATCAGAATGATTGTAGCACAAGATTAAATGTAATTTATCTTGATTACGCGAATAGTGTAGTTCTAACTTCTCATGTTGGTGCATTTTTTTATGTATTGAATGGGCCCAAGTAGAGATAGTTGTTTTGGACTGACTAATAAAAAATATATTCTCTAACAATTAAATGCATTTCTATTCTCTATCTGATATAACAATAGGATCTGTATATATTATTTGTCATTTTGATTTATTAAAAGGTGAGATTCTGAGAAGGGTCAATATTCCTACTATATTGGATGATAATAAAATAGATTGGCAAAATAGTAAGTTAGTTGATGGAATCCATATCTCGATACAGATATTGATGATACGTATTTCATAAGAAGTTTATAAGTTTTTATGTGTAAACCCAATTGGTAGATTTATGAATCTGACATATGAAATAATTTAAGCATTGCTCAAAATAAAATTAATCATTATATTAAATTTGTTAGTAATTTAATTTATTTACTAATATCAGTAATCTTAATATGGGAAATTACATAAGTGTTTAATGGGGACTTACGAAATAAAAATAGAGGAGTGCAATCATGAATTTTTAGTGGAATAATTTGTAATTTATCATGGTAAGAATAATGCAAATTGGTATTTTGAATTATTTTCATAAAGGTAGCTTCTATAATAATTTTTTTTGTTCCTACAGTGCCCACATTATACTAGAACCCGAAATCCTATTTTTTATAGGAAAAGGAGAAGTCACCACTTGTCATTGTTCAAGTAAAAACATGAGTGTGTTTTTCTTTCCTTGGACTGGGGAACTATCTCTATAAATAGAGATTTTCCTAGCCTAGAAATTGAACAAAAAGAGGAACAGTAGAAAGAATTAGGTATTTTCTGTACTTTTCCGGCCAAGTATTGAGAGAGTTCTACTATGAATTTGGGATCACTATAGAAGACCGTAGATTTGAAGACAGAATAGATTTAAGATATCTGCTCAAGCTTCAAGAGGTTTCCTGATTATTTTCAAGTAGCCTTTGCGTGAACTATCTATTTATGTTTGTTGTCTATATTACATGCAAGAGATCCTGTCTATTTGCTCCTGCTGCGAGTGCTTGATTTTCCAATATTTCTAACCTATAATAGCAGAATTAGACCTATATACTCGATATAATTTTTTGAGAAATGGTTTAACTGACCACCCTTGTGTCATCGTAGACCCTCCCCTGCGTGATAACAACGTAATTTTATATGTTGTATATCTTTGGATTATACAATCACATAATTGTATAATCCCAAAGTATAAGTTAAGATTCTCACCTCGGAGAAGGGATGGATAATTGGTCACTTGTGAAATCCTCTCTTCATTAGCTAGCTTTAGGATAATATAGGCCCAAAGTCCATTCTTTACACTATTTAACTCTAAAATTAATTGAATCGTATAATAGAATACTATTAAGGAACACATATGAATATATATACCCCAAAGGTATATGATGTTTGAGGTATTTTATGAATGTTTATCTCTAAAATGTTATGAATGTTAATATTTTTTCATATAATTATACTTAGCCACATAAATATTCCTGTTAAATTTCCAAATTTTTTGTCATACTATGTGCTCATAGTACAAAAGAAGAGGAACAATTTAATGGAGAAAACAAGTCACCAATAATTTTAGTACCATTAATTTTATTTTCATATTTAAATTCAACATCAGCTCTTAAAGACATAATGCTAATTCCTGGAGCCTAGTCTTGGTACAAACTTGTGGAAATAAGATCCTGCTAATTCTATTATCCATATGATGTTATGAACAATTGAATGATCACTTTTGAGATAATAATTAGAAATATCAAGCTAAGAAAAATATAGCATGCAGGAGAGAGGGGGTAATTAAAGTCGATTATAACTATGACATATAGATCACATGATCAAGAACTAATAGTTAGTAATTGGTGCTTATAAACACTCCTACAATGCTTTCTCTATAAGCTAAGATGAGTATCAGTAAAAATTTATTTTGACTCTCTCCATTCTTTTTCCTAGAAGTAGTATTGGTCATTGTACATATCCACAGTATATGAGTAGAATTATCTTATTTTCTTTATTTATGACATGGTACCTTGAAACACCCTGAGTTTGATCCTTAAAATTTTCCTAGGTTTTGAACTCTCTAGCCATCATATGACTCAATCTTACTAGTGGTATGATATGAGCACGACTTAGTAGCCTAACTCATATGATAATTAGGGTGTTGTAGGTCATTCATTCTCCAAGGTATTACTAGACTTTATATGAGTCGTATTGAGAGGGTATGAGAAAAGTAAGGCAAATCGTATGATTAACAGTGTCAAGCCCTTGAGTTACTATTTAGGGTATGCGTTAGGGGTACTACTCGTATGATGGGGTATGACTGAGGTGCCCAAACCATCCCACATGCATTTATATTTTAGATTTTAAGTTGAGGGTATTTTGGATATTTCCCCTCTTAACCCCTTTTGGACCCCACGACTTAAAACACTATTGTGGCTTTACTTACCCTATTATTCTCAATCAAAAACACTTTAAACACTCTCCAATCTCTCTCAAGGTTCTTAGTTTAAGAAAGGCTAGGGATTTTTCAAAATTAATTTATGGCTTACAAGGGTAGTTTCTCTCCATCTTCTTTGGTATCTAAGTCATGTTACTCCTCCCTCATTGTTAGTTCAACTGAAAGCATGTTTCACTCAATGGTTTTCATGGCATAATTATGGGTTGTGTTAGATTTGAAATATATGTTGGGGTTTTGGTTTCTAATGGTTGGATAATGTTTTCCCATGTTATTTTTATGGTTTTTCATGTTATAATATTTTTTAAACATATGGTTGCATAGGAATGGTTAATTAGTTCCTTATTTTAGTTTTGGAAACTATATGCCCTCCACATGTTTGTTAAAATGCCTATGAGAATGGTTTTGTCAGAAGTTTTACTTTTATTGAAAACCTTGCATTGCATAATATGGTAATGGAACTTAAATTGGTTTAAGTGGTTTTATATGGATTGGAAACGCCTTGGTGGACATGGATTTGGTTTTGAAAACCTTATGGGGTACACGATAGTACCCCAAGTGATCTTTATAATGGAGTCCATAGGGTACTTGGGAATACCTTGAGTGTTGGCTAATGACATTGATTACAATCTCTAATGGCGGGGTGTGATAATTGATCATGAAGGTGTTAGTCTAATGGACGAACACTAAAAACTCATGTTTGCTGATATGAGGTCCTGTCATGGTGACCATATACTTCTGGGGTACATGGGAATCCCCTAAGTTATACTTGTATATATGAATCATGGAGGGAGAAGGGTATAAGAGAATCCTCGACCCTTGTAATATCTCTAGTTCATGAAACTACATACACTAGGGCCTATTCAGGGGGTAACACTAGACCTATATAGCCCATTGGTGGTTTTAGGATGGTCAAGCTACATAGTCCAGGTAAAGATTTTAAATGCATGCTAAACCTGGATCTCTTTCCCGAGATGGAATATATATATATGTATGAATATGATTGAACTTAGTTACTTACTTGGTTTTGAATGTTGGCATTATTTTATCTTTATTCCTGAGTATATGCTAGCATTCACCCGCCAACCCATCTTTAGGCGTTGTATCCCTACGTGATGCAGGAATTGACCATACTACTCCTCCTACTTATTGACTTGGATTCGAGGATAGCTTTGTGTCAGATTGAAGTGGTGAGCTTCCATACTCTGGCAGACTCCATTTTATGTTATGGAATTCTCTACAGACTTTAGTTATTTCTTAAACTTTGGTTTTTTATTATGGTCAAGGGCATGTCCCGACCAAATATTGTTTTGATTTCAGATAGAGGATTTGTGAGACTACTTTTTGTTGACATGGGCATTTTTGGTATTGGTGTCAGCCTTGGCATTGGTATTGGTATTGGGGATGACACTATTTAAATGTATTTGATTTATGATTGTTTCATCTTGATATATGTACGGAATTAATACGACATTAGGTGTAGGGAGATTATGGTTGGGCATTGGGGGTGGTCTCCATTCCCGATTTGGCTTAAGGTACCGGACATTACTAGGCCCTAGTTTGGGTCATGTTAGATTGGTATATCAATTGGGAGTTCACAATGTCGTATCGAGTAGAGTCTCTTTTAATGGTGTGTAACGTGCCACACTCATAAGGGAAAAACTACAAGTCATTTAGGAATGTTTCTCTTTCTTGTGTTTTATTCTTAAGTTGTAGAGTCTGAGTCCTAGATTCCTTTCTAATCCCTGTTTATTCGCTTTTTATATCAAACTTCTACGATCTAGAGTCTCATAGAAACTCCTCTATTCAAACTGGGGATGATGTTTATGGGACACACTCTACTCATGGGATCCATACCCGGTTTAGGGTTCCAGTTCTAGATTGTTCTATAGTTCCACCGATTCTCTCTAGTCCATCTCAAACTCCTCAGGCTGAAGTAATGAATGTTAAGTTTCTTTAGTCCATTCATATGTTGGTATAGTTTGTAGCGACTCAATTTAAGCACGATATTCTTATTACTCCATCTTCTGAGGCTACGAGGGTTAGCCAATTCATAAGGTTAAACCCTCTGACCTTTATGGGTGTTAAGATGGAGAAGGATCCTCAAGGTTTTTTGGATAAAATGGAAATGATTTTTTGAGTTATGCATATCGAAGGGCGTGGAGTATTCCGCCTACCAGCTAAAGGTGTGGCATACCAATGGTACAAGGAATTGAAATAGTCAAAGGGTGACAGTGCTGAGTCATCTCTATGGGAAGATTTTTCTAATGCTTTTCTAGACCGTTTCTTTTCTAGGGAGTTGAGAGAAGCAAAAGAGTAGAAGTTTGTTAATATGAAGCAAGGTAAGATGTCAGTCAAGGATTATACCTTGAAGTTTCACTAGTTATCGCGGTATGCTCTAGAGTTGGTTTCTAATATGAGGGCGAGAATAAGGAAGTTTGCTTCTAGTTTGTCCCGAGACTTGATTTTGGAAAGTAAAGCAACTTTGTTGATCAGGATATCTCCAGGTTGGTGGCATATACGCAGCAGGTGAAGAAAGAAAATAAGAAGCAAGCTAACATAGTATAGATGTAGAAAATGATGTATAGGTTCTCTAAGTAGGGTAGTAACCAATAACAGAGTGGAAAAGATGGTGGTAAGTAGCCTAAGAAGATGTGGGGTGATTTGGGGTCTTATTCGACGGCTAGTGCTCCCTACCCAAAGTTGTTGGGTGATGAGAGTTTCCATGGTGGCGACAACTTCAGGGCACATGGTGCCCAATCTTGGGCTAGTGGGGCCCAGTCAACTCCATCATATCCTCTTTGCCAATTTTGTGGTCACTTGCATTGGGATTTCTGTGATGAGGGAAAGGACAAGTACTTTAACTGCGGTCATCTAAGGAATATTCTTATAAACTGTCCTATTGGTAACGTTACCTTTAGGGAAAACAAGGTTCCTATTACCTTTCTTTTAGCTCTAGCACCAAAGAGTGCACCATCTTGCTCCGGCACTGCTTGAAACCATCTCAATGCTCTCACCACACACCAGGATTTCTATGCATCAACATATATTATGACTGGTATCTTAAAAGTCTTTTCTTATGATGTGTATTGTTTTCTTGATCTTGGTCCCCTTTATCTTATGTTACCCTATTTCTGGCTGTGTATTTTGGTTTTCTACCTCAATAGGTGATGTTATGATTGCCAAAAGACTGTATAGTGGGCGTGTGATATTTTTTGGTATTAAAGAAATTGTGGTAGATCTGTTTGAATTAGATATGGTGGATTTTGATATCATATTGGAGATGGATTGGTTGCACTCGTGCTATGCATCTCTAGACTGTCAGACCTGTAAGGTTGTCTTTAATTTCCCTAATGAGCCAGTTATTGAGTGGGAGGGTGGTGCCCTAGCTCCTAAGGGGATTTTGATAGCATATCTTAGAGCTCGAAGGTTGATCTCTAACGGGTGTCTCTATCATCTAGTCTGTGTTAAAGATTCTAACTTGGAGGGCCCTTGTTTGAATTTTGTCCCTTTGGTAAATGAAATTCTTGAGGTCTTCCCTGATGGCCTTTCTGGTATTTCTCCTAATAGGGAGATTGAGTTTGGGATTGATCTTGTTCCGGACACTCTTCCAATTTCTATTCCTCCATATAAAATGGCTCTGGCTGAGTTGATGGAACTTAAGGAGCAATTAAAAGATCTTTTAGATAAGGGTTTAACCTATCCTAGTGTGTCTCCATGGGGTGCACTGGTGTTATTTGTGCGTAAGAAGGATGGTTCCCTTCGATATGTATTGATTACCGACAGTTGAATAAGGTAACGATAAAGAATAAATACCCTTTTTTGAAGATAGATGATTTGTTTGATCAGTTGTAGTGTGCTAAGTTATTCTCTAAAATTAATCTTCGGTCCAGGTAACATCAGCTAAAGATTAGGGATTTGGATATCCCTAGGACTTCCTTCTGTACTCGGTATGGGCATTTTGAGTTTCTAGTTATGTCTTTTGGGTTTACCAATGCCCCGGTGGCATTCATGAATTTGATAAATAGGGTATCCCCTCAGTTTCTGGATTTGTTCATTATTGTGTTCATAGACGATATTCTGGTGTACTATAAGAGTGGGTGTATCATGCCAATCACCTTCGTTTTGTATTGCAGACTCTTAAAGAGCAACGATTGTAAGCCAATTTGTTGAAATGTCAATTTTGGTTGAACATTGTCACTTTTATGGGTCATATCATTTCTAGTGAGGGGATCATGGTAAATCCGCAGAAGGTTGCAGTGGTTAAAAAGTGGCCTAGACCCACGACTCCAACTGATATTTAGAGCTTTTAGGGTTTAGTTGGTTACTACTAGAGGTTTGTGAAGAGTTTTTCTTCTATAGTTTCCCCGTTGACTAAATTGACTTAGAAGAAGGTAAAGTTCTTATGGTCTGATGCTTGTAAGGGTAGTTTCGGGAAGCTGAAGGATAAGGTAACTTCGACTATAATTTTGACCTTGCCTGAAGGCATTGATGGTTTTGTGTTCTACTGTGATGCATCCCATGTGGGACTTGGTTGTGTTCTAATGCAGCATGGTAAGGTGATAACTTAATTTTCTTGATAATTGAAGGTGAATGAGAGGAACTATCCGACTCATGATTTGGAATTCTTAGTTATGGTGCTCGTATTGAAAATTTGGCATCACTATTTGTATGGGGCGCATAGGGACATCTTTTTCGATCATACGATCCTTTGTGTTAATTTAGAAAGAGCTTAACCTCAGGAAAATGAGATGTCTTGAGCTCCTCAAGGATTATGACATAAGTCTTCAGTGCCATCCAGGTAAAGCTAATATAGATACTTGTAATACCCTGAAAATCTGACCCAATGTTAGTGACATATTTTAAGCTCATTCATAGTACATATCATTCTTTTATGATTTTAGGAGTTAGTTTGAGGTATATTAAGGCCCCAAATAACTCTCAGTTGTTAGAAAAATCAAAATAATCCTTACCAATCGAAATTTTGATAAGAATGTTGTTTTGGTCAACTTCAAGTGAGCATATCTTTTATTATACCTAGAATTTTACGGTTTAAGACCCACCAAATTGTAGGAAATTGAATTAGCTTTCTAACGATACTAATTTTGCCCAAATTAGATACTTGGGTGAGAAGTTATGGCACTTTTAGTAAAAGTAGTAGCTCAATACGAACAACACCACGTCGTGGTGACCCCAAAAATGAAGTTCATCCTTTTCCAGTGTGCCACTATGATTGCCACTGCATAGCTCCAAGGGGAATTTTTGCATTCATCCTTTTCTAGTCTATCATTGCAATAGCACCACGTCGTGCCAAGGGCTAAATTTACTTTAAGTGGGGTATCGCGATGGCACCGCATCGCGCTAATATTCCAATTTGGGATGGTCCCCATTCCAGTGGCCCGACGCGACTGCACCACATCGCGGAAGGTGTCAAAATCAAGATTTTGAGTTAAGTTTTGCATTTTTAAATCCCAAGGACATTTAAGTCCTTTTCCCTCGCCCCATTCAGTCCAAACACATGATTTCAGTCCCCAAAGAGCACTAATTACACATTATTTTCACAATATACTAAAATTAAAGTAGCCCTCTTTCAGGAACAAACCCTAGCCTTTAAGATTAAAGGTTAAATCTCAAGAATTCACCATCAATCCTCACATATTTATAAATCAAGGTACGTTAAGTGTTCATCTATGGGTTCCTTTCACACATGGAGTCCAAGTATCCCCTTTTAAATTCAAAGATTGATCTTTACAAGTTAATATGATTTTAAATTATGATTTGAACCATGAACTCTCATGAATTGTAATTCTATACCATGTTTACATGAAATTGTTGTTGTTTGTCAAACCCCACATGTTCGAATATTGTTATTCATTGATTTAAATCATGATTAAGTGTTATTGATATTGAAACCATGTTATTACTCCAAGTTTTATACTATTCCCATAATTAGCTTAAACTATGAATGCCAAGTGTTTGATGAAATGGCTACCAGAGTGAATTTTGTATAAATGCTTTCATATTAGGTCCTCTAAGTTTAGCACTATTTTACTATTATTGCTATAGAGTCCTGGGGGTTATGAATACTTGAAAACTTAGCAATTTACTTAGTCTTAGTATCTTCAGAATAGTTTAGAATATGTTATGAGCATTATCAGTTCAGTCATTCTTCAAAATCAGTTAAACATAGAACAGTTCTGTTTTTCGATTCAGTTCAGTTGGGAGTAGGATTTAGCACCGAGCGAGTGCAGGGATGACAGTTTTCTCATTAGAAAGGTAGAGTCATTAGCAGCAGTCCCTGTACTCCAGAACTGCATAGCCAGCGTAGGATATGAAGAGTCACCCGTTAGTTTAGGCTTGACTACCTCGCAAGGGTCACCCATTAGTTTAGGCTTCACAACCTTAGTACTTTAGGACAGTACATTAATGGAACCACATATCCAGTGTTATTAACCGTGGAATTGAACTGACACCCTTCTAACTAGGGTCATAGGTTGGACCCTAAATTGCTTATTGGGGCATATCGGTTAGATGATAGCTACAGTCTCAGTCTAGTAATTCAGTTTTAGTTGCATGACCATAGCATACAAATATCAGTAATTCAGTTATCAGATTTTAGTATTTCAGTTTGCAGATTAAACTCAGAACATGTTTTATGCTTGGTCACACATCCTCAGTATTTATAAATTTCATGTATTCTATTCAGTATGTCATGCTATACATATTCAGATAGTTATTACTCATGTTCATGATACCATGCATGTCATCCTACCTCATTTAACATACCAGTATTTTCAAAGTGCTAATCGCATACTCTTTTCTTGCTCTATGATGTATCATGTCATAGGTTTGGATGCTCAGTTCTCGAATAGCGCATAGACCTTCCAGATTATCAGTAGTAGCAGTGGTGAGTCCTCATATTTTGAGGATATATTATATTTACATTTATGTTTTCAGTTCAGTAGTTAGTTGGAGTTAGTTGGGGCCTATCCCATCAACTCTCATTCAGTCAGTTTAGACGCGTTTTGATATTTCAGACAATTAGTCAGTTCTCAGATTTTAGTTATCATTATCAGATATTTTATTAGTATTATCAATTTTGTTTATAGATGTTATCAGATTTATTACTTAAAACCTTATGGATTTCCTCAATTAAATTCTATATATGACCTTTTATTATCAGTTTTACTCAGTACTTACAGCAAGTACAAGCTCATGGGTTAGCTTGTGGTCCCTTGGGACTGTAAGCACTGTGTGATGCCCAGGGTGTACTATTGGGGCATTACAAATTTTGTATCAGATTTTAATGTTTTAAAGTGTCCTAGGAAGTTTGAAATCCACATCAAGTAGAGTCTTGTACATCAAGTGAAGCGCGCCACACTTATGGGCAAGAGGCAATGAGGAATTTTAGAAAATGTTTCCCTTATTTTAATGTTCATGTCGTGTGACTGAGCATGAGATCATGTTAAAATCTCTGTCTAATCTATTATTCCTTTCATTTACAGAACATGCCTCCCAAAAAGACAAATGAAAGAAAGAAACATAAACTAGCCAAATCCTCCGCCCATTCAGGAAGATCCCCTGAATGAGCATGTTTCTCATGAAGAGTTCAGAGCTGTATTCACTACTCTAGCTCACTTTGTACTGGCTCAAAATGCTCTGTCATTCACTATTTCAGCCAACCCAGTGGCTGATACTGGCACAGCTAGGATTCAGGACTTTACTCGAATGAACCCTCCTCTGTTTTTGGGATCCAAATCTATAGAGGATCTATAGGAATTATTAGAGATGGTCAAGAAGGTAATAGATATTATGGGGATAACTGCTAGTGAGAATGTTGAGTTAGCTGCCTATCAGTTGTAAGATATGGTTCATACATGCTTTAAGCAATAGAAGATAGATAGAGGCGCAGATGTAGGGCCTATAGAATGGGAAGAAAATGCTATTTGCTTCTTAGATAGGTTGTTTCCATTAGAGTTGAGAGAGGATAAGATGTTAGATTTTATTAATTTGAGGTAGGGCAACATGAGTGTGAAAGAGTATTCCTTCAAGTTTACTCAGTCGGCTAGGTATGCTCCTCATGTGTTAGCTAATAGCAGGTCTAAGATAAGCAAGTTCATGTATGGTGTATCTAAAAGTGTGGTCAAGGAGTGTAGTACCACATGGACTTATCTAGGTTAATGGTCCATGCTCAATAGATTGAGGAGCAGAAGACTAAGAAGAGAGAGAGAGAGAATAATAGGCCTAGAATAGGTAGCTTTAACTTTAATTGGCCAAGGTCAGAAGGTGGTAATCGTCCTCAATTTTGTTAGAAATCTTTAATCCCATCTCCATCTTCTCTAGTTCCCTAGTACCCAAATTTAGAAATGATAATCAGGATAGGACACCATGCTTTAAGTCCAAAGACAGTATTAACAGTGGTCGTACAAATTTTCTTTGCCAGAAATATGGTAGAAACCATTAAGGTGAGTGTAGAGCGGGCAGTTATGTATGCTTTGGGTGATGAAAGTTAGGCTATTGGATTTAGGAGTGTTGGGTAGCTGCTCATAAAGCTAGGGATTTGTACCAATAGGGCCATTCCCATAAATTATTAGTTCCAACTGGCTGCCGAACTCAGTAGGGTGCTGCTTCCAGTGCTACCAGTGGTCAGCGTCTACACAGATTGTATGCTATTCAATATTGACAGGATCAGGAAAATTCTCCTGATGTGGTTACTGATACGTTATAGGTCTTTTATTTACATATTTATGCTTTATTAGACCCTGTAGCTTCTCTTTTATTTATAACTCCTTACATAGCTGTCAACTTTAGAGTCAGTCCCAAAATCTTAGCAGAGCCTTTTCCCAGTGTCCACCCCAGTAGATGTTTCAGTAGATGTTTCTATTGTAGCCAGGCATGTATACAAGAACTGTCTATTCATAATATCTCAGAAAGTCACTTCAATTGACTAGTGGAGTTAGAGATGACAGATTTTGACATCATTCT
Organism: Capsicum annuum; assembly: GCF_002878395.1. Taxonomy (NCBI): domain Eukaryota; kingdom Viridiplantae; phylum Streptophyta; class Magnoliopsida; order Solanales; family Solanaceae; genus Capsicum; species Capsicum annuum. The sequence continues at coordinate 179,384,905 of NC_061119.1, forward strand.
AGGCATGGATTGGCTCCGCTCATGCTATGCTTTAGTTAATTATAAAAATAGAGTAGTTCATTTTCAGTTTCCAAATGAACCAGTCCCTGAATGGAGGGTAGTAGCACAGCTCTTAGGGGTCAGCTTGTTACGTACCTTAGGATGATGAAATAATATCCAAGGGGTGTATTTATCATCTTGTCTGAGTCAAAGACTCTAATTCTGAGATTCCTACCCTTGAGTCTGTTTCAGTAGTGATGGAATTTTCAGATGTGTTCCCTGAAGATCTTCCCAGAGTTCCTCCCGAAAGGGAAATTAACTTCGGAATAGGCCTTCTTCCAGATACTCAACCTATATCTATTCAGCCATACAAAATGGCTCCAGCCAAACTCAAAGAGTTTAAAGAATAGTTGAAAGATCTCCTGGATAAAGGAATCATTAGGCCTAGTATTTCCCCATGTGGTGCACTAGTCTTATTCATGCATAAGAAAGATGGCTCTCTTAGAATGTGTATCGACTACTGTCAGTTAGACAAAGTCACATTCAAAAAAAAATACCCACTTCCCAAGATTGATGACTTGTTTGACCAACTTTAGGGTGCAGTTATTTTTCTAAGATGGACTTAGATTCGGGTAGCATTAGGTCAGAGTCAGAGAATGTGACATTCCAAAAATAGCTTTCAGAACTCGGTATGGTCACTTTGTGTTTTTAGTCATGTCCTTCAGTCTCACCAACCTTTATGGACTTAATGAACTGAGTGTTCAAGTAGTACTTGGACATGTTCATCATAGTCTTCATTGATAACATCCTTATCTACTCCCGTAACAAAAATGATCATACAAATCACCCCAGAATAGTATTGTAGACTCTTAAATCCCATCAGTTGTTTGTTAAATTCAGTAAGCGTGAATTCTGGCTAAGATCAGTAGCCTTCCTTGGAAATATTATTTCCAGTGATGACCTTAGAGTCAAACCTCAAAAGACAGAGGCAGTAAAAAACTAGCGTAGGCCTATCTCTCTGTTAGATATCAGGAGTTTCTTGGGTTTGGCTAGCTATTATTGATAGTTTGTTGAAATATTTTTGTATATTGCATCCCTCATGTCCACATTGACTCAGAAAAAAGTTAAGTTTCAGTGGTCAGATTACTTTGAGAAGAGTTCTTAGGATTTGAATACTCGACTTACCACAACCCCAATTTTGACGTTGCCAGATGGTTTAGATGAGTTTGTTGTGTACTGTGATAATTTCAGAGTTGGGTTGGGATGTGTTTTGATGCATAGGGTAAGGTTGTGGCCAATGCCTCTAGACAGCTTAAGCCCCATAAAAAGAATTACGCTACCCATGATCTTGAGTTAGGAACTGTTGTGTTTGCCTTGAAGATTTAGATGCACTATTTGTATAGGGTACATGTTGATGTGTTCACAGATCACAAAAGCTTGTAGTATGTATTTTTGCAGAAGGATTTAAATCTGCGTTAGAGGATATAGTCAGAATTGTTGAAAGATTATGATATGAGTGTTTTGTATCACCCGGGTAAGGCCAATGTAGTGGTAGATGACCAAGTAAATTATCTATGGGTAGTGTTGCTCATCTCAAGGGTGATAAGAAGAAGGTAGTTAGATAAGTTCATCAGCTTGGCAGATTAGGTTTTCATTTTGTTGATTAAACTGAGGGTAGTGTTTGGGTTTAAAATAGTTCGGAATCTTCTTTGGTTGCTGATGTGAAAGAATAGCAAGATAGGGATCCTAGTTTTGTGAAGTTGAAGGAGTCAGTCAGAGATGAGAAAGTAGAGGTTTTCTCCCAAGGGAAAGATGGGGTGTTGCATTTCTAGGGTAGATTATACGTGTTGTGTGTTGATGAGTTGAGACAGTGACTTCTTACAGAAGCACATGGTTCGCGTTCTTGATTCATCCAGGGGCCACGAAGATGTACCGCAATATGCGGGAAATCTATTGGTGAAGTGGGATAAAAAAGGATATCACAGAGTTTGTAGATAAGTGCTCTATTTGTCAGTAGGTTAATATTAAGCATCAAAAGCCAAATAAGGTCTATGTAGGAGTTTAGTATTCCTACTTGGAAGTAGGAGGAAGTGAACATGGATTTTGTGATAGGTTTACCTCGTACTCATCAGTAGCATGATTCGATTTGGGTCATTATGAACAGGATGACCAAATCAGCCCATTTCTTTCCCGTCCATACTTCTTATTTAGCCGAGGACTATTCTAGACTCTATCTCAGAGATATGGTTAGGTTGCACGGTGTTTTTCTATCTATCATCTTAGATAGACGTACACAATTTACCTATCATTTTTGGAAAGATTTTCAGAAGGGTCTCGGTACCCAAGTTTACCTCAATACAGCCTTCCACCCTCAGATAGATGGTCAAGCAGAAAGGACCATTCGGATCCTTGAGGATATATTAAGAGAGTGTGTGGTCAACTTTAAGGGCAGTTGGGATGATCACTTGCCTTTGATTGAATTTGCTTATAATAATAGCTATCATTCCAGTATTCAGATGGCTTCATTTGAGGCTCTATATGGAAGGAGATGTAGATCACTGATTGGTTGATTTGAAGAAGGAGAAACTATGCTAGTAGAGCCTGACTTACTATTTGATGCCTTAGAGAAATTCCAGTTGATCAGGGAGAGACTTAAGGAAGACTAGACCTGAAAGAAATCTTATGCAGATGTGAGAAGGAAAGATCTTGAGTTTGAGATTGGTGCTTTTATATATCTGAGAATCTCTCCCATAAAAGGAGTGAAGAGGTTTGGTAAGACGGGGAAGCTTAGTCCTTGGTATGTTGGCTCTTACAGGATTTTGAGCCATTTCAAAAAGGTGGCTTCTGAGCTTAAGTTGCCTGCAGACTTAGCATCAGTGCACCCAGTATTCCATATCCCTTTGTTCAAGTAGTGTATTTATGACTTAGCTATAGTTATTCCCTTAGAAAATGTAGATGTTAATAACAGTATTTTCTACGAGGAAATTCCAGTCAAAATTCTTGATCGACTAGTTCGTAGACTAAGGAACAAAGAATTTCCCTAGTCAAAGTTCTTTGGCAAAATCAGTCCATTGAGGGAGCCACTTGGGAAGCAGAAGTAGATATGCAGACCAAGTAGTGATAATGCTCAAACTACACCTCTCTTATGAGAATGTAAGTTATCGTTATCAATATATAACCCAAATAGGTTGGGGTCGAATCCCACAGGGAATAGGGTGTGAATTTAAGTTATCTGCAGGTTAATCAATTGATAGTTACCAATTTCCTATGAATGGGATTTTTTAAGTGTAACAAATAGTTTCTATTCAGTTCTGTGTTTGAAATCAATATGATAAGGGAAACCAGAGTTATGTTCACTATGAGTATTGGGATTTGACAGATGCTAGTAACGGTTCAAGATTCTTGTGGTAGGTAGGAACAACGGACTATCCTTGTCAAAGTTATGTCTAAATGTTTCTCAACCTATTTAGACATTTAATTACCTAATTTTCTCGAACTTAGGGAATTTATATTTCATAATAGGATGTTATCCCAAGTTAAATAATCTTGTTACAACATTAATTATTAAATGGAAGTTCAATAATTCACTTCTTACTAGGGTTGATTTCTTATCTCAAGCAAATCACCTGTAAGCAAAGTTTATTGTTTCCAACCAATAGTTAGCATGTAAAATGATGGAATTAACAAGAAGTTCCTACCACCGTTAAAATCTTGAACACTTAGATACATTACAAAGCCAAACCAATAGATCCCACAACTCGGGTTAAGGGAATTTAGCTACTCATAATAAAATAAGCAAGACAATAAGTTGAATTCATACTTAGATAGATGATATTACAGCAAGATGAATAGCAACAAGTGTTTCTCAAATTTGATCTAGTATAAAATCCCAAAACAATTGTAATAATCTCTCTAAAGAATTAAAGTCAGAAGATAGAGAGAAAAGTGCTCAAAACGTGAGTTCCAGATGTCCACGCTGATGAATGAAAACCCTAACATATGCTTTAAATACTTCAGTCTAATTATGAAAACAAAATCATAGATCATAGTATTTTCTCGAACAGGTGTCGATGTGTGTGATGGCTTATCAGGAATGTCGTCAGCTCCTCTTTACTTTGATAATCTCTGCCTTAGGGTGACGATGAGGCTTGATGTCTTATTAGACGTGTGATGAATTATTAGAGATATCATCACTTTTTCAATTCAAAATCCATTCCCTTCCTAAGCCTAACGACTTATCAGACAACTGATGGCCTATTACAAATGTCATCACATATTCTAACTGAAGGCCATTCTCTGTCTAATCCTGATGGTAACTTTGATAGCTTATCATAAGCTTGATGACTTATCAGATAAGTCATCAGCTATTCTTCCATCTCTACTTGTTCAAAAATTAACTCTTTTACTCCCATAATTGATGATTCTCTTGTATATCGACTTTTACTGCAATATCAAAGGGAAAATAATCAAAAATGACAAAATTTGCTTAAGACTTTACAATTATTCTCAGTTAAAAGCCTCAAATGTGTTAGCATCTGCTCACACATCAAGTACCCTTATCTTTTGTCCATAAACTTAGACTCAACTTAGGTATCAATCTTCTTAGAAATTCTCTCTTACATTCTTAGTTTAAGTTGTATATCGTTCTCATGTTAGTCATGCATTCAAAGAACCAGTTCATTCATGTGTCATGTCAAAATAAGTCAATTAATCACGTTTACACCATGTATATTTAGTATGTAATCTCAGTTCCTTAGTGTTTTCATCTTAACCAGTCTCATTCGAGGATGAATGATCCCAAGGGGGAGAAATTGTAATGCCCCAAAAATCCAAACCAATGTTAGCATTATGTTTTAAGATTATGCATAGTACATTATTATTCTTTGATAGTTTAATGAGTTAGTTTGAGGTGTATTAAGGCCCCAAATAACTCCCAGCTGTTAGACGAATCAAAATAATCCTTACCGATGGAAATATTGATAAGAATGTTATTTTTATTAACTTCAAGAGAGCATATATTTTATTATACATTTTCTAGCTCAAGACACACCAAGTTTTATAAAATTGAATTAGCTTTCAAATGATACAAATTTTGCCCAAATCTGATACTCGGGTGAGAAGTTATGGCACTTTTAGTGAAAGCAGTAGCTCAATACGAGTAGCACTACGTCGCGGTGACCCCAAAAATGACGTTCTTCCTTTTCCAGTGTGTCACCGTGATTGCCACCCCATCGCGCCAAGTAGTATTTTCTCATTCGTCCTTTTCCAATGGATCATCGCGATAGCACCACATCGTGCCAAGGGCTAAATTTACGTTTAGTGGGGGTATTGCTATGGCGTCGCATCACACCAATGTTCTAGTTTGGGAGGGTCCCTTTTCCAATGGCCCGAAACAATTGCACCGCATCGCGCCGGGTGTCAAAATTGGGATTTTGAGTTTAGTTCTGCGTTTATAATTCCCAAGGGCATTTAAGTCCTTTTTCCTTACCCCATTCAGTCTAAACACAGGATTTAAGTCCCCAAAAAGCACAAATTGCTCATTATTTTCACAATTTACTCAAATTAAAGTTTCCCTCTTTCAAGAACAAACCTTAGCCTTTAATATTCAAGGTCAAATCTCAAGAATTCACCATCAATACTCACAAATTTATAAACCAAGGTATGTTAAGTGTTCATCTATGGGCTCCTTTCACCCATAGAGTCCAAGTATCCCCTTTTAAATTCAAAGATTGATCTTTACAAGTTATTATGATTTTAAATTATGATTTTAGCCATGAAATCCCATGAATTGTAATTTTATACCATGTTTACATGAAATTATTATTGTTTGTCAAACCTCACATGTTCGAATATTGTTATTCACTGATTTAAATCGTGATTAAGTGTTATTGATGTTAAAATCATGCTAGTACTCTAAGATTTATACTATCCCATGATTATCTTAAAATATGAATACCAAGTGTTTGATCAAATGCCTACAAGAGTGAATTTTGAATAAATGCTTTCATATTAGGTCCTCCAAGTTTAGCACTATTTTACTATTATTGTTATCGAGTCCAAGGGGTTATGAATACCCAAAAACTAAGTTGTTTACTTACTATCAGTATCTTTAGAATAGTTTAGATATGTTATGAACATTATCAGTTCAGTCAATCATCAAAATTAGCTAAACTTAGAATAGTTAAGTTTTTCGAGTCAGTTTAGTTAGGATTAGGATTTAGCATCGAGCGAGTGCAGGGATGACGACTTCCTCGTCAGAGAGGCAGAGTCATTTGTAAAAAGTACCTGTACTCTAGAACTACGTAGCCAGTGTAGTATATGAGGAGTCACCCATCAGTTTAGGCTTAACTACCTCACAGGGGTCACCCACCAGTTTAGGCTTGACACCCTTAGTCCTTTGGGACAATACATCAATGGATCCATTCAGTCAGTATTAGTACCCGTGGCATGGTACTGACACCCTTCTAACTAGGTTCATAGGTTGGACCCAAAATTTCTCATTGGGGCATATCGGTTAGATGATAGCTTTCACAGTCTCAGTCCAGTAATCAACCCAGTAATTCAGATTCAGTTGCATGACTATGGCATAAAGATATTTGTTATTCAGTTATCAAATTTCATTATTTTAGTTTATAGATTATACTCAGAACATATTTTATGCTTGGTCACGCATCCTTAGTATTTACAGATTTTATGTATTCTATTCAGTATGTCGTGCTATACATATTTAGACAGTTATTACTCATGTTCTAGAAACCATACATATCAACCTACCTCATTTAGCATACCAGTATATTCAAAGTACTAATCGCATACTCTTTTTTGCGCTATGGTGTATCATATCATAGGTTCGAATGCTCAGTTCCTAGATCATGCATAGACCTTCTAGATTATTAGTCATAGTAGTGGTGAGTCCTCATGTTTTGAGGATAGATTATTTACATTCATGTTTTCAGTTCAGTAGTTAGTTGGAGTTACCTGGGGCCTATCCCATAAAATCTTATTCAGTTAGTTTAAAGGCTTTCGGATATTTTAGACAGTTAGTCAATTATTAAATTTTAGTTGTCGTTGTCAAATGTTTTATTAGTATTATCAGTTTTGTTTACAGATTTTATCAAATTTATTACTTAAAACCTTTTGGTATTCCTTAGTTAAATTCTGCATATGACGTTTTCTTATAAGTTTTACTCATTGTTCACAGTAGGTACAAGCTCATGGATTAGCTTGTTGTCCCTCAGGACTGTAAGCACCACATGGTACCCAGGGTGTACTCTCAAAGCATTACAATACTGATGCTCTTAGCAGGTTATCTATGGGGAGTCTAGCTCATATGGATAAGGAAAATTAGGAGTTGGTGATGGACATTCACCATTTGGCTAACATTAAAGTTTATCTTTTGGACTCTGAGAATGGTGGTGTATTTTCTTAGAAAGTGGATCAGTCATATTTTAGTGCTAAAATTAAGAAGAAGCAAGTGTTAGATCCTATGTTGATTATGATCAAGGGTGACATTAGTGGGCAGAAGGTGATGTCCTTTGATATTAGTAGTGATGGTACTTTGCGGTGCTATTGGAGATTATGTTTTCCCAATGTATATGGTATGTGATAGAGGATCTTGGATGAGGTGCATGAGTCACGCTATGTTATTTATCCTGGATCGATGAAAATGTATCATAAACTTAAAGATATATATTGGTGGAATAATATGAAGAAGGATATCACTAACTTTGTCACTAAATGCATGGTGTTCCAACAAATAAAGATTGAGCACATGAGACCTGGAGGATTGTGTCAAGAAATTGAGTTGCCACAGTGGAAATGGGAAGTGATAAACATGGATTTTGTTACTGGTTTACCTCGGTCTCAAAATTAATTAGATTCTGTATGTGTCATCATGGATAGGATAAAAAAGGCTGCTCACATTTCTCCAGTGAGGACTAACTTCTCAGTGGAGGATTATGCAAGGTTGTATCTTCATGAGATTGTGAAGTTGTATGGGGTGCCTATTTCTATCATCTATGATCGGGTTACATAATTTACATCTCACTTTTAGCGGTTATTTCAGAAAGGGTTGGGGACTATGGTTAGTCTGAGTACTGATTTTCAAATGTAGTTAAATGGGAAAGTACATAGAACTATTTAGATATTTAAAGATATGCTTTGTGCTTGCGTGATTGACTACAATGGTTGTTGAGTGAAGAATTTATCTCTTATGGAGTTTACCTATAATACTATCTACCACTCTAGTATTAGGATGGCTCCGTTTGAGGCTTTGTATGGTAGGAGGTATAGGTATACTATTGGATAGTTTAAGGTTGGTGAGGTGGAAATTTTTGGCCTAGATTTGGCTCACCAAGCCTTAGAAAATGTGAAGGTGATTTAGGATAGACTAAAGGTTTCCCAAAGTCACCAAAAGTCCTATGTAGATGTGAGGTAAAGGAACTTGGAGTTTGAGGTTGGGGATAGGGTGTTCTTGAAGGTATCTCCCATGAAGAGAGTGACGTGGCTTGGTAAGAAGAGGAAGCTCAGTCCCCGGTATGTTAGTTCATACCCAGTTATTAGAAGGGTTGGTAATGTTGTGTAGAAGTTTGAGTTGCCCTCTAGTTTGAGCTCCATTCATTCGATATTCCACGTTTCTATGTTCAGAAACTGTATGGGTGATCTATCTCAAATCATTACTATTAAGGATATTTGTATTTTGGATTCTTTATCTTATGAGTAGGTCTCGATTGAGATCTTAGATCAGCAGGTTAGTCAGTTGCGGATCAAGAATGTATCTTCGGTCAAGGTTATATGGAGGAATGATAAGGTCGAAGAGAATACTTGGGAATCGGAAGAGGATATGAAGTCCAAGTATTTGTTCTTATTTTTTGCTCCAGAAATTCATGTGGAAGGTATATGTTCTTCATCATGCTTTTGTTTCCAAACTTTAATAAAGGAAAGACTAACTTCCTTGCATCTTGGTTTTCTAACTTAGTTAAAGGTCAGAGTTGTGGTGTGAGGGTGTAAATCATGCTTGTACTACCTTATTCCATTATTCGAGGATGAATGATTCAAATGGGGGAGAATTAAAACACCCTAAGTCTGACCCTTAGAAATTTTTTAGGTTTTGAACTCTTTGGACATCATACGACTCAAGTTACTAGTCATATGATGTGGGTACAACTTAGAAGCCCAAGTCGTATGATAATCAATGTGTGGTAGGTCATTCACTATCCAAGGTAGACTAGAATAAAGAGGGTACGAGAAGAGAGAAAATCATATGATTAATAGTGTCAAGCCGTTGGGGTACTTTCTAGGGTACAAATTAGGGTACTACTCATATGATGGGGTATGAGTGAGGTGCCCCAACCGTACCCACCTGTGTTTATTTTTGATATATTAAGTTGCGCGTATTTTGGACATTTTCCGTCTTAACCCCTTTTGACCCCACGACTTAAAACACTATTGCAACTTTACTTACCATATTATTCTTAGTCAAAAACACTTTAAACACTCTCCAATATCTCTCAAGGATCTTGGTTCAAGAAAGTCTAGAGTTTTTTCAATACAATCAATTTGGGGCTTACAAGGGTAGTTTCTATCCTTCTTTTGTATCTAAGTCATGTTACTCCTTCCTCATTGAGACTTCAACTAAAAACATATTTTACTTAATGGTTTTCATGGCATAATTGTGGGTTGTGTTAGACTTGAAATATATGTTGGGGGTTTTGGTTATTAATGGTTGGATAATGTTTTCCTATGTTCTATTTATGGTTTTTCATGTTATAATGTTAGTATAAACATGTGGTTTCATAGGAATGGTTAATTGGTTCTTGATTTTTGTTCTGGAAGCTATATGCCCTCAACATGTTTGTTAAAATGACTATGAGAATGGTTTTATCACATAGTTTGACTTTTATTGAAAACCTTTCATTGCATATATGGTAATGGAACTTAAATTGGTTTAAATGGTTTTAAATTGATTGGAAACTCCTTGGTGTCCATGGCTTTGGTATTGAAAACCTTGTGGGGTACACAGGAATCCCCCAAGTTATCTTTATAATGTAGTCCATGGGGTACCTAGGAATACCCTGAGTGTTGGCTAATGATATTGATTACAAGATAAAGTCAGTATTACGATACTACTTCATAATTCCTTGAAAATTAACTCTTGGAATTGGTGGTTTGGTCATGTGCAAAAGGTTTTAATTGGGAAATACTGTAAAGGTGTGAGTCCGATGGACAGACACTTGAAACTCATATTTGCCGACATAAGGGTTGGTCATGGTGACCATATACTTGAGGGATACATAGGAATCTCCTAAGTTATACTTGTATATAAGTATTATAGGGGGCGAAGGGTACACGGTAATCTCTGAACCCTATGTTATCTCTAGTTTGTGCGGCTACACATATTGGGCCAATTCGAGGGTAACACTGAACCCATATAGCCCGTGGGTAGTTTTAGGATTGTCAAGCTACATAGCCCAGGTTAAGATTATATATGCATATTAAACTCGGTTCCCTTTCCCAGCATGAAATATATATATATTTGTGAATATGATTGCACTTGGTTACTTACTTAGTTTTGAATGTTGGCATTATTTTATCCTTATTCCTGAGTACATTCTAGTATTCACCTGTTAACCTAACTTCAGGAACTGTATCCCCCTGTGATACGGGAACCAACCATACTTCTTCTCTTGCTCATTGACTGAGATTCAGGAATAGCTTTGTGTCAGATTGAAATAACTAGATTACATTCTCCAGAAGAATCCATTTGATGTTATGGACTTCTCTACATACTTTAGTTATTTCTAAGACTTTGGTTTTTAGCTATGGGCGGGGGCATATCCCGTTCGAATATTATTTCGATCTAGGATAGAGGCTTTATGAGACTACTTTGGGTTTACATGGATGGTATTGGTATTAGTGTCAGCCTTGGCATTGGTATTTGTATTGGGGCTGACAATATTTAAATGTATTTGATTTATGAGTGTTCCATCTTGTTATATATAAGGAGTTCTTTCAACATAAGGTATAGGACTGTTATGATTAGGCATTGGGGGTGGTCTCTGATCCCGGTTGGGATTGAGGCACCCTACACAACTAAGCCCTGGTTTGGGTTGGGCCATACCTGTAACACCCTCAAATTTTAGGTATTTTATTTTTGGCTTTCCCATTCTTGGAATATAAATTTTATACTAAAATCACGTTCGGGGATTTGAGAATGGTAACCCGGGAGAGTTTCTAAATTTTTGAATGGGATTCAGGGTAGTTTTAGGTCACAGAGGTAGTGAGACTCTGCGATAGACTCACAACGTGGAAGAAAATCCATGCGATGAGGTCCGCGATGCAGACCTGTGTATTTTAGTGGTTAATTTTGTTACATTAACGGGGGTGAGGGGAAATGAGGTCTTTACACCTTTGGACGACCTTTAATTGTTGTATAACCCCATTAATTAGTTATAAGAAACTTGTTACTCCCAAATTCATTCCCAATGTAAAAATGCCAAGAAGGATAAGGATTCCATCATATATTCATCTTTTGAGTTACAAACTTAGGATTCCTTCTCAATTTTCTTGTGTTTTAGGCATGTAGCTCTTTCCCTTGAAGTTATATCTTACTTATGGCATAAATTGATTATCAATGCATGGTTTTGTTATGGGTTTTGACATAGTTGAGGGATTTTGACTTGGTTGGTTATTTAATTATTTTTCCATAGTTTATTTTACAACATTTATGCTTTATTAATAGTTTTCCAACATTGTGGGATTCATAGGAATGGTATTAAATTGAGGGGTCATGGCTAGTCCCCAATTTGATGATTTTGACTTGATTTTTGGCTTTGGGAATAAAGTGCCCTCAACCTGTTTGTGAAATCGTTAATGACGAACTTGTCACCTAATTTTTTTTGACTTACCCACCTATGTAATTGCATGGCAAATAAAGTTTAAACAATGAACATGGATTATAAAGGCCTTGTTGGCTATGTTTTGATTTAATTAACAAAGGGGGTCGAGGCATTCCCCCATACTTGATTTAATGAACAAAAAAGGGATTGAGGCATTCCCCCAAGTTAAACATGATTGTTATGGGATAGAGATAATCTTGCAAGTGTAAGGGTATGATGATACCCATGTATTCCATAACAGTTGGTTCATTGATTTAAAAATGGGTTATGTGAAACTTATTTTAAATTATGCTTAAAGGGGGTTATGTAGCTATGCCGTGAAGGTATGGGTCTTAGATGACTTGTACTGGAAACTCGTATTTGTTGACAAGAAGTTTGGTCTTGATGATCAGTGTGCATGGTTCACACTAGTGATATATATTTGTATCTTGGATTGATATTGGTTTGGGGCATTCCCTTGACTTTCTCGATACCTCTGGTTCCTGAAGCTAACATGCACTAGGGCCCTTTCAGCAGAGGGAGCTTAACCCATATTGACTGTGGGTGCCTATTTATAATGGTTGAGATACATAGTCCAGTTTCAAGTTTTGAAGTGCATGCTAAGCCTTGTTCTATTTCCCTGGTATATGATACATATATTTTTGTAGGTATTGCATATGATGTTGCGCACTATTTTTACTTGCTTTTGGATTACTGATCATGGAATTTATTTTCATCCTTTATCCTTGAGTTATATGCTAGTGTTAAGATCTCTAACCATCTTCATATGCTGTATCCCCATGTGATGCTGGTTCCAAAGGCAAGTTTACCTTCCTTCGCAGTGATCTGTTGTTGTGGTTAGATCAAGCATTGACTTGAAGTGATGATCTTCCATCCATTTGAAAGACTTTATTTAATGTATCAGTCCTTATATCTGAGACCTTTTTTCAGACTTATTTTTTGCTATCGTCAGGGCATATCCCGACACTTTAATGTTACTTGATTTGTGGTAGAGGATTTGTGGATATGGTTATTGTTGATGTTTTTGGATATTTATATATCTTAGATTGTTGGGTTTGTCTCTTTCATCTTTATATATTTGTTGAGTTTTGATTGGATAGGCTAAGGGGTTGGTCTCCGGTCTTTGGTGGACTTGAGATATCCCTCACGGTCAGGCCCTGGTTTTGTGAAAAACTTGGTATTAGAGCCTAGATTTTAGTTTCATGGGGTATCCACAAAGTTGTGTCAATTTGAGCCTCTTTTATGGGCGTGTAGCACTCCACACTTATACAAGAGAGGCTATGCGACATTTAGTAATGTTTTCCTTTCTTAATGTCTAATTTTTGGGCTATAAGGCCTAAGGTCTTGAATTTCTCTAACTCCTATTTATTTTCCTTTTAGATCATGTCTCCCAGACAATCTAAATCTCGTGAAAACTCATTTGTCCCATTTGAGGACAATGTGGATTGAGTTTGTCCTACTCCTGGGGTACAGACATGGTCTAGGGTCGCTGCTCCAGCTAGTGGCACTTATACTCAACCACCTCATGGCGATATTACTAATGTTAAGTTCTGTTAATCTATTCATATGCTGACTCGATTAGTGATATCTCAGTCACATCATACGGATTCTTCTGGTATTACTGTGAGCTTTTGAGGCAACTAGAGTTGGTCAGTTTATGAGTTTAAGTCCTTCAACTTTCTATGGTACTAAATTTGAGGAGGATTGTTAGAGTTTTATTGATGAGATAGAGAAGATATTCCATGTTATTTGTGCTACTGGGTGGAGGGTGTGGAGTTCTTTGCTTATTAATTAAAGGATGTAGCGTACCAATGGTACGAGAAGTGGGACTGGCTTAGGGGTAATAATATCGAAGCTACTTTGTGGGATGATTTCTCTAGTGATTTTCTTGATTACTTCTTACCTTAGGAGTTGAGGGAGGAGAAAGCAAACTTGAGGCAAGCTAGGATGATAGTGAAAGAGTATGCCTTGAAATCCCATCAGTTGTCATAATACGCTCCTAAGCTAATGTCTAATATGAGAGCTAGAATGAGGAAATTTGCTTCTAGTTTATATTGTGAGCTAATTTTTGAGAGCAAAGCTACCTTTGAACGGGGATATAGATATCTCTCTACATGTGGTTTATATGCAGTAGTTGAGGCAAAGAAGAAGAAGCAAGATGATATAGGGGACAAGCAGAGTAAGAAATTCTAGAATTTAGATCAGGGAGAAGGTCAGTAGTAGAATGGTAGGGATGGTGGTAAATGGTTTAAGAAGAAGTGGGAAAACTCTGGTTCTTATTAGTGCTCCTTATTCAAAGCCTTCCGAATATTGTTATTTTTAGATTAGTGATGGTTATCGAGTGCGGGATGCCCAATCTCAATCTAGTGAGAATCAGCCAGCTCTATTCTATCCTCCTTGCTGATTTTGTGGGTGGTTGCACCACATTTTTTGTGATAAGGAGAGGAATAAGTTTTTTAGATGCGGCCAGCAGCATTACCTAATGTCATCACTGGTATGTCAAAACTTATTTATCGTGATGTATTTTTTCTTGCTTGATCCGGGGTCTACTCTTTCTTATGTGACCCCATTTATTGTTATGTATTTTGGTTTTGGTACCGAATTTATTTCGAACCTCTTTTCTATTTCTAACCCGGTAGGTGACTCGGTGGTTGCCCAGGGAATCTATAAGGGGTGTGTAGTATCTATTGGTAGTAGAGAAATTTTGGTGGATGTGTTTGAATTAGAAATGTTAGATTTTGATATTATCTAGGGAATGGAATGGTTGCACTTGTGCTATGACTCTTTAGACTATTGGGCCCATTAATAAATCTTTAAATTCCCTAATTAGCGGGTTATTGAGTTAGAAGAGTGTTCTCTAGTGCCTAAGGAAAGGTTTATATCATATCTTAGAGCCCTAAAATTGATTTCCAAGGGGTGTATTTATCATCTAGTCCAGGTTAAGGATTCTAACTCAAAGGCCCTTCTTTACAATCCGTTCCTATAGTTAGGGGTTTCCCTAAGCTTTTCCTGATGATCTTCCTAGTATTCACCCTGATAGGGAAATTATTGATCTTATTTCCACATTCATCCTATCTCTACCCCTCCTTATATAATGGCTTTGGCTAAGTTGAACGAGCTTAAGGATCAGTTGAAGGATCTTATTAACAAGGGTTTTATCCGCCATAGTGTGTTTCTATGGGGTGCTCTTGTTCTCTTCGTGCGTATGAATGATCATTCTCTTCGAATTTGTATAGATTACCATCAGTTATATATGGTGATGGTGAAGCATAAGTACCCTCTTCCTAGGTTTGATAATTTATTTGACCAGCTTCAGGATGCTAAGTATTTCTCCAAGTTTGATCTTCGTTCGGGCTATCATCAATAAAATATTAGGGAGAAAAATATCAGTAAGACTGCCTTCCATACTCGGTATGGACATTTCGTGTTCTTGGTCATGTGTTTTGGGTTGATCAATGCCCTTGCAGCATTTATGGATCTCATAAACTAGGTATTCCATTAATTTTTGGATTTGTTTGTGATTGTGTTTACAGATAATATTTTTGTATAATCGAAAAGTGGGGTGGATCATGCCAATCACCTCTATGTTGTGTTGCAGACCCTAAATAATTAGCAATTGTATGCTAAGTTTTCTAAGTGTGAGTTCTAGTTGAACGCTATTACTTTTCTAGGTCATGTTGTTTATAGTGAAGGGATCATGGTGGATCCACTAAAGGTTGCGGTGGTTAAGAAGTGGCCATATCACCCCGACTACAACCAATATTCAGAGCTTCTTGGGTTTAGCCAGTTAGTCTAGAAGATTTGTGGAAAGTTGCTCTTTTATTGCTGCCCCATTGACTAAGTTTATTCGGAAGATGGTGAAGTTCTTGTATTCTGATTCTTGTAAGGTTAGTTTTGAGAAGCTGAAGGATAAGTTGACGTCAAATTTAGTGTTGACTCTACCTAAGGGCACTAATTATTTTTTTTATCTATTGTGATATATCTCGGGTGGGATTGGGATGTGTGTTGATGCAGCATGGCAAGGTGGTTTCTTATGCTTCTAGACAGTTGAAAGTTCACGAGAAAAATTACTCAACTCGTGATTTAGAATTGGTAGCGATAATATTTGATATGATTTGGCGACATTATTTGTATGGGGTTCATGTTGATATTTATTCTGATCATAAGAGCGTGCAATACGTGTTCACTCAGAAGGAGCTAAATATTAGGCGAAGGAGATAGTTTGAGTTACTCTAGGACTACGACATGAGTCTTCACCATTACCCAGTTAAATGTGGTTGTTGATGCTCTTAGAAGGTTATCTATAGGGAGCTTGACTCATATGGATAAGGATAAGTGGGATTTGGTGAAGGACATTCACCGTTTGGATAATCTTGGGGTTCATCTCCTTGATTCTGAGGATGGTGGTGTGTTTGTGTAAGAGGTAGAGAAGTCATCTCTTGGTGCTGAGATAAAGGAAAACAGGTGTTGGATCATATCTTGATGCAAATGAAGGATGATGTGGGTAGTTAGAAGGGGATGGATTTTGAGATTGGTAGTGATGGTATCTTGAGGTACCAAGGTAGGTTGTGTGTTCCCGATGTAGATGGGCTGCGAGGTAGAATTTTGATCGAATCTCATGAGTCACATTATTCTATTCATCATGGTGAAACAAAGATGTATCATGATCTTAAGGAGATCTATTGGTGGAATAACATGAAGAGTGATGTAGCTAATTTTGTAGCTAAGCATTCAGTGTGTCAGCAAGTGAAAGTAGACCACTTGAGGCCTAGAGGGTTATCTTAAGAGATTGAGTTTCCAGTGTGGAAATGGGGAGTGATAAATATTGATTTTGTTGCCAGTCTTCTGTGGTTTTAGAACTAATTTGATTTTGTTTAGGTCATCCTGGATAGGATGACTAAGTTTGCTAACTTCTTACCAGTGAGGACTAATTTTTCTGTTGAGGATTATATGAGGTTGTTTATTTAGGAGTTCGGGAAGTTAAATGGCACTCTAGTTTCCATTATTTTGAATCATAGTACTCAATTCTCATCTCAATTTTGGCGGTCATTTTAGCGAGGTTTGGGGACTAAAATTACCTTTAGTACCATTTTTCACCCGCAGACTGATGGACAAGCAAAAAGGACCATTCAAACTTTAGAGGATTGACTTTGGTGGTAGTTGGGTCTACCTTTTCACTGTCATTGAGTTATCTTACAATAATAGCTATCACTCTAGCATTGGTATGGCCCCGTTTGAGGTACTGTATGGTAGGTGGAGTAGATCTCCTATTGGGTGGTTCGAAATTGGTGAGGCGAGGTTGTTCGATCCCAATTTAGTTCATCAAGCTATGGATAAAGTAAAGGTAATTTTGGATAGACTTAAGACAGCCCAAAGTTTCCAAAAGTCTTATGCGGATATGAGGCGAAGAGAGTTGGAGTTCGATATTGGTGACTAGGTATTCTTGAAGGTGTCTTCCATGTAGGGAGTGATGTATTTTGGGAAGAACAGAAAGCTCAGCCCCCGTTATGATAGTCCCTATTTAATTTTAAAGAGAGTGGGAAATGTTGCATAAGAGTTAGAGTTGCTCGCGAATTTAGGTTCGATTCACCCTATGTTTCATGTGTCCATGTGGAGGCAATATGTAGGTGATCCTTCCTAGGTGGTGCCTATTGAGGACGTTGGTGTTTCGGATACTCCGTCTTACAAAGAGGCTCCACGTAGAGATTTTGGATAGGATGTATTGAGTTCAAAAGCAGCCAAACCATGCAACTTTCCATAATAAAATCAAATTTTCAAAGTGGATTGAAGTTCATGCAATTCCAAGACAAAATGCATCCAAATTAGGGAAACCCATGTAACTTATTCCACCCATTTAAATAATGTACCAATTCAGTCCTAAAAGTATTAATTTAATGCATGAATAATAAATTCAAAACATGAGTCAAGCAATTCAATCAGTAACAACCAAAACCCATCAGCCCAATTTTAAAACCCGCAACTTAAATCATATGGAAATCATTTAATTCATGTCACAATGTAAAATTAAAGTTTAGGAAAGAGAAATATGCCTAAAATACAAGAATTTGAATTCAATTTGAAGTTTAGAGCCCGAAGTTGTGATTTCGTGAAAACCCCTTAAGCATCTTGGTTTAGGTGTTAGAGAAGAGAATAAGAGTGTTTGATCTTTTTAACTGGAGGAAAAAGGTTAATTTTGTGTTTATAAGTCATGGAAAGGATGAAAAGACTAAAATCCCCTCACCCATAAGTGAAAAAAATAAAATTGGATGAAATTTGCACCTCAGTGTGGCACAGCCTTATCCCAGAGGTTAACCTCCGTTCCACACTAATATTGTAGAGCCTAACCTCCATGGCATGGTGATATCTCGGAGGCACACTGCCTTGGAGTTCAAAAATATCCCTGAACCCTTTCCAAATATTTTAAAACTTTGTTAAATTATCCTTTTTAACATTGCAAAACACAATTCAAGTCAAAAGTTGATATCACGAACATGGGAGGGTCAAAAATAAAATGATCAAAATTTTAAGGGTCTTACGTTATCCCCCCTTAGTACCATTCATCCTCGAATGATGAGTTCAAAAAATTTAGCACGAAAATAGAAAGAATACACCATAATCAATTGACAAACTCGGAAAAGTAACAAGAGGCAAACGGAACTTTAACCTTAAGCACGTTCATCCAACTAGGGGAACAAGAATGGATATTTGGTCTTCATATCTTCCTCAGCTTCCCTTGTAGCTTCTTCTACCTTTTGTTTTTTTCAAAGAAACTTCACTGAAGCTACGTCCTTGGTCCTCAACCTACGAACCTACCTATCCAATATCTCAATTAGGACTTACTCAAACGACAAGTAATACGTAACACCAACATCCTCGATAGGCACTATCAAGGATGGACCACCCACACACATTTTCATCATAGACATATAAAACACGGGATGGATGGAATCCAAACTCCTAGGCAAATCCAACCATACACAACAGTCCCAAATCTCGTCAAAATCTGATATGGACCAGCGTAATGGGGGTTGAGCTTCCCCTTCTTTCCAAACCTCAAAACTTTTTTCATAGAATACACCTTCAAGAACACCTCATCATTTACTTAGAACTCCAATTCCCATCACCTCACGTCCACATAAGACTTTTGGAGACTCTGGGAAGTCTTAAGTCTTTCTCTAATCACTTTTACCTTCTCCATGGCTTGGTAAACAAAATCAAGACCAAACAACTTAGACTTACCAACCTCAAAACATTCAATAGGAGACCTACACTTCCAACCTTAAAGAGCCTCAAAAGGAGCTATCTGAATGCTCAAATGATAACTATTATTGTACGCAAACTCAAAAAGGTAAATGGCCAACCCAGCTACCCTTAAAGTGAACCACATAGGACCTTAGAATATCCCCCAAAGTCTAAATAGTCAGTTCTTCATGTCCATTTATTTGAGGGTAGAATGTGGTGCTAAGGTTCACCCATGCACCCAAACATTACTGAAATAAATAATAGAAATAAGAAGAAAATAGCAAACCTCGGTCTGAAATTATGGACACTGGTGCACCATGTAACTTCAAAATCTCTTGAATGAACAACTTGGGCATAGTTTTCTCCTGAGTAGTTAGTCCTTATAGGCAAGAAATGAACGGACTCAGTCATTCTATCCACAATGACCTAAATCGAATCATACTAATTGTCGGACCACAGAAGACTAGTAATGAAATCTATATTGATCATTTCCCACTACCACATGGGTAGCACTATCTCTTGAGACATGCCACCAAGCCTCAAATGCTAAACCTTAACTTGCTGACAAACCATACACTTAGCCATAAAGTTTTCTACATCCCTCTTCATATTGTTCACCAATAGATCTCCTTTAAGTCATGGTACATCTTAGTTGAACCCGTATGAATGGTATATCTATACTCATGAGACTCGTTCTAAATCCTTTCCCATAGCCCATCAGCATTAAGAATACATAACCTACCTTGGTATCTCAGAATACCATCTCCTTCAATCTCAAAAGCCATTACCGTTTTCTTACCCACATCATCTTTAATCTGCATAAGAATAAGATCTAAAGACTGATTCTCCTTTATCTTTACACCAAGATATGATTTAACCACTTTTTGAACAATCACCCCTCCATCGTCAAAGTCCAAAAGATGAAATCCCAAGTTAGCCAAGATGTGAATGTCTTTCACCAATCCTCTTTTCTCCTCATCAACAAGGGATAGGCTCCCCATAGACAACCTGCAAAGAGCATCAGAAACAACATTAGCTTTACTTGGATGAAAGTGAAGACTTATGTCATAATCCTTCAATAATTCAAGCCACCTCTTTTGCCTGAGATTCCACTCCTTCTGAGTGAACACATACCGCAAGCTCTTATGGTCTGAATAGATATCCACATGTACCCCATATAGATTGTGGTACAAAATTTTTAATGCAAAAACCACAACCACTAACTCCAAGTCATGAGTCCGATAATTAAACTCATAAATTAGGCTGCCTAGAAGCATAGGCCACAACCTTACCATATTGCATCAAAACATAACCCAATCCCACATGGCACGCATCATAAAACACAATAAAACCATTAGTTCCCTCGGGTAGGTTTAAAACTGGCACAAAAGTTAACTTATATTTCAACTTCTCAAAACTACCCTCACAAGCATAAGACCACATAAACATACCCTTTATCTAAGTTAACCTAGTTAATAAGGCAGTGATAATGAGAAACTCTCCATAAATCTCCGATAATACCCTTTCAAACCCAAGAAGCTCCTAATATTAGTTGGAGTTGTGGGTTTAGGCCATTTCTTAACCATTTCAACCTTCTGTGAATCCACCTTGATCCTCTCACTAGAAAAAACATGACCTAGGAAAGTCAGAGTCCTTAGCCAAGATTGACACTCTAAAAATTTCACATATAATTTATGGTCATTAAGAATTTGCAACACAATCTGGAGATGATTGGAATAATCCTTCTCACGCTTAGAATACACCAAGATGTCATTAATGAAAATTATCGCAAACAAGTCCAAAACCTACCTGAATACCCGATTCATAAGATCCATGAACGCAGCCAGAACATTAGTCAACCCAAATGACATAACCAAAAACTCATAGTGACCATACTGTGTTAAAAAAAAGTCTTAGGAATATCAAACTCCCAATTTTTTCAACTGATCAGCACCTAAAGCTGATAAAAAAGGTCATCAATCCTAGAAATAGTGTACTTATTCTTCACTGTCACCTTATTCAACTTTTGATAATCTATATACATCTTAATAAACCCATCTTTCTTTTGCACAAAGAGTACAGGAGCAATCCATGGAGAAACACTAGGGAGAATGAATCCTTTATCAAGAAGATCTTTAAACTGCTCCTTTTAGCTCAGCTGGAGCCATTCTATAAGAAGGAACAAAAATAGGACAAGTATCAGGTATAATATTAATCCTAAAAGGGATTAATCTTTTTCCCTATCGGGAGGAATTCCAGGAAGATCATCGGGAAGCACTTCAGGAAATTCATTAACCACAGAGATAGATTGTAAAGAACGACTTTCAGAATTAGAATCCTTAACCTAAACAAGGTGATACAGACACCTTTTTAGATCAATTTCTTAGCTCAAAGATAGAAAATAAATTACCCTTTAGGTACTAAAGAACTCT
This sequence comes from Capsicum annuum, assembly GCF_002878395.1. Classification (NCBI taxonomy): domain Eukaryota; kingdom Viridiplantae; phylum Streptophyta; class Magnoliopsida; order Solanales; family Solanaceae; genus Capsicum; species Capsicum annuum. Next base: position 179,406,455 of record NC_061119.1, read on the forward strand.
CCTACAATTTTAATACCGATTTATTGGCAAAACAAACCTATCAGGTCTTGCAATCCATAGATGCATAGCACGAGTGAAGCTAATCGATTCCCAAGATATTATCCAAATTCACTATATCCAACTCTATCAAATTCACCAATGTCTCCCTATAAAAGATAGACACCACATAACCCCTATAGATTTTTCTAGCCACAATAAAGTCAGCCACTAAAGTAGACACAGAAAAGGGGTCAAAAATAATTTTAGGACCAAAACAAAAATGAACACCCACATAAGGGGTCACATAAGAAAGGGTAAAACACAGTTCAAGCAAACAATAAACATCATGGGAAAAGAACTATAACATACTAGTAACATATTAGGAGATGCCTCAAATTCCTGACGAGTAGCAAGTGCATAGAGGCTATTTTGGCCAGTGTCGGTACCAAAAGTAACACCCTTTGGCATAGAATCTAATGATATAGTGATCAAAACCTTATTAGCCTTAGTGAAAACCCTGACTAAAATACAATCTTTCTGCTTGTGATCCAGCTAACCATTATTACAATACCAATTTCTCTCCTTTTCATAATAACTATGGTAAAACTGCCCATAAAAATTACAAGGAGGATAAGGTGGGGTTGATTGAACTGCACTAGCCTGAGATTGGGCACCTTTCACCTTAGGACTACTGCTAGCCTAAGAATGATGATCACTCGAAGGCTTAGAATAGGGAGCACTAGTTGACAAATAAGAATTACTCCAGTTCTTCTTCTTAGCCCATTGTCTACCATCTCTACTATTATTCTGCTAACCCCTACCTCACTTTGAATTCCTAAACTTCATACTATGCCTTTGTCCAATCTCTACTTATTTTTTCTTTTCATCCTCTACCTACAACATATAAACCACAAGCCTGGAGATATCCATATTATTGCTCAATGTTGAAGCTTTGAAATCTAATACCAAGTTAAGGGAAACCCAAAAGTAAACTTCCTGATTTTAAATATCTGGCTAGACACCAGCTCGGGTGTATAATAAGACAATTGCTGAAATTTAAATTATATTCTTTCACACTTATCCTACCTTGCTTCAGATTCATAAACTCCTTAGCATTAGCTTCCCTCAAGTCATGAGGAAAAAAGTAATCAAGAAAGGCACCTGAAAACTCATCCCACACTACCTGCTCTACATCATCACCCTCATAGCTTCCCACTCCTCATACATTGATAAGCTATATCATTCAGCTGATATGCATCAAACTCTACACCTTCAGAATCAGTAGCATGAATTACTTTAAAAATATTCTCCATCTCATCCCAAACCCCTTAGGATCCTCCTCAACCTTAGAACCTATAAAGGTTGGGGGATTTAGCCTCGTGAACTGGACAACCCGATTGACCTCAAATAAATGATAAATAACACTAATACAATTTGACTAATGAGACTAAGATATCACCAACTGAGTAAGAAAATAAATAAACTGATGGAATACTGCATTAGAGATATCCCCTTGACGCAGTTGATTATAAGAATCACCACCCTAAGAAGGCCAAAAAGGACTAGTGGGGATTGGTGGAACTCCATGTGGGGTTGCACAATCAGGAGTAGGGACCCCGGACAAGGTCTGCACTTCATACACAAGGCAAGTCCCCTCCACATTATCCTTGAGTAGGATAGAGTTTCCAGTAGAGTTTCTACGAATGTCAAATATTCGAGGAGGCATGATTAGAAATACGAGAAAGCCAGGAGCTAGAGAAGTTTCATAACACTAGGCTCTACATCCTGAAATAGAACACAAGAAAGAAAAACATTCCTAAATACCTTGTAGCCTCCCCTTATAAGTGTGGTGTGCTATAGAATCATAAAAAGGACTCTACTCAACATGACTTTATGGATACCCAACAAATCTAAATTGTGCTTAGATACCAAGCTTTTCACAACTAAACCATGGCCTAAACGTGACAGATATCCCAAGCCCACCATGCACCAGCGACTACTCATATCGCCTAACATTATGAGAATAAAAATAATAATAGTACAGAAGCTAGATCAAGATTGTAATAAAAAGGTGACTCAAATAAAACTATGAGTAAAACCAACCAACCAACCCACATCTATCTACGAAGGCCTCTAAACCAAAATAATATCTATGTTAGGATATGCTCCCGACTATGGCTAAGAAAAATCCAAAAATTCTGCATAAATAAGAAAAGAATAATGAAAAGATAAGGCCTTCAACAGGATGAAGGCTCACTACTTCACAAAAACTCAACGAATGTGCTAAACCACCTAACATTACACAGGGGTAATACAAATATCTTCAGACCTTGCATTACGAAATGGTGTAGTGTCCTAGATGATTAGTGGTTTAAGCTCTGGCATGTAATTCAAGAAAAGAAACAACATAATGTCATGTCCAAAATCAGTCAAAACCACATGCACACATTCATATATTTATATATATAGGATGCCGAGATAAGGTAAAGAACATGAATATGAGAGTTCTAAAAACATTAACCTAAACTGTGTAGCTTGATCCATCCTAAAGTAACCCATGGTCTATATGGGTTCAGCTCCCCCTATTGAAAGGGTCCTAGTGTATGTTAGCCGTAAGAATCGATGAAAAACCTAGGAAAAACTAAATCCACCCAGGGCGATAGTCGTCCATAATATATATATATATATATATATATATATATATATATGTCAAGTGTGTGTCAAGTACACAGTCATATAGACCCCTAATACCGGCAAGCGTGGTTTCCAGTGTTCGCCCTCTCTCCCCCCTTAGGACTTACACCTTTGTGGTGAGCTACATAATCCCCTTTAAGACTAAATTAAATTTTTTTATACATAATTCAAACCATTAACCTGAGAATCAATCATTAAGTCATTTACCACTTGGAATTGTCATACTATTATGCTTTCAAGCTCATATATTCATGCCAAACTAATTCACACAACTAAATTGAACTCCCAAGTTCCATTAAAATCAAAACCATAGCCACCAAGGCAATCTAAGTCCTTTTTTTATATCAATTTATTCATTAATGCAGTGCATTGGATTCAAAAATAAGCCAAATAATGCAATTTTGCATACTAAAATAAAATTTATAAAGTAGGTTGAGTTTCATGCGATTCCAAGACAAAATTCATCCAAATTAGAGAAACTCTTGTCCCCCATTCCAATCATTTAAATAATGTACCAATTCAGTCTCAAAAAAATAAATTTAAAGCATGAATAATTAATTCAAAACATGCAACAAGTAATTCAATCAGTAACAACCTAAACCCCTCAACCAAATTTCAAAACCCACAGCTTAAATCACATGGAAAATCATTTAGTTTATATCACAACGTAAAACTTAAAATTTAGGAAAAGAAACATGATTGAAACACACAAAAATTTGAAGTCAATTTGAAGTTTGGAGACTGGAGTAGCGATTTTTTGAAAAAACCTTAAACTTTCTTTATTTAGGTGTTAAAGAAGAGAATAAGAGTGTTTGATCTTTTTAAATGAAGGAAAAAATGTCAATTTTGTGTTTATAAGTTGTGAAAAGAGTGAAAAGACTAAAAGCCCCTCACCCCTAAGTGAAAAAAAAAACAAAATTGGATGAAATTTGCACCTCAGCATGGTACGGCCTTATCGCGGAGGTTAACCTCCATGACATGACAATACCATGGAGGCTAACCTCCTTGGCATGGTGATATCTCAAAGGTACATAGCCTCAGAGTTCAAAAATAGCCTCGAAGCCTTACCAAAAATTATGAAACTTTCCCAAATTACCCTTCTAACATCCCTAAACACAATTCAAGTTAAAAATAAAAATTATGAACCAAGAAGGGTAAAAAATAAAATGATCAAAATTTTAAGGGTCTTACATGTTATAGGCTACATAATTTAGCTAGGTTCATCTTTGATTTCCTAGAAATTAAAGAAGAAAAACACAGTTAGTCAAAGTTCAGTCGAGGTTGAGTATAGGAGCATGGCAGGTGCAGTTGCAGAAATCATATAGATGGTCGAGTTATTAAATGATCTTGACACACTATACGTAATCCAGTTCAACTTTACTACGATAGCAAGGAACTTATGCAGATATCTTCTAATACTACCTTTCGTCAGTAAACCAAACATATAGAAATTGATGATCATTTTATTAGAGAAAAGACGAATAAATACAACCAACATATCTCTCCACAAAGTTCCAAGTTATAGAAGTGCTTACAAAAGCTTTAGGAACATTGCATTATCAATTTTTATTTTTCAAGATTTGAGTGCCCGATATTTTTCACCCTCCAACTTGAAGGGATATGTTAGAAATATCCAGCTTTAAAAAATATAGCATGCAAGGAGAGAGAGGGTGATTAAAATCAGTTATAACCAACACGTGTAGATCACATGATCATGAACTACTAGTCAGTACTTGGAGCTGATAAATACTCCCACTATGCTTTCTCTATAAGCTAAGATCAATATCAATAAAAATCTCTTTTGATTCTCTCAATTTTTCCCCCTAGAATTAGTGTTGGTGATTGTCCATATCAATAATGTATGACTAGAATTAGCTTATTTTCTGTCTTTTTGAAAATAATCCCGACCAATGCCAAATGAGAAAGTGCCATAAATTTCTTCATAGAATTCAAAGAACATGAATAAATGTAACTACAGATAAGACATCTCAAATCTTCCTTCAGGAAAAATTCAATCTTCTAAAGAGCAAACATCAATTTTTAATGAGATGTGTACCTGTGTATATCACTAATCTCTAATCTCTAATATATCAAAAGTATGAAGGCTCTTAGAAAAGTGATTCAACTTTTTGTCCTTCGTTAAAATATTCTAGAATAGATAAATCATCTTTTTACTTTTTTTTTTCAATTATTATTTAGTTATATTTATAATTCTGAATCCAAAAGTATATGGAATAGGATTTTAAAATATTGTAAGATTTTTTCTTAAATTATGTCTCCTATTTGTTTTTTAATTTATGTAGGTTTAGTTTTCACTATATTTTTATTTTTAATATATACTATCCCATCCCATGCTTGCGTTTTATGTTTTCTTCAACTATTGTAATTGTCATTCTCCAGGTTAGTAGGTTATTTTCTCTTTATTTTTATTGTTTTTCCTTTTCTACTAATTGTCGTGGCTACTAAGCACTATTATTTTTCTTTGGATTGGGAATGATTTTAAGCTTGACACAACATACACTATCATATTTATTTTGTTTGTGGATTTTAGTTTCTAGGTTTGATATTCTCCTATGTTCAAAGCTAACAATGTAACTAATTTTTTTGAGCTATTTCAAGTTCAATTTATATTTATTTAGTTGATATTTCATTTGTCTTAATATTTTTGGCATCTTTAGGGTGTGTTTTGTACCAGGAACAGAGCTGAAATTTAAAATTGATGTTTTGTATCAGGAACAGAGCCGGAATTTGAAGTTGGTAACACAAACGGATAAGAATCAAACCGATAAATATATATTTTATTTATTTTATTTTAACAATTTGTAAGTCGTTAATATTAGTTTGATTTTTTATTTTATTTTGACCAATAACCCATCCAAATCAACTTTCAATTTAAATGCTTCTTCGAGATACTGTGACTTTTTTAATATTGCTCTTTTCTAAATTCATAATTTTATGCAGGAGTTGCTTCAACTTATTCGCTGGATAAAGTAGTAAGCTATTATTCATATTCTTATTTCATATGTGTTTATTTCCTTTTTGTATGTTTTTTTCCTTAGAAATGTTCAATATCAATAGTAGATTCGAGATTAAAAGTTTGTATGTTTCCATTTGTCTCAAGATTAAAAAATAAAAAGAAATAAAGTAATGGCATATGGTGCCAAAGGGAACAAACAAAAGAGGTAAGCTATTGATTGTATGAGATTATTATACCCTCTAAAAAGATTAAAAAAATAGTATTTAATGGACAACGATTCCAAGAGATTATAATTAAATTGGGAATGTTTAATGGGTTAAGTTCTATTTTTAAATTGGACTACTTTTTAAGCTTAGAAATTATATAAACTACAACTTTACATTCTATTATTACATAAAATACCAATTTGCTAAACGAATTACAAATATCTTTTTTTTTTTCAATCTCTCTCTCTATAATTTATATACGTAACTCTACCTCCCCATTTATACGCTTTATTGCCTTAAAAAATGTCAACAATAAAGGAACATTCAAGTTGTTATCAATTTTGAATTTTACAATCGTGGTTGTATCAAACTCGTCATCATCATCTTCAAACTTATCGAAATTCTCCATTAACAAACTTCTTCAAATTTGTTTTGGAGGTTAGTAAATTTTACTATTGTTTCAATTTTACTAAATCAGAAATTTATGAAATTGGTTCACGCATGAGCTTAATTCTTTAAACCTGACATTGTAATGGATAATTCTCCGCGTCTAGCTTAGGATTAACTCAAATATATCATATTCAACAAACAAATTTGGTTTTTGGGTTTGTCTCTAGAATTTTCATAACGAGAATTCAAATTAGAGAAAATAGATCAAAACACCGCAATGACCTAGTCAAGTTGAAGAAGTTGAGGAAAGTTGCTGCTAGTAGTTCAAGAAAAGTAAGTCGAATCATCAAGGAAGAAAACAAAAATGATTCAACACAACCCCGTCTCCCTAAGGTAATGTGCTTTTTGTTTTGAATATGAGTATATTTTCAAATTTTGTATTAATATACATATCTATGTAGTTGCAGTTTTTGTTAATTTAAACCTTATACATAGCATTACAATGTATAGGATTGAGAGTTTTACATTCGAGAATTAATTGTATAGGATTGAGGGTTTTACATTCGAGAATTATTGGTATTTCGGCCAATATACATAACACTAGTTATGTATATGGGATAATATACATGACATTTATTATGTATATTACACCATATACATACGTGTGTTATGTATATGGAAAAATATGCATAATTATGTTATGTATTACGTTGTGCCCCTTTTTTAACAAATTATATGCATAAGATACTCATGTATTTTCTTTATGTAGTTATGTATATGGTTTATAAGTGTAATAACCCGAGACTACCCCCTAGTCGTCACACGATGTTTACGACCCCGAAGGACCATAAGCTAATCCATGAAAGATATATGCTGTGAGTATAGAATAATAATACTGGAATTAATGTGGAAAAATGGGCTGAAATGACATAAGGTTCAAAACATCTTAAATACTGATAAAATATATCATTTAAATCTGAAATACTGTCTAAAAATCTAGTCTGAAAAGCCTCTAACTAAATCTGTTTGAAAGTGGAGTTGATGGGACAATCCCCCAACTAACTCTATCTACTAAAATAATGCTAAGCTAATGTACTGAAATAAAAATATATCCTCGATAGATGAGGACTTACTACAAAATCTGCTACTGCTGGCTGAGTCTGGCTAAGAGTGGTCAGGAACCTGAGCGTCTGAACCTATGATTTGAAGTATCATAGCATTGAAAAGTATGCGTCAGTACGTGAGAATATACTGGTATGCTAGATGAGGTAAGGCTGAATATAAGGGTTCATATGTACGAACAATAACAGACTAAATGATATAGAGTAACTGAATATTAGAGTACGCATATACTATAACTGAGCTTTTCTGAAGCTAAGTACTGAGTTTTGAATACTGTATAACTGATATCTAAAATTACTGATAATTGAATTACTAATACTGATTGACTGGGTCTGATAGTTATGATTCTGTAGAGCTGAATTGAGTTCTAAACTAAAGACTGAAATTGAAACTGTGGGAGGTAATCATCCAACCGATATGCCCCAAATCTGAACTGATAGGAGTCCAACCTGTAACCCTAGTTGGAAGGGTGCTAATATCATGCCATAGGTACTAACGCTGGCTGTGAGTTAACCCTAACTAGCAGGAAGATATTTGTCAACCCTCACTTACAGGAAAACTCATAAGAGATGTATCAACCCTTATCTAGCAGGAAGTCATCTCAAACTACGCTGGCTACATAGTTCTATAACTTAGGGATTGCTACTAAGGGTCAAACCCTACACTACCAGGAATGCCCCTATCCCTGGGTGAGCTCGGTGCTGAATCCTACTCCCAACTGGAAGACACTGAACTGGACTGGATTGATATAGAGTTTACTGAGTTTTTCTATGTTCTGTAACTGACTGAGTTCTACTGAGTTTTGTAACGAACTAAGAGTACTACTGATTGTGACATGACTAATACTATCCTGTCACTAACACTAGCTCTAGGTGAACAGCTAACTTATCGGATATTAAATACCCCCAGGACTCAATAGCATGAAAATTAAAGCAAAGCATTATCTTGAATAACATAACAATGTTTAATGGGTTGTAATTCATTCATAGAGACATTTCATCAAACACTTGTAATGCATTAACTTATACATATACCGGCATGTCATGATTGCACCATTTAATTCACATGAACATTCTATCAAACACTTGGGGAGCACAACTTAATGCATATAATCATGGATAACATATAAACATGGCAGCTACAATGCCCAAATTACAATTCTATGGGTTTAGCATGCAATCCATATAATTCCCCATAAAAATATTAATCTAATTTCATGAATAATGTAATAATCATGGATTTAGAACCCAATTAACATCATAGACACATTAATTACTTTGTCAATTCAAGGGTTTATCAAGATAATCACATATTCACCACACATGCTATTCAATTTCATGAAACTTCCACTTAAATCTTGGATTGAAACCCAACTACTATCATGAACATGAATTCAATCTAATTCAAACATGAAAATCATAAATCTTAGATCTTGTATATTTAAAAAGGGATTCTTGTGAAAGGAACCCATAGATGAACACCTAACATATCTGAGAAGAAGAGTTCTTGAAAGTTCTTGGAGAGATTCTTGAGAATTGACCTTGATTCTTGAACTAGGGTTTTTGCCTCATGAGGGAGAATGATTTAATTTAGGAAAAAGCCGAATGAATAATGGTGTAACTAGGTTTATTGGGGTTGAATTTCATGTTAAAGGTTAACTAGGTCCATGGAAAAAGACTCAAATACCCCTGAAATAATTTAAAAACTCATAATTTAAAATTAGAAATTAATTGAAAAATCTCGATCTGGGCCCTTAGTGCGACACGATGCTATCGCGTCATGTCGCTGGAAAGTGGAAAACTGTAAATTAAACCGTCAACATGATGCGGTGGAATCGCGTTACCCCTTGGATCCGACCTGGAAGTTCACCGCGATGCGGTGGGATCGCGTTGGTGTACTGAAAACTGACAAATGTGAAACTAAGCTGCGGTGCGACGTGCCGGTATTCTGGTACCTCATTGTAAATAGACAATTGGGAAAAAGGCTGGTGGTACACGGTGGTATCACGTTGTCTCTCTAGAAAATGACAAATTCCATTTGAACTATCTCTGTGATGTGCTAGAGTACCAGGTGGTATACTGTCTTACTAAAATGGCTCTAACTCTTGGCCTGAGTGTCGGATTTTGACGAATTTGGTATCGATGGAAAGCTTATTCAATTTTTCACACAATGAGAAGTCAAAATCTTGAAAATTATATATGTATAAAAGTGCATTCATATTTAAAGCAAGTCTTTAACTTTTTTAGAATGAATTTAAGTTAGATAAAAGTTTGGGGTGTTACAACAAGTTATTTATATGATTACGTAGTTAATTTGATACTTGATCAGCAATGTATTTTATAGGGGATAAAATATAGAATAAATGAGGTGCCATCATATTTGATGCATATTATTAGTGCACACAAGCTGTGATTTTGGGTGAGATATCAAAGAATATGTTGGTGAAGAAGTACTTGGCCTTTTTTGACAATCATTCTTTGAGTTTTTTCTCGATATTCCCCAATGTAATTATCGAGGACAAATATCAAAGTGTTTTATGCTTGAGATTGAGTAGAACAATCCAAATGAGATTCATATTTTTGTCCAGGGAACAACACTTAGGTTTAATCTTATTGAGTTTTCTATCATCATCGGTCTTAAATGTACCAGTAGTAATCAAGATTTAATTTATCCTTATTCATCCAAATCTAGATTGATGGAGATGTATTTTTCAGAGGAAAAAAATTCAATAACCAAACTTATGTTGGTTCAGCGCTTCAAAATAAGAAATTTTGACACTATTCAAGATGCTTTGAAAATGGCTATATTATTTTCCTACATACATTCTTGTTTTCACAAGTACGTGACGCACCAATAAACCAAATAGACTTCTTGATGATTTAGTATTAAAGGTACGAATAATTTTCATTGGAAAGATTGCTTTTGAGAAGTTGATGACATAATGGAGGCAAAACATTTTTAGACACAAACAACTTTACTTTTTGGGAGGTGTGCCATATGCACTTAATGTATGGATGTATGAATTATATTTTTGAGATGGACAAAAAATAGTTACACACCGGAGTAATATTATTTCAAGAATGTTAAATTGGTCAGTCTTTGGAATCAAGATGAAATATGAGAAATGCATGGTTGTAATATTTATTAAGGAAGATAACACACAATTTATTAACTTTTGCCAATAAATTTTTACCGATCAAAATTTTATTCATTTATACATTAATACTCATGTGATACTAATAGCTTGTTTTCTTATTTTGTTTTGGTAGTGTTCATATACTAACATATGTCCCACAATCAAGGAAATTAAGCGGATTGATTTGCCAAATTAGATTGGTATTCAAAGAATTGATCCTGTTGGATCAACTGTCTCAAAAACTTCTGATGTACCCCGTGATAAAACTATCTTTGATAGTAGGATGGAAGTTTCTCATTGGTTAGTTTTGAGGATTTTAGTACCAAACCATCAACTGAAATTCTAAATAAGGCCAAGCATCTTTCTGAAACATCAAGTGACCCCCCCTTAAAAGTAAAAATACATTAACTTTTTTAAAAAATTAGACTACATTCAGTAAGTGAGAAGAAGTCTATAACATCTCAATCTATGAAAAAAGTGTCTGATGTCCATTTTAAGGTGCAAACTGAACAAAATTTTGAAGCTCACAGAGATGCTCTAGCAGAAGGCAATCTTTAGTAGGGTAAGGTAGAAAGGGTATTTTATGGGTTTTGAAGTACAAAATAGAAGAACATTACTGTGAATATAGACGTAAAAGAGATCAAAATGTACGCCCAGTCATATGTAAGTTCAACAACTCCTTTGTTAATTATTTTTACAAAGTTCAATCAATAAATAATCATTTTATTTATGCTAATGTAGGTTGACTAAAAAATTTCTGACCTACAAACATTGATGACTAAACAACATATTGAAGTTATGAAAGTATTGACACAGAAGCAAGATATAGCCAAAGTGATCAGATTTTATTGAAGAACATTTTTTCTATTACAATGTACATTCTGTTGAGAATGTATATTGATGTATAGGTCCAGAATATCACTAGCAATAAACAAAGACAAATTAAAGGAAGATGAAGTTCGTGCAGAAAGCTTAGTGAAATTTAATAGTCCAGTAAATCCTGCTTAGTACAATAAGATTGTTCACTTTATTTTTTTAACTTTCATACCTTAGCTTAAATATAATTATCTAATGAAATTTAATATTTAGTATGATAATCGAGGCACTATTTAGATGAGAGAAAACTTAATGATTGCGCAAAAAAAAAAAATGAAGAGTCTTTGAATAAGGATCAATCCATCCATTTTGAACTGAAGATAAATACTGCCTCTTTAAATTAGTGTAATATATACATTATTGCACAATAGTTATGCAATGTATCACTATCTTTTAACATTTTCATATACATAACTTATTAGTATGGAGTAATATATATCAAACACCAATTTCAAGAAAATGTGTATAGTATCTACAATATATGATAACTGCTAACATTTACATAACTTTTAATCTAATAATATATGACAACATATATATATATATATACACACACACACATTAGTTTATAATGTATGATAAGATAACATATATATATATATATAAATATATTAATCTAATAATATATGATAAGATATTCATATACATTAGTTGATGATATACTAAACATATATACTAAAATCACTTAGCTGCTAAGATATTCAATTGTGTGAAAGGACCTACACATCGCCATTTTGATTTACATCAATACATACACATAGCACAAAGATTTTATTTTTTAGAAAGAATTCTCAATTACAATTTTGAAATTTGTTCAACATGTGATAGACACACTAACAACAGGAATGTCAGTCCCTCTAGATGCACTTCCTCAGAAGTCCGTTAGTCTGATTAAATCAAAGGCTAGTTCATTTTTTATTTTTGATAGTCATTTTTATTTAAATTTTACTGACATAGGCATGGCTACACATAAAGTTGCGAAAACACCAGCTCAAAAAATTAGAAATAAATCAAGGATATTAAAGTCATCGTACTTAGAAATGTTTGGTTTCAGTTTAAAAGGTAATCAAGTTGAGCCTACAGATTTAAAATAGAACCATGTATTTCATGAGTTTAAAATCTTTGATGATATATCCAGTAGATTAATTGGGTTGTATAGGGAATGAATAGGGGAAGGTCTATTTTAATACCATGCTAATAAGTAAGTTTTGAAAATTGTTTAAGTCAAGATTTTTCATATAATTGTTGTATATTTTTTCAGTCTTTTATACTACTAAATGTTAATGATGGCAGAAAAATGAAAGATGACCATTATAGATCTAGAGAAGCATGTCTAAAATTTGTAGAACTTGATTTCGTCGTTGCTTATCCATATTCAAAAGACTGATTCTATTTGATGTCACAAGTGAATGCATGCTGGAACAATGAGGTAAATATTGGATGTTTTATAGTTAGGTAAATAGATTTCACTAGTTACAATATGAAATGACTACATGATCTTGCGTTTTATTTTATAGAAAAAATTAATTACATAAGATCGATATGAGATGTGTTGATTATATATGCATTTCATATAGATCATAATTTTTAATTAGTTATGTATAAGAAATTTATATACAATAAGCTATTATGTATATGAAATTCAAATATAGTAACCTTTTATGTATATGCATTTTACATACATTATAGATTCATTAAAGTGTTATGTATATGATTATCATATACATTTCTATTGCATTAATCTACAATGTATGTGAACTTCATATAGATTACTACACATGTTATTTAATCTGTATATCTATCCTAAATTGAAATAAAATAAATCTATTATGTATACATTACTAAGTTGATATGTCATCCCTTGTTTGCAGTCTTAACTATTTCTTTACTTTTTAATATTGTCCAGCATATCGATGTCATTTTCTATCACTTGTGCAAGAAATTCAAGCTATAAAGTGCTCAATAATATAGATACACAAATGCAAATGAATTTTGATACGCAAATGCAAATGATTTTTTTAAAATATACATCAAAAAGATGTACCATAGATATTATCTGAATGCATTAGATACGGTACTTTTTATGAAGTAAAATTATGCAAAATCATATATTATTGTCCAGAATAAAGAGTCCATAATTAACATTATCAAGAAATTTAACATACCAGTTGATTTACCATGGAATCTTGTGAATGAGGTGGACATTCCTGTAAATTATGATGACTATTTTCATTGCGTATTAGTTGTTATTGTTCTAAATAAAAGACACACATATATGCATAACTCACTATCGAAGCTAATGCATAGGAAAACATTATCTGAGATTCATAAGCTGGCGGTGATATTGCCGACTTACTTGTCTGACAGTAGAATTTTTTGAAGAAACTGTACGTATAGACTAGGCAAATCCCAAAGCATATAAGGATAAAATGATTCAATGAATACAGATAGTGAACCAACACACATTCAAGATTGAATTTGTAAAATACATTACACAATAAGCAAGTAGTCATTTGTAAGTATCTTTTAAATTTAATTATGTATGGATAACGTGTTCATTCTTATATTATTTTTGAAATTATTTTGGTAACTCAAGTTACTTTACTATTTAGGGACTGTGGAGTGTTCGTTGTTGGATTTGAAAAGTATTTAAGTAAAGAAATTGTAGTGTCTTCGGATGATTTGAAGCAGAATTTCATCGATTGAGATGCACTTCACTCCTATAAAATTACAGAGTGCTCAAGGAAAAGATAGGCTATGCTAGCGAAAACGATGATCCTCTAAGACCAAAGACAAATTATGTTTCACCACTTGATGAATCAGCAGTAATTAGTATAAAATAGATTTAAAGATCCATCTGTTGAAGAATAAAATTTTTTGTGCAAATTATTCTTACAAAATATTGGTGCTAGTGTGTATAGAAACTGAATAATTTAAGACTTTGTGTTTTTGTGTTTTTGTGTTGCACAATGTGATCATAACATATTGACTAATGTTTTGTCATTTATCTCATTCAGTGATGCATGTTATGTTTTGATGTGACTCATATATTATATGGCTATGTATATGAGTTGATAATACATGTGACCAGTTCTAACTGATATGTATATGATGTTGCCATATCATATTATATACATATGTGTGTGTGTATATGTTTATATGTATATTAATAATATACATATATTAGTTATGTATATATATGCAGTTGATTATACATGATTGTGATGTGTTGATTATATATGCAGTTCATATGCATCACAATGCAATAATCTTTTATGTATAAGAGCTTCATATAAATTAAGTTGTTATGTATAAGAACTTCATATACAATAAGCTGTTATGTATATGAACTATATATACATTAATCTATTATGTGTATGCACTTCATATATATTACAAATTTATTAAACTATTATGTATATGATTTTGATATACATTACTGTATATTAAGAGGTTACAATGCATTAATCTGTTATGTATGTTAAATTCATATGTTATGAACTCGCAGAGTGTTTTCATACCATTTATAACATTTTATTATGTATGTTAAATCATATACATAGCTTAGAAATATATATGGAATCATATGCAATACTTTGTTGAATAACATTTTGGAGTGCAAATGTTAGGTTTAATATACATATTAATGTGAATGCATGTTTAGATCTTTTCCCCATGAAAGCAAAGTTTTACCTTATTTAGAGTGATGAGATTTCTTAATTTTACTTATTTTTTTGTTGTTTTTCTGGAAGAAAAATGATATTTGTTTGTCTTGACACGCACATTGTTATTTCATATAGAGCTTTTATTATACAAGTGTATATATATTGAGCTTATATATTGGTTTAAGGTACTGATTAGGATCTTTTTTGGCTTGCCATCAATTTTATTTACAGCTTAGACTTTTCAGATTGATGAAAGTTCTATTTATAGAGTGTTTCAATCAGTAAAACATTACGATTACAAGATTCTAATTTCAAATAATGATCAAATAGATACTCAATATTTTCGAGAATATTATGTATGAGTCGTTCATACATAGTACTGATATGCATCTAGTCTCTATATTTTAGGAGATCAATTTAACTGATATCTATATAGTATTGTCATATTATATATTATATATATTAATATATATGTCTGAAATATATATATATAGTAGTATTTACATGGTATATATATGGTGATATATAGGATTTCATGCACAAAACACTGTTATGAATATGGTATTGTATATACATAACTGTAATGTATTTTAATATAGAAAAATCAATGTTAAGTATATGTTTTAACATTATATGTACATGGATATGACATCACATATCACTAACTTTTACATGTTTTGCAGAAACTAAATCTGTTTTGACCATGACAATATATGTATTAAAAGAACCATATACATAGCTATATTTAATATAGAACAAGAAACAATCCATTAATCAAACTGATAGTAGTAACACTAGAACTAATATAACTAATATTAATAAAGAAAATAAACAATTCTATACTCATTACACAAAAAATGATTAAAAAAGATATAACATTATTTCAATACAATGAAAATAAAACTGACGATGACACATTATTTATGTACCATAATTAGTGCATGCAATCATAAATCTCAATTTTTCTTTGAAAAAAAATCTCAATTGTGTTGGTTGTGATGTCACCTCTGCATCTTCTATAATAGTTCATGCTTAATGATAGAGTCACTTGACTATTTATGTCTTTCTTTCTTTGACCATTCAGACGATTTTTTAGATTTTGGTTGTAGTACTACTTCCCCGTCTACAAACTCAGGCACATGTCAATTTTTCCTACCTGGCATTGAGATAATTAAAATTTCATACGCCTTCACTAAAGTGGCAGCCTTATAGAAATCAGAGCAGTATGGATCAAAATTATCTACATTTTTTCTCTTCAACACAACAATTTCATTAGGATAAGAAATCTCATCAACTTGATACCGTCTACAATTGTATGTTCCTCACTCAAAGTCAACAATGTACCTTCTACCGCATTCATATATAGAGTAAAAATAACTCTTGAAAGCCTTAACCTAAGAAACTTACAAACAACAACATACTTAATAAATTGTTAAAATCTTGAGTTAAACAACATACAAAATAGATTAATAAAACATGAAAAATATTGTATGCATATTTTACCATATACTGCCATTCGAGAAGCTTTCGCATCGTCAAGCGCTAAGATTTTCTTGAACTTTTTTTCTTATATCGTCTTTGTATATAATGATATTTTTCTATTTTTACCGTTTCACGATCCAAACGAAATTCTATCTTCTTCTAAAAATTCTAAGGTAGGCAATTCACGTATCTCAACCAAGAAATTAATTCACGTACCTCAACCAAATAATTATTTATACATTTAGTAATATTAGACGTCATCATGCTACCTCTATTTACAGGAGCTTGAGATATAGACCATTTATCATAACCTACTTCATCCAGTAATCCTTCACCTTAGGATTCACCTTACCAACCTTTTGCCATAATATAATCGAAATTCTCTTTTCTATAAGCTTTTGCTTTTCTATAAGCTTTTTCCATAGAATAATATAAGTTACTAAGTTTGTATTTGCTTTTTCAAAAGTGAGTGTAAATATTCTTTCACAAATGATAAATGCATGCAAAATGGGGGATATTAGGGTACACAATACTTACGCTCTTGATGATTCTTTCGTTGCGATCCGGTATAACACACATATTATCCCGTTCTCCAAATGCATATTTAAACTGTTTGAAGAACCATGTCCATGAATAGTCATTTTCAAAATCTCCAACATCAAAAGCTAATGGCAAAATACAAATAAATCATAAAAAAATCTTAAGGTTTATGAGAACAACCTTAATATATAAGTTTAAAAAATGCATAAAAATATAACAATAATAAATAATGTATTAACATATCATTATAAAAAAATAGCCATAATACCTAAACCATCGAGTGTACTCACCGAAAGAAAAAATTCTTTGTAGGTTCCACTCAAATAAGTACTGTCAACCACTAATACATATTTACAAAAATCATAAACTCTTATCATTGGATACAAGATAATAAATAAATAAATAAATTCATTATCCACAGACTTATGCATCCTAATGTGAGAATTAAGATACATAATATTAAGCATGTAAATGTATCTCAACATGTTTTGATATTCATCTGTCGGTCTACCTCTAAGCATCTCTAAAGCATGCACCATAGCTCATCATGCCATCATGTAATTAATATCAACTCCATAAATGACTTTTATTTCTTCAATAATGTCGCCTGGTGTGTGAATTCTCTTATAATTAACTAACTTTGGCGCTATTAAATCACATACAAAAGTTGTTGTAGCCAACAAATCTTTCAGTACCCTATCACTCATCTGACACGTATGTTCCTCATTAAATATCTGAATCATAAAAACATTCGGATCATGGAGATTAGATGTCTTCAAGATCCATTTACAATCTTTATTGCAACAATGTAGGACAAAGCTAGAAGAAGAAAAATAAATCAAATTTATATACATATTATCAACAGCTAGACATTGATATTGAACTTCAATAACTAACAAATTTATACATTTAAAGTACATGTACATGACAGTTTTATACATTGAGGTTGATGTGAGTCAGATTAACATATATGGAGAGTATATACATAGCAGAATTGCACTATCTAATTTACAGCACCATATATGTTAGGGTATGTGGAGTTTTGATGATAGACATATGAATGAAACGTGTTGTAAAAACTGGTCCATCCAACTGAACCAAGATTAGCTGTAGATAATTTATTGATAAAATGACTCTGCAGAAGTGGATATCTTTTATCACATCAAAATTTGAGTTGAACAAGAAGGCTTGCAGAAGTTGAGTTGAACAAGAGGTCTTGTAGAGATAGAAGAGGAATCCTATTGAAAGAAGAATTCTATTCAAAATAAGAAGTGAGAGAGGTGGCAACAAGAAGTGTGAAACTATCTAGAGTCCTATTAAACATAGAAGATTACATCAATCAAAGGACTCTATAAGGTGTGTGCTTAAATACAAGAAACGAATTCAAAAGCATACACTCAATACACTGAAAAGATAATCAACAATTAGCAAAACAGTTCACATACTTGAAGAAGAACCTGGTCTCTTACTTAGCAAGTCTTGGACTATGTGTAGTAGGTAGGTTCTTTGAGTTATAGTGAGTCATTATTTTAGTCTCAATGATCTATAAACTGAGTTAGGAGTTGTGTCTTCAAGTTAGGGAACTCGAAGACTTGGGAACACTAATCATGGGAAGATTTGTGTTTTTGTAGTGATAGGAGTTAGAAGTTTTAATTCCTAATTTACAAGAAGTTTTGTAATTTTGTTGATTGTTGAGGCTCAAGTGTTATAGTGAAGTTGGGATTAAATTCTGTAGAGGTACAGGTCGTGGTTTTTTATACCTTTCTTGAGCTGGGTGTTTTTCATGTAAAAATACTATGTTCAGTTTTTACTTCTGTGAACCATGTTTACTTACTTGTTCCACAGTTAGGCAACTAGTAGGGCTCATACTCTAACAAGTGGTATCAGAGAGAGGTTCTCTTAAATAGGGCTTGTACCTGATAAAAGATCAATGATGAATTTCGCACCTCTTACTGTGAAGGTCAGTCAACTACTAGACCTCCACTCTTTGATGGCTCTCACTTTATCTGGTAGAAAGAAAGGGTGAAGATGTTCATTCAAGGTGAAGACTATGAATTGTGGGATAGGATTACTGATGGTCCCACTATTCTAATAAAGTTGGTTAATGGAGAACTAGTCAAGAAAGTAAGGAGTAAATTTACTCCAGATGACTTATTGGCCTTAAAGAAAAATGCTAAGGCCAAGAATATTTTGGTCTGTGGATTAGGACCTGTTGAATACAACAGGGTATCAACCTGCACTACTGCTAAGCAAATTTGGGATGCACTGGTGAATGCTCATGAAGGTACCTCTGAAGTAAGAAAATTCAGGATTTCTCTTCTGTTTACTAAATATGAGGCATTTAAAATAAAAGAGAATGAAATCCTGCATGAGATGATGACAAGGCTTACCATCTTAACAAATGAGATGACTTCCTTAGGAAAAGTCATTTCTGAGGAGGAACAAGTCGAAAAGGTACTAAGGGTATTACCTAAATCAAAATGGAATGTTAAGGTGACTGCAATTAGGGAGACAAATAAGGATCTTGCAGGTATGACCCTGGATGAACTAGTAGGGAACTTAAGAACTTATGAAATGGAAGTTGATGGAACCAAAGAACAAGCAGCTCCTGAGAAAATCTTGGCATTAAAATCTTTTGATAGTGATGAGGAGTTTGAACTTTATAAGGAACAAGTTTCTTTCATAACTAAGAACTTTGGAAAATTCTTTAAGAAGAAGAAGGGAACAGGTAGTAAAAAATATTCCAATGACAATCTAAATGGTTTCTACAAGTGTGAAAAAACTGATAATTAGATCAGAGACTCTCCAATATGGAAAATATAATGGAAGAAGGAAAGGGCTAAAAAGAAACTAAAAGAAAAAGCAAAAAGGAAGGAGGAACATGCAATGATAGTAGCCTGGGGATCTGATTCAGATGAGGATAAAATTGTTGAAACTGCATTCATGGCTCTTGGAGACCTAGATTTAGAAGAAGAAGATGATGCTTCTAAGGTAAGTCTACTTGAACTTAAAGAAAAACTGAAATTATTTTCAAAACCAAAACTTATTTTCTTTATGAGTGCACTGATTGATGACTTCCAAGAATTGACTTCTGATAGGGATGAATTGTTCAACAGTCTTGCAAGTCTAAAATTTGATCTCATTAATTTAAAGGCTTGCACAGGCATAGTTGACAAGGAAAATTACAATCTCAAGAAACAAGTTACAGAATTTGAGATTTCAAATAATGATCTTAAATCTGAAGTTCTAAAATTAACTGTCACTAAAAATAAAGAAAAGGCTATGAGTAAGGAACAAGAAAATGTTGAACTTGAGCTAGTTAAATACAAACAAAAATGCCATGGTTTAACTGAAAAAATGAATAAGTTGAGTCAAGTAGTTTCTAAGCTAAAACTTAATCTTGAAAGAGCAAATAGGTGAACAAACTTCTCAAGAATTATTCATAAGTTAAGTGAAAGAAATTACAATGAAAAGGCTGGGTTAGGATTCCACAAAAGTTTTGATGATCCTAAGAATTTATTTTATATCTGTGGCAACCTTGGACATCCCACCATTGAATGTCTAGTGGGTGCTAGAAGCAGATCAAATAGTCAAAACCTGGCTAACAGATTTTCTCAGATCAACAAGAACAAATCTAGTTCTGATCAAAGAAATAGGTTGGAATATATGTTGCCTGATGGACTAAAAGAAATTTAATTCATCCTTTCACTCATAAAATAGGACCTAAGCTTGTCTGGGTTCCTAAGACTAACCTTTAATTTCTTTTTCAGAAGAAGGTGAAAGGAAGCAAATAGCATTGGTACTTAGATAGTTCTTGCTCAAGGCACATGATTGGTGACAAGAAAAAATTTCTTTCACTCTCCAGAATAGATGGAGTAGGATTTTCTTTTGGTGATGGGAAAAAAGAAATCATTACTGGAGTTGGAAAAATTGGCTTATCTGCGTCAAAAGCATTGGAGGATGTCTATCTTGTAGAAGGATTAAAGCATAACCTGCTGAGCATGTCACAACTGTGTGACAAAGGTAATAAAGTTGTCTTTACTGCTGTAGGAGTCAAAGTCAAAAGGATGGATACCAAAGAGATTATGTTCACTGCAAGAAGGTAAAGAAATGTATACAAAGTTGACATCTTGGCACTACCAGGACCTGAGTTAACTTGTCTAAGTGCTATGGAAAATGATCCCCTCCTTTGGCACAGGAGACTTGGTCGTGCAATTCTGAAACAACTAAACATACTTTTCTCCAAAGACATGGTATTGGGTTTACCCAAAACCAAGTTCAAGAAAGAAAAGTTATGTAGTTCATATGCAAGGGGGAAGCAGGTAAGATCCTCTTTTAAGTCAAAGAACCATGTTAGTTATAACAAGTGCCTTGACCTGATTCATATGGACTTATGTGGAACCATGAGACTTCAAAGTAGAGGTGGAAAAAGGTATGTTTTTGTAATTTTTGATGGTTCACCCGGACCTTATTTCTAGCCTCTAAAGAAGATGCATTTGATGTCTTTTAAATTTTTATTAAGAAAATTAAAAAGAAATTGGGAACTTCATTAGTTTCCATGAGGTCTGACTATGGTTTAGAATTTGAGAATGTAAAGTTCTTGGAATTCTGTTGGTAGAGAGGAAAAATAGAACCTTGGAAGATATGGCTAGAACAATGATACTTGCTGCAAATGTTTCAAAAAACTTATAGGTTGAGGCAATAAGTACTGCATTATATATTATAAATAGGTGCATGATCAGACCTATATTAGAGAAGACTCCCTATGAATTACTAAAAGGAAGTAAGCCAAATATTTCTTATTTTAGAATCTTTGGTTGTAAATATTTCATACACAATAATGGAAAGGATAATCTGGGAAAGTTTGATGGTAAAAGTGATGAGGGAATCTTCTTAGGATATTCACTTCATAGCAAGGCCTATAGGGTTTTAAACAACAGAACTAACTGTGTTGAAGAAAGCATGCATGTGATTTTTGATGAATCCTGTGTTAGACTAATCTGTAGGAAGAAAGTGACACTGAGGAATAGGTTACCCAACCCGGTTCATTGACTGGAGCTACAAAATATGGAGGCACCTCAATAGGGGGAACTAAAGCTGAAGGTACAGTGACAGAGGGAACTGAGCCACAAATGACTCTAGCTCAGAACATCATTTGTGTCCTAGTAGTTCACTAGGCTTGATCCTAAAAGGATATAAGTATCAAGGATCACATCCTATTGAGAATGTTTTGACTGATCTTGCCTCTGGGATTACTACAAGGCCTGGATTGAGAAATATGTGTGCCTTCAAGGCATTCCTGTCAGAGATTGAGCCAAAAAAGATAATTGAAGCCTTACTTGATGCTGATTAGATCATAGCCATGCAGGAAGAGCTGAATCAGTTTGAGAGAAGCAAAGTATGACACCTAGTTCCTCTCCTAAAAGATAGATTAGTAATTGAAACTAAGTAGGTGTACAAAAATAAAGTTGATGAGCATGGAATTGTAACAAGAAATAAGGCAAGACTGGTGGTCCAAGGATACAACCAAGAAGAAAAAATTGACTTTGATGAGACTTTTGCTCCTGTATCAAGACTTGAAGCTATAAGATTACTTGTAGCCTTTGCAGCTTATATGGAATTTATTCTCTATCAGATGGATGTGAAGAGTGCATTCTTGAATGGCATCCTCAGGGAGGAGTGTATGTTAAGAAACCTCCAGGATTTGAGAGTAAGGAGTTTTCTCATCATGTGTATAAGCTGGACAAAGCCTTATATGGGTTGAAACAAGCACCATAGGCTTGGTATGAGAGACTATCAAAGTTTCTACTGGAGCATGGACATACCAGAGGTAAAATTGACAATACCTTTTCTTAAAAACTAATAGAAATGATTTGTTGGTTATGCAGGTATATATGGATGACATTATTTTTAGTTCAACCAATATAAATATGACTGATGGGTTGTGAGTTTGAGATGAGCATGATGGGGGAGCTGAATTACTTCTTGGGATTGCAAATAAAACAAAAAACATCTGGCACAATGATCCATCAACATAAGTATGTCAAAGAACTCAAGAGATTCTCCATGAAAAAGAAAAAAGAGATCAGTACTCCCATTGCTACTGCCACAAAGCTTGATTTAGATGAAACAGGTCCTGATGTAGAGGAAAAGGTGTATAGAGGTATGATAGGATCATTGTTGTACCTTACAGCAAGCAGGCCTGACATTGTATTTAGTGTAGAGATATGTGCTAGATTTCAAGCAAAGCCTAAAAAATCACATCTTAAATCAGTAAAAAGGATCTTCAGATACTTGAAGGGAACCAGTGATCTTGGCTTATGGTATCCCAAAGGTAGTAACTTTAATCTGGTAGGTTACTTTAATGCTGATTATCCAGGATATTTGGTAGACAGGAAAACCACTACAGGAATGGCTCACTTTCTTGGATCATGTTTAATTACCTGGTCCACTAAGAAGCAAAATTTAGTAGCCTTATCTACTGCTGAAGCTGAATATATTGTTGCAGGTTCTTGTTGTGCTCAATTGCTATAGATTAAGCAACAAATTACGGATTTTGGTATATATGTTGGTTGTATTCCCATTTTTTGTGATAATACGAGTTCTATTAACATAGCTAAAAATTATGTTCAACAT
The DNA here is from genome assembly GCF_002878395.1 of Capsicum annuum. Classification (NCBI taxonomy): domain Eukaryota; kingdom Viridiplantae; phylum Streptophyta; class Magnoliopsida; order Solanales; family Solanaceae; genus Capsicum; species Capsicum annuum. The sequence goes on from NC_061119.1 coordinate 179,430,158, forward strand.
AAAAGAACCAAGCATATTGATATTAGACATCACTTTCTTAGAGATAATGTTGAAAAAGGTCATATATCAATTATGTTTTGTTCAACTGAGGAACAAATTGCTAACATATTTACTAAGGCTTTAAGTAGAGAACACTTTGAAAGGAGCAGGTTAGCCTTGGGGATGATTAAAATTGTATAAATTTCCCTCAATGATTGATTATAAAATACTGTACTTAAGTGATAGTTGATTAATTCAGTCTTATACATTTAGTTCTGTATCCTAATTCCAAGGCTTTAGAGTAAATTAACTCAGCTATATGTTGATTTTTCAGATAGGTTGAACCATCAAGGCAAATTTTGTCCAATGTTCCATAATTTAGGTATGATTTTCACTAGTTCATGATAGCATAAGAGAGAAATAAGTTGTTCACTTGGTCCCTTCCGTTACACTTAAACCGCTAAAAATCCAAAAGCCATCTACTTCAAAAAGCTGCCAGCCCTTTTTCATCAGTACAGACCCCTAAATCATTACGTTTCTATCAAATCCTTTTGTTACATGATTCATCTTCCCTCAATCCCACTTAAATATGCATCCTCTTTCTCCTCTCCTTCTCATTTCTTCTAAACCTTCACTAAGACAACTCACTAACTTTCTGTTTCACTAGCCATGGATTCCTCGTCATCTTCTTCATCCTCGTCACCTGACTCTTACACAAAGGCCTTCACCTCAATTATCATTCACCCAAATATAACCTTACCTCCGTTAATCCCTTCTCAAATCTCCAGTAAATTTTTTGATTTTGCTGCATTCAAATACTTTTCAAACCTTTTTATCCAATTTTCTTCAACTGTCTCATCCCAACCCAACCGTCACTTCCTCCACCAATCCCACTTTAAATTGTTGACCTTGATGATGAACCTTTGCAAATCTTATCCCTAGATCGTCAAGATCTGTTCTAAAATGAAAACCCTCTTCTATTGTTATTGATGTAGATGAAACTACTTTAGTTTAGCCTTCCCCTGTAGTTACTTATCCTCAAATTCCTCTTACTTAAGGATAGAAACAACGATAAGATGCTTCTTTGAAAGAAGCACTTCATGCTAATAAAAAGAAATGGCTTGCTCCTTTTACTTCTCCACCTCTCAGTGATCCCTCTCCTGATATTCTCTTTTGTTCCAAAAGAAAACTGAAGCATATCATTGCCAAAACCCCAAAATCCTCTTTCACTCCAATCTTTACATCCCAACCCACTTCAAAAGCTTCCTCATCCTCAAAGTCTACTGTGAAAGCTTCTCCTGAGAAAGCCTCCACTGTAAAGCCTCCCCTTCCATCAGAGGTTCTTCAAAATCCTCTTCTCGTTTGAAGAAACACGTATCCCAATCTGTTCTTTCTGATTCCTCTGATATAGATTCTGATTTTCTTCCTGATACTCCTCCTTATCCATCTACTCACCCTGATCTAGATCTTGATTATGATGTTGTTTTTGATACTCTTGTTGACAAGGTTTTTCAGTCAGCTCATGTTCTCCACTTTCAAAAATGTAAGTTGGCTAAGGGTAAAGTTGTCACTGGTTTTGGAGAACCTGATATGGATGTGTTACACATTAAATTGAGAGCTCAGGGGTGGTCACACCTGTCTCTTCAAGGTGATCATCAAAGAAAGTTTAGGAAAGCTAAAGTGTGTGAATTTTATACAAAAAGAGCTGCTATCGGAGAGATATTCTCCACCACTGTTCATGGTAAAACCATAAATCTTTACCATGCTGATCTGAGTCGAATTTTACATATTCCTAATGGGGGTTGGGGTCATTATGTGAAAGGTGCTTGGCCTCCTATTGATAACCTCCCTTCAGCTATTGATATTTCTAGAAAGTTCTCTAGAAATCCCTTCCCTGTAACTCATAGAAGGGTCCTTAAGAATGAGATGTCTCCTCTCCTCCAGTTCTATTTTGATGTGTTTCACAATATGATCATTCCAAGACAAGAAAGGAGAACAGTAGCAAATTTTTTTGATCTAACCCTGATGGAATTTCTAGACTCTCAGACTCCAATTGATCTTTCCAGACTCATTATCAAGCACATGCAAAGGGTCTTAATCCAAGATGCAAATGGACATGCTTAACCCTATGAGTTTTGGATTACCCTTGTTTTTGAGGACCTTGATGTTCCTATAAAAGTGTGGTCACTGCAGACCATAAATGATGTCATTGGTTCTGTGAACCATGCTATGTTACCTGCTGCTATGAGGAGTGATGATAATCCTATGCAAAGGTTGAGGAATGCTCTTGCTACTAAGCAAAGTGAGGTAGATGTGGTACAAGATAAATTGGAAGTTGCTCAGGCTACTCATGAGGAGAAGAAATAGGTCCTTCAAGCTTAAATTGCCTCCTTCACAGCCATCTTGAAAAAAGAAAGAGCTGACAATATTGATATTATTAAGAAGATGACCTCCCTTATTCCTCCTTCCTTATTTACTTAAGCCCCTCTTAGTGTCTTTCCTTCCTGCTTTTGGTCCAAGTTGTTTATCTTTTATTGATTTTAATAGGCTGTGATCATTATATTCTGCTTTATAAATGCAATGGTTTTTTTGTTTTCCTTATGTAGTTTACTTCTGTGTTATTAATGCATTTCTTGTTCTTTTTACTGTAATATCTTCATTGTCTTAGTGATAGCCCCAATGACCATGAATTATTAAACTTGTGTCACTTATTGGTCCAGTTTTTTGATGATGTCAAAAGGGGGAAGAACAGATTATACAATGCTTATAACCCAATTGACTAACCTGTGTTTCATTCTGATTTTTTATTTAACTTCTTTAGTAAGTATGTTAGGGTTTTGTAGTGTTATGCTGCTATGTTTGTCATCATCAAAAACAGAGAAATTGTTAGGGCATGTGGAGTTTTGATGATAGACTTATGAATGAAATATGTTGTGAACACTGGTCCATCCATCTGAACCAAGATCAGCTGCAGACAATTTATTAATAAGATGACTTTGCAGAAGTGGATAACATTTATCACATCAAAATTTGAGTTGAACAAGAAGGCTTGCAGAAGTTGAGTTGAACAAGAGGTCTTGTAGAGAAAAAGAGGAATCCTATTGAAAGAAGAATTCCATTCAAAATAAGAAGTGAGAGAGGTGGCAACAAGAAGTGTAAAACTATCTAGAGTCCTATTGAATATAGAAGATTACATCAATCAAAGGAAACTATGAGGTGTGTGCTTAAATACAAGAAATGAATTAAAAAGCATACACTCAACACACTGAAAAGATAATCAACAATAAGTAAAACAGTTCACATACTTGAAGAAGAACCTGGTCTCTTACTTATTAAGTCTTAGACTGCGTATAGTTGGTAGGTTCTTTAAGTTGTAATGAGTCATTATTCTAGTCTCAGTGATCCATAAACTGAGTTAGAAGTTGTGTCTTCAAGTTAGGAAACTCGAAGACTTGGGAACACTAATCTTGGAAAGATTTGTGTTTTTATAGTGACACGAGTTAGAAGTTTTAATTCCTAATTTATAAGAAGTTTTGTAATTTTGTTGATTGTTAAGGCTCAGGTGTTATAGTGTAGTAGGGATCAAATCCTGTAGAGGTACAGGTCGTGATTTTTTACACCTTTCTTGAGTTGGGTGTTTTTCACGTAAAAACACTGTGTTCAGTTTTTACTTCTGTGAACCACTTTACTTGTTCCACAGATAGGCAATTAGAAGGGCTCGTACTCTAACAATATACATTTTACAAAGATAAGTATTAATGTATACGAAGTTCATATTTATCATTACATATATTCATTTTTTCATTCGAGAATTTTTGTTTTTTCAGCCGATATACTTAAAATTATGTATATCGTAAGTCTAACACTTGTTATTAATATGATATATTATATATAACCATTGTTTTGTATATTGAAATATATACACATAGATTTATGTATGGAAGCATACACATAGCTCTGGCAAATACATGGTTGTATGTTTCTTTTTTTTTATACCATATACAAAAAATCATATATATTTCCGTATATTCATATTCTTATACATAACAAGAACATACACCATCATTTATATACATAAGTATTAAAGGTCGAATAGAATAACTTTTTTTCGATCATACCTTTTTTTCGAATTTGTTTAGCTCTGAATTGAAATCATGGCATAACACATATATCACCATTACATATACAAGTGTTGCGTTGAACTTATAAAGGTATTTCACCTTCAATTCAATATTTTTTGCTGTAACAAATAAAGTTTTTAACTTTCAGCTCAGGTACATAGAGTGTGTACTGCTTTTGTGACTCAACCACAGAAAAAGCAAGTGCATTCCTTTCAGTACCTTCAACACAAACGACAGCTTCAATTTCCCCATCAAACTCCAATTCCTCAATTGAATTATCCGATGTTGTTATGCACAAAGGATACATTACAAATTCGAAAATGCTTTTCTTAAACTCCACATAAAGCTTAACTCTATTATTGTTCCTTATAACAATCGGATAAGAATTACCTTCAACAACATATTGTACATCAATTTTTTTTTTTTGAAATTCTTCAGTCTCTACTTTGGCCGCAATTGCAGATATCAACCTCTAATATGAAATACTCTCTGCAACAACAATTCTGTCACTTTTATATCATTCGTATTGTATTATGAATTTTCATACACCTGAATGTCTCAAAATAATCGAAATTTTCATCTTCTTGAAGAAATATACGAGCTTCAAAAATTTTGAAAAGAAAAAAATGGATGAAACAGAGATTGGAAAATTTATTACAGAGAATTTATTAAGTGTTTCAAAATTTTGGAATTGAAAAATTGTTACTAAAATTAGGGGATTCAATAATCATATATTAATTACCATGCCGTTAATTGCATCCATTTTTAATATAGTAGTCGTTATTTTCCTTAAATATAATTACAATAGTTACTTTATATACATATCAGAGTAATGTAAATCGACGCATAGAGATGTATATAATCAATTAAAATCTGGGAGAAAGAATAAATTTATTAAAAATCGAGAGAGTGTAATTAAGGAATAAAATTTAGCGATATATGTTATTTATACTAAAAAATATTTATATATCTTACTTTTAAAGTCACATTTTTAATGGGTTTAAAGTAGGTTATTTTACATAGCTTGTCTATTGTGTGCATACCACGATACATAACTTTTCCAACAAAAGTAAAATACAGTGTATTTAGTTCATGGTTCTGAATAGCTTTTAATTTCATATTAGCATCTGAAAATCATTAATTAGGCCTTAAAATGGGTTGTGGGTTGGGCTGTTTATTGTATTATTTTGGGTTGTGTATGGTATTTGGGAGGGTATATGTAATATATATGTATAATAATTAAAAGAAATTAAAAATATATTATATATTCCAATTTAAACCGAAATACCTAATTCAGTAAACTTAAAGACCAAAAATTGTATTAAAATATTGAATTTATAAAAGAAATATATTGGAATCAAATCGAAATATTGAAAAATCAAAATTGAAAAATCAAATTTATTCGGTTTGATCAGGTATTTCAAATTTCGGTATTTTTAGGTTCAAAATCCTACGTGAAATCATGCAAAAAAAAAAAATAGGAAAGAAGAATCAAAAGAATATTACAAATTGTACTCACAAGCTTGATAAATAAATAACTTCATTCTAATTTATAGTTTATCTTTGATAAAGTTTATTTTAAATGTCTGCATATATATCTTCTTTTTTTAATGTATATTTGTGTCAAATTTTTAATTTAATAAATACGCAAATTACACGTGCCGCACACTAAACTAGTGTGTGTGTCTATATCTAAATGTGAAGACCCTTAGAAAAATAATTTGAACTTTTTGCCCTTTATTAAAAAAATTCACAATACACAAAATAGTCTTTTCCTCTTTTGCTCCAATTATTACAATATTATCTCTAGTCTAAAAAATATATATATAAAAAAACCTTTCCTAGAATTTCCAGAAAACTATTGTATGAAATCATAATTAAAGTATAATGTTTAGAGTAAAATATGTAGCTAGGCAAGAAATTACCTTATTTGAATAAGAACTTTTTACCTTTATTCCAATTCCAATTATGTTTTCCTATATTTCTTAAATTTAATTTAATTATACATAAACAATTAAAAAATAAAAAATTAATTAAGTCCTTATTTGATTTAGGTAAGAAATCATAATATTAACACTTCTAAATCAATTAGAATTTTACCTTATTTAAAAAGAAAATTCCTACAAATCTATTTAAGTAATCTATTGATCAAATTTTATCACAAAATATGTCTTCTTGTACTTCTACTTCTACTTTTCTTCTTGTATTTGATTTCAATTTCTTCATTCATTATAATGATCCTTTCTGCCTTTTTAAATTTCTTTTAGTTTAGAAATTTAAAATTATTTATCAATTATACATCGTCAACAATTGACAATGGATTATTCCATTTTAACAATGTTTTGTGTTTCCCTTTCAGTTGGTTATTTTTAGTAGAAAAATTGAATGAAACAAGTTGTTGCGTCGAATGAAGTAGCCAAAAATAGAAGCAAAGGCTTATCTGAAACAAAAAATCATGGTTTATATTACGACAATGGTGATTCGCTTTTTGGTTGTCACAAATTTTACGCCATTCAAAGGTATTCGATAGTTTTTACATGATTTTTGAGACAACACTATATAATACTATCATCATATAAACTCTATTTTGATTGTATTTGATTTACAACACAGTACTAAGTACATAGTGAATGTTTTTATATGGTTTTGAACATTTAATTAAATATTACTATGCTATATTTTAGTAGTAGTTGTACTGTAATAGTGTAGCCTTTCTAATTTTTGCACAATTCAGATGTGTTTGTTATTAATTAGTCTGACACCTAATTCAATTTATTTAATGAAACATTGATTCCTAAGGAAAATATTATATGTTTAGGAAGCTAATTTGGAGCAAAAACAATATATAAAAAATTATCAAATAGTAGACTACAAATATATTACGGCTTATTTAGGATTATCCTAATAGTTTATAAGTTTTAGAGTCCTGATAATAATAGATGTATTTTAGTTGCTTACTCAATTTTACTTCCATGAGGATTCATGTTATCCCCATTGTTCTTACTTTTTTCTTTTGACATAATTAAAGGATTCTCTAAAATTATTAACAAGACAACTTTAAAAGGGCTCAAAATTATCAAAAAGATGGTAACATCTTTAAAAGGGCTCAATATGAGGCTCATGGTGTATCACATGTGATGCTATATATTTAAGTGTAGAGTTCTTAGTAGACAATATTTAATTGAAATATCAAAATCTACGTCTTTATTAAAAGATTTGTTCTTAATAATATAACATACACACAATTATTATTCATTCTATATATATATATTTATTATTACTTAATGTGATACACACGTGCAAATCACGTATACTTAACTAGCGTATATATATATATATGTATGTATGTATGTATAAATGTATGTATGTATGTATGTATGTATGTATGTAGGTAGGTAGGTAGGTAGGTAGGTGTGTGTATATATATATGCACATACCCAAATAAATCGACTTTTAATATTAAAATATAAAATAAATAATTATGGTGAATACTTAAGACTTTTTTAAGCCTTATTTGTCATATACATTAGAGCATATTCAGTAGCCACATACAGAGAAAGAGACCATATTTTTGCACCTAAATTTCAGCCTGAAGCCCTAATGGCCAACTTTGAATTATGACTTTGTTTCTCATTTTTTATTCGATTGAGAAATTTTTTGATAAATTATTCATCTCATCTCAATTTTTGATTAGAAATTGACAGAGTTGGACTTTGTTCCCTTCAGTTTCAGATTTGCATCCGTAAACAATCTGTATTTTTTGGTGTTTTTACTCCTTTAATCTTTCAGTTCTTATTGTGTTTTATCAATTGTTGCTCATTGTTTTACACTTCTTTTATGGTCATTTTGGAGGACATTATTATAAGTCTTGGTGATTACAGTGAATTTTCAGTCTCATGATTTTTCACTCTTCACACTAAAAGATTTTTCACGTAAATCTTGATGTCTCGTGTGATTATTTTATTTTGTCATGTCATATTTATTTGGTTGAATAATTATTGCCCATTCATTGTTGTGCCTGATTTAGTTTGTCTCCTCTTAGTTCAAATTAAAACAAAATAATATAGATTTAGGCATTTATCCGTTTGTTACCTTGTCGTACATTTTCGTTAGTGACTTATTTTTTCTCCAACACAGACAACAAATGATTTGACGAGTTGGAAACGACGCTCACCTCTCATTTGATAGGTAGCTCACCCTCTAACTCCTTACGAGAATATTCATTCAAAGTTAGACCATAAACATGGTCTTAGTGATAGAAATTATAAGTTACATGTTTTTTAACAAACAAATGTTGCATATATTTTAATGTCAATTACTATATTTTAATAACCATTTTTATGTATATCTCATTTACTAATTGATGTGATGCACAAGTACAAAGTGTTGTTTTTTGGGTACACAAAAATCTGTATTTTCGCAACACTACTTCCACACAAGTTCAAGAATAAATCAAGAACACTTATGAAGTTGTCCAACACCTTCAACACAAGATCAAAATGATCTTTCAAAGAAGTATGTTTTCAGTTTCTTAAAGAAAAATAGATGAAGCAGAAAAAAGCCAAGTCTTTTGAATACGGAGTGTCCTTATGATAATAATTGCCCTCAAGTACCCAAGGTTGCAGAATTTTCCTCTTAGGATAAAATGGCTTCACAACCAGAGTGTAGCGGTACCTCAAACTTTCTGGTTTTCTTTGAACTCACTCAACGGGAGATGATCACACAGAGTTTTTAGAAGCAACAGAATATTTTTCTTATGTAGAATTTTTTTTCATACTAAACCTGTAGAAAAAATGCAGGTTTATATAGCCATAAAGTGCCCCTTTCGAAAGGTGGCAATGGTTCATTCGAAAAGGTGTATCCTTTGAAAGAGTCATGTCTGTTCATTCAAAATATTGTGTCTTTTTTTAGAACAGACACAACTATCCTAACAATCACTTCTTTTCCAAAACAATGTGTCTTTTCCTCAAAAGGTTGTGTCCCTTCATTTTTTTATTCATACTAATTCAACCCAACAATCCCCCATATGAATGGGGAATGACTATTATTTGTAAAACTTTACGGACAAGTATGCGATCATCAAGAAAAGACTGATTGCATCTGGATAAGTGGGTTTTTCTTTAAACTTTTCATAGTGAACATGCATCGGATGTACTCGGTCAATCAGTATATTTGATATCTTTGAACATGATTTAGAGATGATGTCTGTTTGGATGATTTCCAAGAGACTGCTCCTTCACCTATTGTAAATACATATTCACTCGTAGATCTTACTTCATTTGAACCGGTGATCCAGTTTGCATCACTATATCCTTCAAGTACCGCAGGATTTTTATTATAATGCAAAACATAGTCTTGGGTGTATTTAAGATACCTCAAAACTCTTTTCATTGCCATTCAATGAATTTAGTTGGGATTACTCATGTACCGACTCAACTTACTAATAGCATATGCTATGTCTGATTATGTACAATTCATTATATACATTAAACATCCTAATACTCTTACGTACTCTAATTGTGAGTCACTTTTGCCTTCATTCTTTTGAAGTGCGAAGCTCACATCCAATAGAGTCTTGGCAATACCAAATTTCAAATACTTGAATTTGTCAAGTACTTTTCGATATAATGAGACTATGACAATGCCAATCCTTGTGGAGTTCTATGGATTCTTATTCCTAAGTTCACATCCGCAACTCCAAGATCTTTTATATCGAACTTGCTCTCGAGCATTTTCTTTGTGTCCTTTATGTCAGAAATGTCTCTACTGATAATCAACATATCATCAACATATAAACAAACAGTGACTTGGTGATTTGGAGTGTCTTTAATGTAGACGCACTTATCACATTCATTTATCTTGAACCCGTTTGCCGACATGGTTTGGTCAAACTTCGCATGCCATTGTTTAGGTGCTTGTTTTTGTCCAAACAGTGACTTTACAAGTTTATACACCTTATTTTCTTTTTCCAGAACTACAAAAACTTTGAGTTGTTCCATATAGATTTCTTCCTTCAATTCTCCATTTAGGAATGCTGTTTTCACATCTATTTGATGGATTTCAAGACCATATACCGCCACCAAGGCAATTAACATCTGAATTTACGTTATCCTTACTACAGACGAGTATTTATCAAAGTAATCAAGGATTTCCTATGTTTAAAGGCTTTTACGACAAGTCTTGCCTTGTATTTGTCAATAGTACCGTCCGCTTTCATTTTTCTATTGAAGATCCATTTAGAACCTAAAGGTTTATTTCCTGGAGAAAGATCAACCAACTTCCATGTATGGTTGCTTATGATTGAATCAATCTCACTATTGACTGCCTTTTTTCAAAAGGATAAGTCTGACGACGACATTGCTTTTTTAAAAGTTAGAGGCTCATTTTCTACGAGAAATATTATAAAATCTGATCCAAATGAAGTTGATGTTCTTTGACGTGTACTACGTCTTGGATTTTCATCATTATATACATTATCACTTGGTTCATCTTGAGATCGTTTAGACCCCTCACTAAACTGTTTATATCTAGTTTTATACGAAAAAATATTTTTAAAGAATTAAACATTATCTAATTCAATTACTGTATTTTCATTTATATTTGTATGTTCGAATTTATAAACCAAAAACTGATATGCTTTGCTACTTTTAGCATTTCCTATGAACATACAGTTTACTGTCTTAGGTCCTATCTTTACCCTTTTCGGCATAGGTATTGGACCTTCTCTAAACACCCCCATACTTTGAAATATTTCAAGTTGGATTTTCTTCCTTTTCATTTTTCATATGGAATTGATTGTGTCTTACTATGGGAAACTCTATTGAGTATTCTGTTAGCCGTAAGGATAGCTCCCCCCATAAGTTTTGTGGTAAACCTGAACTTATTAGTAAGGCATTCATCATTTTATTCAAGGTTTGACTTTTTCTTTTCGCAATTCCATTAGATTGAGGTAAAAACGGGGATGTAGTTTGATGGACAATTCCATTCTCCACACATATTTGCACAAAGGGAGATTCATATTCTCCGCCCTTATCACTTCTTATCATTTTGATCTTTTTCTCTAACTGATTTTCAACTTTAATTTTATATTGACTAAATGAATCTATTGCTTCATCCTTACTATTTAGCAAATAGACATAACAATATCTAGTGCAATCGTCAATAAATTTTATAAAATACTTTTTCCACCATGACATAGTGTTGACTTTAGATCACAAATGTCAGTATGGATTAAGTCTGAGGGATTGGAATTTCTTTCAACAGACTTATACGAATGCTTAGCATACTTTGATTCCATAAACATTTGACATTTTGATTTATTGCACTCAAAGTTTGGCAAAACTTCTAAGTTATTCATTTTTCGCAATGTTTTGTAATTAACATGGCCTAATCGTTCATGACATAAATTATAAGACTTAAGCAAGTAAGAACAGACTGAATTTTTATTGATTTCAACATTTCTTACATTCATTTTGAATAGGCCCTCATTGAGGTAGCCGTTTCCTACATACACTCCTCCTTTACTAAGTATAATTTTTCCAGAAATAAATACACATTTGAATTCGTTCTTGTCTAGAAGTGATACATAAATCAAGTTCTTTCTTAACTTCGGTACATACAGAACATTGTTGAGTGTCAACACTTTGCCTGAAGTTATTTTCAAGCATACTTTTCTTGTTCCTTCTACTTTTATAGTAGCGGAGTTAGCCATGAAGATCTTTTCTTCCTTTCGAGCCAAGCAAAATAAGAAAATAACTCCTTATTAGCGTAAATATGGTGGGTGGCACCGGAATCCATCCATCATTCTCGAGGATTTCCCACCAAGTTACATTCGGACAGCATGGCACACAGATCGTCCATTTCTTTCTTGGACTCAACCATATTTTCTTGATCCTTTTTATTGCCTTTCTTTGGGACACGACAATCTGTAGACGTGTGACCAATCTTGCCATAGTTAAAAGAACTTTTCCTTGAATTTCTTCATGGGTTAATTATTTTCCTGTCCAGTTTTTATGTGCTTTTTAGAGTTATGGTCATCTTCTACAATATTTGCTCCATTCATTGTTGAATTTCTTCTGGACCTTCTTTTCGTAGCCTTATTATCTTCTTCAATGCTCAATCTAATGATTAGATCTTCGACAAATATCTCCTTACGTTTGTGTTTTAAATAGTTCTTGAAGTCTTTCCACACTTCTCCATTATTACTGCTACTTGAAATGCTTCATTCACGATGAAACCTACAAGAAATTTTATGTGAATACTAATAATATTTTTAAACTATTCAACAAAGGTATTTTTCAAAATCATAACTTTCGTAAGGAGATCATAGATGATCACTTGCAGTTCCTGCACTTGGGAGACAACCAACTTGCTGTCTATCATTTTATATTCCAGGAATCTTGCAATGAAGAACTTTTTAGTTCCTGCATTCTTTGTCTTGTACTTCTGTTCCAGCGTTCCCCACAACTCTTTTACTTTCTTTGTTCCACTATACACATTGTAGAGATCACCTTGGAGACCACTTAAGATGTAGTTCCTGCAAAAGAAATTGGAGTGTTTCCAAGCCTCCACAATCACAAATCGCTCTTGTTCAGAGGTTCCCTCGGGCACCTCTAGAGCTTCCTCAAATGTGAGCCTTTGAAGACAAAGAGTTGTAAGGTAGAAAAATATTTTCTGCTGCCACCTTTTGAAGTCAATACCCACAAACTTTTCGGGTTTCTCCGTTGCTGTCATTGCTGGCGGAGCATTTGTATGACTAGTTGTGGAAGTAATAGTTGCTGCCACAGTCGTTACAACATCATGCACTTGGCTATCGTTAGTCATTTTTCCTGTCACAATAAGACAGAACCTTTAGTATATCAAAATACTGTTAATAAAGTTGCAACAACTTTAAACACCCCTTGTTTCTAGTTTAATGATGAAGTTTTTATGACTTCCAATCGTTAACTGAGTGATCTTTAACTTGTGATGAAGATTTTATTTCTTCAAATCACTAGTTAAGTTCAAATGGAGTATAAATCTAAAAGGTTTAATCTCCAGAAACAAAGCAATACAGATTCTGAAAAAAAAAAGAAAAAAAACTTTAGTGAAAAGAAAATTTCATCAAACAAGCAAAAAAATATTTTTTTTTCAAAAGTTATTTCCTTAAGATTGTTGTTTTTCGGGTACAGAAAAAATTATATTTTCGCAACACCACTTCAACACAAGTTCAAGACTAAATCAAGAAGACTTGTGAAGTTTTCCAACACCTTCAACACAAGATCAAAATGATCTTTCAAAGAAGTATGTTTTCAGTTTCTTAAAGAAAATATATGAAGCAAAAAAAGGCCAAGTCCTCCGAATTAACAGAGTGTCCTTAAGGAAATAATTCCCCTCAAGTACCCTAGGTTGAGTAATTTTCCTCCCAGGATAAAATGACTTCACAACCAGAATGTAGCGGTACCTCAAACTTTCTAGTTTTCTTTGAAGTCACTCAACGGGAGATGATCACACAGAGTTTACAGAAGCAAGATAATATTTTTCTTGTGTAGAACTTTTTTTTCATACTAAACCTGTGGAAAAAATGAAGGTTTATATAGCCATAAAGTGCCCTTTCTAAAAGGTGGCAATGGTTCATCCGAAAAGGTGTATCCTTTGGAAGAGTCATGTCTATTCATTCAAAACACTGTGTCTTATTTTTGAACAGACACAACTATCCAAACAGTCACTCCTTTTCTAAAATAATGTGTCTTTTCCTCAAAAAGTTGTGTCCCTCCATTTTTTATTCACACCAATTGAACCCAACACAAAGAACATACTTTGAATTAGTCATATAAAAAAGTAATTAACTGTTGTATTTTTTTCTTCGAAAGGTAGATGTTGTGATTTTTTGTACTTTTTCTTTTTTTTCTTCTGATAAGAAGAATTATTCAGTGGTAATCACCTTTCACCTTCAATTTTAAGAATATGAGTTTGAATACCATAAGTGCACAATGGTGAGAGCTCCGTAGGAGAGGTAATTGTTAATTTTTCATCTCTGTGTAAATTTACTTTTTCTCATATTACTACTGATTTTGTTGTAGTTGAATCTAAAATATGTTGTTTAATCTTTCTACTATCAATCATTGCATGCTAAATAATTAACACTATCACATGTACATTTGGGTGGACTAGTTTTAGGAACGTGCATTATACGTTTATTACAAATACTTCATCTAATTTTATAGTGCAAATTATATTTTATCCCTTTTAAATCTATTGGAATTTGCTAAAGATATTCCTTCATTTTTATGATAGAAAGCACAGATATCTTTGTAACACCCTGTACATTAGGGCTAGAATCTAGACCGTTATTTCTACGCGTATAGACCCAAACTAGATAATTCCTTATTGATATATGTGTGTTTATCAATCTTATAGTGTGGAAATACCTTTGAATAAGAATTGAGGTTACAAAAACTCCCCTAACTCTAAGACGAGTTGAAAACATTTCTAGCGATTAAGTTTCAGTGGACGTTTAAACTTAGGTCAACTTCTATCGACCATAACTGCTTGTGTGTATTGAATTAGAGGGCCTACTATATATCAAATTAAAGGTCTTCTAAGTAGCTTTCCAACGATACCAACTTTACGAAAATCCTATACCCGAGCGAAAAGTAACAGGCATTTTCGTGAGAGAGGTAGTAGCTGTGCACGATTAGCGTGCGACGCACCTAATTTTTAGGTTCTGTTTTCGCATTTTTAAGGGATATTTGGACCTTTACCTCACCCAAGGTCTGTTCATAACATAAGATTCACGCTCCAAAAGCCAAATACACTCGATAATTTAATTTTCCTCTCAAATTAAAACCCTAAATCCTTTCCCTCAAGATCAAGAATCAAGATCTTAAGTTCAAGACTCCAAGAAAAGGGTCAAGATCCGGGTTCCATCTATCAAGATCTAGGTTTTATCTTTCAACTCTTATAGTCTAAGGTATGTGGGGTTTATCCTAAAAACTACATGGGCTTGTAAACATTAGAGCATGATTTAAAGATTATTTAGCATGAGTTTTAAAGGGGTTTTGGAATATATATATAAATTATGTATTCCGAATGTTTCAATGTTACAATTGCTTTGGCCTTGTGGTGTTTTCCCCTAAATTGATTTAGATGTATATGTATATGTATGAAAATTTAGATTTGAGATTGTTTGAGAGCACAAATTATAAATTCCCTCTCGTGTATTGAATTAAAGTTTATGGTTTTGTCGGAGAAGAGTTGAAATGCATGTTTTGCGATGTGAAAGTAGTTTTCTCAATGTCATAGTATTTGAACATGATTTAGAAATGATGAGAGAGTGTTTCTTGAGATATCTATGTTTTGTGTTAAAGAGAAAGAATTGCATGAAATTAAGAATTTTGACATGACCACCTTTGTTTATTGAATCATTGACAGAGAGAATTGCTTGCATAGTTTCACATGAGTTTTAAAGAATGAGTTTCTTGAAAAGAATTATTGATATGGTGGTCCTGAATTTCATGATTTGATAATAGAGATGTAATTTGCTATAAATGACTTAGAGAATGTGACTTGCAAGTCAATGGTATGACGATACCATGTAAATATATGCCATAATAGAACTAGATTCTTTAGAGTTTGATCTTCAAAGATTGCATGTAGTAAAGAATAAAAAATAGGCTTAAAGAAGGTTAGGTGGTTACTCGAAGAGGGCACGAGTCAATTGACTCATAGCCTATAAAATCGTGTTTTGGCGATATGGGTATGTTACTTTTGTACACTGGCAACGACCCTATGGCGTAGAAGAGATTCAGAGACTCCGACCCTTGCGGCAAACTTGGGTTGGGGGCTTGGCTGCCTAGTTAAGAGCAGATTTCATATAGCCCGGGGAATTACAGAATTGTAGGGTATACCACCTAGTTCAGAAGTAAAACAAAGAGTATGTCAAAGAGTTCAAATGGTTTTATAGAGTCTTTTAACCATGTCTATGTGACTTTTACTATGTGACATATTTATGAACCATTTTTAAATTTCTCTCACATATGTTGAATATCAAATATATTTTGGGTGTGCTCTGCATACCAGTACATCTGTATTGACCCCTACCTCTCAGGGTCTGAGGCTTAATCTAGTGGTCCAGCTAAGCAGTAGATCTTTCCAGATAGAAGTGCAGAGTTCAGTTAGTGAGCCTTCTATGTTTCAGAAGGCCTATTTAATTTCAGACATTTATTTATAGTTTTGGTCTACTGTGGGCCTTGTCCCAGTTTTCAGACATCTTTTTTTCATATGTAGTAAGGTTTCACAGATGGAGTCAGATATTATTTTAGATATTGTTGAATTGTAGTCCTTAATATTTTTTTGATTTTAGAGCATTACCATAATCCTATACTCAGTTATATTTTTACATTTTTTTTTTATATATGAATCGTGTATGTGATTACAAGTTAGATGGGCATTTGGGCCTTCATGGTTTGGATTGCTCGTCACGACCAGGGCCTCAGTTTGGGTCGTGATAAACTTAATATCAGAGCACGGTTCATGGTCCCAAAGTGTCTGCAAAATTACATCGGGTAGAGTCTTATTTATGGGTGTGTAGCACGCCACACTTTTAAGTAGGAGGCTACAAAGAGTTTAGGAATGTCTCTCTTTCTTTATGTTCTAGTTCGTGCTATGGAATCAAAATATTCCTCTTTCATACTCTAATTTGTGCCATAGTGTCGCCCATATGAAATAAAAGTTATCCTAATTCTTTCCTTACTCTGGTGTTCCCAGATAATGCTCTCAGATTTACTAGAAAAAATTTCAGAAGTCACACAAAGGGCTTGAGAGGAGCTCCCTAGTGTGTCGAAAGTCCCTCAAGTTTAAAGTTGTGTCCTTGTTCTTATGAGGTGTTCAGTTAATACAAGAGTAATATGTGTATTCTTAGGTCATTGAATATTGTGTGTTAAATTTCCATCTCTTGTGATTTTGTTATCATTGTGTTGTTGAAACTAAATGTCTAGTGAAGCCGTGTGGGGCTCTTTCGATTTACTAGCATAGTTGCTTTGTTATTTATTTTATTTTCTAGTTCAAAATACAAAAATCAAGTCTAGTGAAGCCGTCTGAGGCCTATTTCGATTCACTAGCAACTTGTTGTTCTTGTGTTGGTTGGAACTGGGGTTTAGAGGTGTAGTGACAAGAAAAGTGGTAAGGGTTATTTATTGTATATATGTAGCCGAATCATTTTTTTTTGCATATGATGGAGTTAGTAATGAAGTGATATATCCTTATGTGTTAGGTTAGTAGAAGGTGGAAAAGGAGTTATTAGTTAAGGTAAATTGTTGTTTGCTTGAAGTATGAAAAGAGTTGTTGATGGTGTTTGTTGTGCTAGAAAAGTATAGGTTATTGGTGAAAGTACTTAGTGGATAAGTGTTGTTAATTTAGGGTTCCCTGAGGTTGCAAGAGGGAGTTTAGTTGAAACTTATAGAGCTATGAAAGAAGTTTAGGTGTATAGATAGGTAAATACTATTGATGTGTAGAAGGAGGATGCGTTAATGGATTGTAAATAAGATAGTCCATATGATTATTGCCTAATATTGCTGTTATGAGATTCTGGTGGGCTAGTGTTTCTTGATGTCTTATTCTATAACTTAGAAGTAAGAATTGAATATAGGGTGGGTTATTATATAAGATTAAGGTTGAGCATGTCTATTATATGACTTTACCCCTTGACCTTTTTTTCTTTAGTGGTTATAAACTAGTACTTCATGTGAGAAGGTATGAAGTAGATTTTGAGCTATAATAGTGATGTAATGGAGAGGATTGTGATTATAGGTAGTAGTTAAATGAAATGAGTATTTGGTGTTGTTTTCCCAATTTGATGGACTAGTACATTATGTTGCATGCTTTGCTTTATTAGTGGTAGATGATTGATGCTAAACTATAGGATTGGATTCTAGATGTAGAATGTGGTGGTAAGAATAGTATCTTAAGATTAATGAAGTATATTTTACGGGGATGAGTATTAGGCTTGAAGTGATTTTTGAAAGAGCCTAGGTTGATAATTGATGAAAGGTTTAAGTGGTAATTGTGAGGTATATATGTATATGAGAATGAATGTTAAAATGATGACGTGTGGGTGAGTCATTAAGTGGATAAGGGCGTAAGTATATAAGAATAAGTTCCCCCCGGTAGTATGACGTTAGGTAAGATTTTATGATATGAGTTATGCGATTAACGATCATATATTAGAAGGTTAAGTAGTGGAGAGTGGAGTTTTATGTGATAAGAAGTGAGGAAGTGTATGCTCATGAGACTGCATAATGTAGGTTGATGACAGTAGAGGATATCAAAATTTAAGAGTAGCGTTCTTGGAAATCAATGACTTAAGAGATTACTTAGAAAGGGGAAGTTTAGATTTTATATGTATATGTGTTTTACATACCCGGGTTGTGTTCTAAATTATAATATGGAGCAGTCTAGTGAGTTATTGTACGATATTCATTAGAGTTGAATTAAGGAAATATTGGTAGGCAATATAAGCCTTGGGTATGGTTTTACAAAGTTTGTTAAGTTGTAAGTTATGTGATTAGAGGTGTAATGCGAGTATTCTAAGGAGTTAAAGATGAGTGTTAAGTACTTAGAAACAGGGATGTCCATGCCTATAATGATGTTAGTCATGAGTTGATGACTTTGGGATTAGAGAAAGTTGAGTAGTGGCGGGGGGGGGGGGGGGGATGTCCTAATAGGAATTTAGTGCTTTTATGTTAAATTAATCTAAGAGATCACTCTGCTAATGCCTTACGTTATGTATCCAAACCCTACCTATGTCTAAGGTTTGAGCACTCGGTGTAATTCATGACATGTCGACTTCCAAACTAGAAAAAATAATGTCCCTCGGTGATCCAATATTCTAAGCATCCAAGCTCTACGTGAAGTTGCTCATAATTGATAAATCTGTGTCCCAAATCATGATTGGTTCTAAGGAACTATATTTTTTGTATGTTGATGATTCATTTTATGTCAGGATTAGCCAAATGATAAAGTTGTACGAACTCATGACTAATTCAGTTCTGAAAATGGGAAGCAATAGCTCCAAGTAGAAGTCTTTGCCATAATCGTCGACTTCATGAACTCCACACTCATGTTATAAGACTCATGATGTAAGCTCTCATGTTTCTCACTGTGGTTGTCCTAAGAACTCGTGCTATGTTGAAATTGTGGTAAAACAACCCTTCACTTGTGATCCAAATACTTGATATATGAAATACTCTGTGCTTGTACCATATCTTTAACTCATGTCCCACCTTGAGTATGGAAATCAGTATCTGTTATAACCGAATAGTGTTACTCTCTTTCGTGATGCCCTTGCTCAGGTCCTTTAATGACCCTTTGTATGCTAGTATGATGGTGGTTGTGGAAGCATAGAAGTGTGTTAGGTGGAGGAGTAGATGTTCTTGAAGGTGAAGATTTTGATGTGGTTGTCGAGCTAAGGTTATAGCTGAAGGGAAAAGAAGGAGATGAACTTTTGTTGTGTGAAATAGCTACGAAGGAGAAATGTGGCGGAAATAGTTTTGAGAGTGATTGAAATTGCTGGTCTTAGTAGGGAGATCCATGTAGTGGTTGTAGTAATGATTAGGCTTGAATGTTCTGAATAAGGAAAACACAAACCTATGTGCCATGTGGTTAGTATTCTTTGAATTAAGACTTGAGATTATTGGATTTTAGTGATGAGGTGAGGTGATTTCTTAATGTGACGTAGGGTGCAGGGCCCAGTAGTTTAAGTTAGCCCCTCTTTCCTCTGAGTTAGGCTTGAACATAAAAGTATTATACGGAGGGACACAAATTCTTATGGTTAGATGCGTTACTGGAGAATTATAAGTTGAGAATGATGAAGTATGTTGATTAATGTCAGAGTATAGATAAGAAGTGTTGCTAAGTTTAAGTCTTTTCACTGTATTTTGTAAGATGGAGAATGCTAATACTCCTGTGTTCCATGAGAAGCTTATCTCATGTCTTGTACTGATCTTAATCAGGCCGAGGACTCTTAGAAAAAGTTATGTTTTGCAATGTTTTGATCATGTGCCATAAAACACATGCCAAGATCATGTCGATGTCAAGTTTCGTTGTCTCAGGTTTCATGCTTACTCATTTTTCTAGGGGTTATCAAGAAGATCGTGTGATGACTTTGCTTATTTTTGTTGAGGAAAAATGTTCAAATCAATGTTACGTTCTTTATCCTACACTCTTAGAGCTTCAAAAGGTCCCTACCCATCATTTGGGGATGAATGATCCCAAGGGGGAGATAATGTAACATCCCATACTTTCAGGCTAGAATCTAGATTGTCGTTCCTACGCGTATAGACCCGAACTAGATAATTTCTTGTTGATATATGTGTGGTTATCAATCCAATAGTGTGGGAGTACCTTTGAATATGAATTGAGGTCACTAAAAATCCCCTTATCTCTAAGACGAGTTGAAAACATTTCTAGCGATTAAGTTTCAGTAGACATTTAAACTTGGGTCAAATTTCATTGATCATAACTCCTTGTATATATCGAATTAGACGACCTACAATATATCAAATGAAACGTCTTCGAAGTATCTTTTCAATGATATCAATTTTGCTAAAATCTAATACCCAAGCAAAAAGTTACAGCCATTTTTGTAAGAGAGGCAATAGCTACGCGTGATTAGCGTGCGACACACGGACCTAATTTTCATGTATTGTTTTCGTGTTTTTAAGGGTAATTTGGACCTTTACCTCACCCAAGGTTTGTCCATAACATAAGATTCACTCCCCAAAAGCAAAATACACTCCATAATTTATTTTTCCTCTCAAATTAAAACCCTAAATTCTTTTCCTCAAGATCAAGAATCAAGATCTTAAGTTCAAGACTCCAAGAAAAGGGTGAAGATTCGGGTTCCATCTATCAAGATCTAGGTTCCATCTTTCAACTCTTATAGTCTAAGGTACTTGGGGTTTATCCTAAAAACTACATGGGCTTGTAAACATTAGAGCATGATTTAAAGATTATTAAGCATGAATTTTAAAGAGGTTTTTGAATCTATATTTAAATTATGTATTCCGAATGTTTCAATGTTACAATTGCTTTGGCCTTGTGGTGTTTTCCCCTAAATTGATTTAGATGTATATGTATATGTATGAAAATTTAGATTTGAGATTGTTTGAGAGCACAAATTATGAATTCTCTATCATTTATTGAATTAATGTTTATAGTTTTGTCGGAGAGGAGTTAAAATGCATGTTTTGCGATGTGAAAGTAGTTTTCTCAATGTCATAGTATTTGAACATGATTTAGATATGATGAGAGAGTGTTTCTTGAGATATCTATGTTTTGTGTTAAAGAGAAAGAATTGCATGAAATTAAGAATTTTGGCATGACCACCTTTGTTTATTGAATCGTTGACAAAGAGAATTGCTTGCATAGTTTCACATGAGTTTTAAAGAATGAGTTTCTTGAAAAGAATTGTTGATATGGTGGTCCTGAATTTCATGATTTGATAATAGAGACGTAATTTGATATAAATGGCTCATAGAATATGACTTGCAAGTCAATGGTATGACGATACAATGTAAATATATACCATAATAGAACTAGATTCTTCAGGGTTTGATCTTCAAAGATTTCATGTAGTAAAGAATAAAAAATGGACTTAAAGAGGGTTAGGTGGTTACTCGAAGAGGGCATGAGTCAATCGACTCATAGCCTATAAAATCGTATTTTGGCGATGCGGGTATGTTACTTTTGTACATTGGAAACGACCCTATGACGTAGAAGAGATTCAGAGACTCTGAAGACATTTAGCTAGAGATTGTAAATTACCTAAAAATCCAAAAAATAAACAAATATTAGAAATAAAAATAGAAAATACAGAATATATGCAGATAGATTATATAGATTGTGAATTAGAAAGTGAGGATAGTATATATGAAATTTCAGAAAATGAAACAGATAATGAAATAGATAGTGAAATAGATGAATCAAATGACTGAAGAAGATATAAAAATAATAACAAAGGAAGAATATTTAAATGATGAAGGAACAGACAGGTTTAATCTTATATATACTTAGAGATATAGAAATTATAGATATTAAGAGAATAATATAAGAAAAAGTATTAGACTATGAAATTGAAACTATAAATTGGATAGCACAGTTATACCTGGATAATTACCCAGATGGATATTATTCAGATTAAAAGATGTTAGAATATATTAGAAAAACTAGAGAAAATCAAGATAATCTAAATGAAGAAATTAATTATAGAAACTTTTAGTAAAATTAAAGAATCTTTAATTAGTAATTATTCAGAATATATAAGTCTAAATAAAATAAAAGATTAGCTTACATAATTACCTTAATATCTAGTATTGAAGCAAAATTAATAATCCATTTGAAATCTAGAAGAATGAGACACATACCACCTAATTATGATAAAATCAAATTTAGATATCCACCAAAATATTATAAATATGGTTTAAATGAATAAAGTACAAAAATACAAAGAATTAAAACAAATTATTTCTGAAAAATGTAAAGAATTAAAAATAAGAATAGAAAGACTACATTATAATATATTTGTCGGAGTTAGTAAAAACTCAATAAATGCACAAAAAGATGAAATATCAAAATTAGAATCACAAATAGATAGTTTAGAATATATATATATCAACATGAACTATTTACAATAAAATGAACAAAGAAGAATTTATAATAGGTGAAAAAATATATGAAAATCACGAAGGATTAAAAATAAAAATAGTATTTTCTAATCTAGGAGGAAGATATAAGAAAATAGGTGAACATTTATATTTAATGTTAGAAAAAGAAGAATTAAAATTAGAAGATAAATTGACAGCTATAGTAAGAGTAGAAAGAGAAAATGAAGAAATAGATAGGAAAAAGGAAATAGAAAAAATAAAACAACAAACTACAGAAGAAATACAAAAAATAGAAGAAACTAAAAATAATAGGATTACTGAATTGGAAAAAGAACTACAAATGCTAAAAGATCTGTATGTAAAAAGACAGAAAGAAAAAGAAGAAAAAGATAAAGAACAAAAATTATTAAATGAGATAAATCAATTTAAAGAAAAATTAGAAATAGACAATAAAGAAATAGAAACCAAGGAATTAGAAATTAATACAATAAATATTGAAGAAACAGATAATTATGATTCGGAAGATAGTGAAACATATACAGAAATCTTAACAAATACGAAAAATTTAGGAATTAGTGGAAAACAAGAAGAAGAAAACTTAGAAAATATAAACACAGAAATAAACACTCTTAACAAAAAAGAAGATGAAAATATAATACCTAGAACATTAGGAATAAGAAAACCTACATATTATAAGAATAAGATTGAAAGATATAATCTAAAGAATGAATATGAAAAATGGACACCAAAACAAATAGTTAATAAAAATTATAACTTTTTAGACTTAGATTGTGTAATAGATACAGAAAAAACAATACAATTATGGATATGATATATGACAAAACAATTATTAGATAATAATATAAACATAACAGATGCACCAGAATATATAGAAAGAACACTAATAGGAACAGTGAAATTATGGTTTTCAAATTTAACTGAAAATAGCAAAAAAATATTAAGAAGAACTGATAAACCTATAAAAGGAACATCATCAACAACAACTAAACTAACACCTATAGAATTATTAATAAAATATGAAATAGCTATAAAAGATGAATTTGGTAGTATGCCAACAATAGAAGAAGAACAAAATGAAGAAAAAGATACAAAATAGGAATTTAATTTTAAAATTAGCAATATGTAATATGTGTTATATAGATGAATATACTTGCGCATTTAAAGAATATTATTATAAAGGAACATATAATATAGAAGAAAGTAAAGAAATAAGAAAATTATATTTTAATAAATTACCCGAACCATTTAGTTCAAAAATGGTAAAGAGTTGGGAAGAAGCAAAAATAATAGATACTCTAGGAGCAAGAACAAAACTTTTACAACAATGGTATAGAAACTTATGTGAAAAATATAGAGA
Source organism: Capsicum annuum (assembly GCF_002878395.1). Classification (NCBI taxonomy): domain Eukaryota; kingdom Viridiplantae; phylum Streptophyta; class Magnoliopsida; order Solanales; family Solanaceae; genus Capsicum; species Capsicum annuum. The sequence goes on from NC_061119.1 coordinate 179,454,277, forward strand.
AAAATTAAAAATGGAAAAAACATTGATAAGAAATTTAGCATGTTGCAAAGATAAAATAGCACCCCAATTTGGATGTGAAGAAAGATATTATAAGAAAAGAAAAAGACATAAGAAATATGAGAAATATAAAAAATCAAAATATAAATACAAGAAACCAAGAAAAAGATATTATATAAAAATTATAAATACAAAAGACCATTTAGAAAAAAGAAATCTATAAAAGAATGTACTTGTTATAATTGTGAAAAATTAGGACATTTAGCTAGAGATTGTAAATTACCTAAAAATCCAAAAAATAAACAAATATCAGAAATAAAAATAGAAAATATAGAATATATGCAGATAGAATATATACATTATGAATTAGAAAGTGAGGATAGTATAAATGAAATTTCAGAAAATGAAATAGATAATGAAATAGATGAATTAAATGACTGAAGAAAATATAAAAATAATAACAAAGGAAGAATATTTAAATGATGAAGGGACAAACCAAAAAATAATATTTGATGGTAACATATTTGATGAAATAAAAGGAAAAGAATTAGACTTAAGTGTAGAAAAAATATTTAAAATACCAACAATAAAAAATATATTTACTAAGAAAAAAGAAGAATATTATGTAGTAAGCCAAAAGGAACATGTAATAGACTGTAGATATGCAAAAGGTAAAGCTAGTATACCACTAGTAAGAAAAAGAATAATTAATAAATAGATAAACGATATAAAAAGTAGAGACCCAATAAAATATGTACACCTTGGAGGTACAGAGATATTAATAAAAACATGTTTTAGAGAAGGAATAGATACACCAATAGAATTATATTTAGCAGATGATAGAATTATAAAACCTATAGAAAAAAGCATAATAACTGCCATAAAAGGAAATTTAATATACCAAAAATTTAAATATACCAAAAATTTAAATTTATAATAAGTGCAAATTATTCAGTAGCGGTAACAGATAAAAATATAGATAAATCATTAGTATTATATTGGAAAATATCAGGAATAGAATTAACCTTAGGAAGTAAAATATTTACAGCAAGATGCAAAAATTTATATGTATTAACAACAAAACATAAAATAATAGGAAAAAATAAAATTAACAAAATACGAATAGAAAGTCCATTTGAACAAATTGTAAAAACAATAGATAATAATGATTATAGCTATAGAGACATAGATATAGAAGAAAATTTAGAAATAATAAATGATAGAATAAGTACAACAAAAAAATAGCTTATGAAAAATCAGAATCATCAAGCTCATAAAAATAACAAGTTATGAAACAAATTTAACAAATAATTTAAACCAATATTACATAACAGGAAAGGTAAATGAAAAAGAATATTTAATACTCTTAAATACAGGACAAGAAGAAAATTATATAGCAAAATATCTAGTAAAAAATGAAGAAATAAAAACTGATAATGATATATGCCCAGATCTACCAAGAAGTTTAATAAATATTAAAAATATAGCAGAAAAAGAAATAATAATAGGAATTAGAAAAATAAAAATAGAATTTGAAGTAAAGGAAGAAATGCAAAAAACAGACATAA